>NW_027526204.1:108308792-108663792 GCF_048455015.1 Haemaphysalis longicornis | reverse complement strand
GTTTCATGTCGTCTACGGACACCAGTTCTAAAGTTTGCCTTATTTCTCGTTACTAAAGGCGCATAATTCATGGCCGGCAATGAAAAACCAGACTAAATGCAGCGGACATGACAACGTAAGCCTGTCTTTGCTATTCAACAACAATACTGCTTGTAATACACACCCCCTCTGTGATTGGCTGAGAAGGCGTGACGTAATTTAAACAGTTGGTGGGAACGATTACGTCATGCATTGGCAACTTCAGTTCGCGTAAAAGTGACGTAATGCTACGTAACAGCTTGAAAATGGCGGCTATTTTTGTCGCAAAATACAAGCAAAATAGGGCACAATATTGCCCCGGCTTACGGCGCCGCGAAATGTGCGGCAATTTGCAGCAGGCGCAGTTTCGCATGCGCGCTGTTTAAAGCGTGTTTCCTACCGAAACAAATTATAGTTTTAACTGCTTCCAAGTCAGCGATCATGGAACATACAAATAACATGCAGTATTTTGCTTTTATGTTTGGCAATGAAATAAAAATTATCTGTTTGGCGTAACCGCAACATAAGAGGGCAGTACAAGCCTCTCCATGAGAAAGAGAACCCAATGCATGGCATTTGTCCATACTTGTCCTAGTAAGCTGTTGGGTCACATGATCGAACTCAAGGTAAAAATAAAAAAGAAAAGTGACTATTTGGTTCATTACAGTGCTGATTGCAGTCGAGCTTGACGAATGAGTTAATCAGCGACATCGGTGCGCTCCGCGGTTATCAGGCGTAGCGCTTCGCTGCTCTTATGTTTCATAGAAGCGATGGTCGCGGCCGTCTTTTTCTGTGATCACGCCATAAACTTGTAACATAGCAGCAGACGATGGCGTGGCGGCGGTGGCGGCAGGGAAGGTGATAACGCAACAAAGCTTGCATTGAAGCAGAGAGCACAGCTATGTTAATAAAAGCGATTGAAAGAAATAAATAGCTACGGTAAAAAAAATTGTGTGATGTTCTTTAGCTCGACATCCGCCTTTCGCTCGCTTTTGGATCAACGTTACTCGATCGTCTTGTGGTGTTGGCGCCAAATTGACCTCCAGAAATGTGTTTTTCTTGTCAGCCTCAGCCACCGTCTTAATTTTTACAGTACATGCCAAGTGTTTTTATATCTTTCTTGCACAATATTTGATACCTTGGTAGCGATCTTTATGAGTGACTCGTCAAATTACACTGCATGTCGTCATAGCTATAGGTGCAGCACGTCACTGATTGCTTACGTCGTGCTTACGCAAAAAAACATGGGCGAAATGCCGGCAATTTGTGCAGTCGAGAATAGGGCCCCTGCTCTGAGAAACCGGCCCCGCCGCACTTATCGCGCCAGCCATACTACTAAAGAAAGTGCGTAAGATCCCCTCACTCTCTTTAGCCGCGCAACCAGCCGACAGCGGCAAGCGCAGCGCCCCTGCTCGGCCGCGCACCTGCTCCGGCCACGGTTTCCGTGGCCCACAAAAATTTGGCAAAGACTACGTATTGCTATTTTCGTGTATAGGGCGGAGGCGCTCTCGCCGAGAAGCCTTCAGCCTTGAACCCCTTTTCAACATCGTCCTTATTGCAATGCGTGAACGTCATAACCAATTTGGATAAGCCGTAAATGTTTTTTTTTTTTTTTCACTGCACGACGTATTCCCGATTCCGGCTACAGCACTGAAGTCTTTTTTGTGTCAGATTGCGTTCCCAAAGTGTGTCAACTTACCAGGCCCGCCAACATTGTTCGCCATGCAAATGCGGGCAACAAAGCGTGCTTGTCACCATTGCAAGATGACCAACTTGTAACTTTCGAGTAAACATATTACCTGTAACTCGCAGAGCCCGACTGCATGCGCCGCTGTCCGGAGGGCTTAGAATGCACGCCCAACTCGGCACGGGACCTTCACGGTTGCTTTCTCGCTGGCTGCGTGTGCGGTAAGAAATGGTGCACCGTATCGTCTGCGACGGTATTTCTTCAGGCGTTCGAGCAGTTCTTTAGAGCTTTTCAAGACAACGGTCTTTCTTCGTCTACCTAAACGCGTCTTGGTCTGCCTGTCTGTATGTATGTATGTATGTATGTATGTATGTATGTATGTATGTATGTATGTATGTATGTATGTATGTATGTATGTATGTATGTATGTATGTATGTATGTATGTATGTATGTATGTATGTATGTATGTATGTATGTATGTATGTATGTATGTATGTATGTATGTATGTATGTATGTATGTGTGTGTGTATGTATGTATGTATGTATGTATGTATGTCTCAATATTTAACAACTTCCCGCCCGGTCAAATAATAGCGGCATACCTACTTCCTTCACCGCTAATGAACTGTGGCCGTGTGTCCGCTATATTCGACCAAAGGAAACCTCGTCCATATTTGAGCAAAACGTCGGCGTAAAATTGGGAGCACCCACCACTCCTAACTCTATCTCTCCTCTCCCCTCCCCGAATACCTGAATAAACGTCTTTCAACAACAACGAGTGTTCATCTAACCAAAAATGCACGCGGACTTGGCTTCAACAATAGAAACCAAAAACCAACCTGTTAAAAACGTCGAAGAGGGTGGAGATGAATTCACGCACTAAAAATGCCAGCTCGAGCTGTTTCACGCAGAACAAAACCAAAAGAGAAATACGCGTGCTGTCCCAACAAATAGCGCGCTAGCACTATGATGTTAGCACACTGTTTGTTTCCCACGAAAGCGGGAAAACTTAGAAAATTTTCACGTGCATTCATCGTTGGTGAAGCAAAAGTGGACGGGAAGAGTGTGAGCGTTGGAAAAAGGGAAAGGAGATGAAAGAAGCGGAAGTCTTTCCACGACATTTGCAGCAAAGTAAGCAAATACGCAGCCATTTTTTTCAAGTGGCTGAGCCCGTTTTCGCCGCTGTTTCCATCAACGGTCAGAGTGCATAATATTGCAAGTTATGTTTGTTGTAGTCGGCGTGCACCGTATTTTACTGCCGCCTATTTTTGCTATTTTGCCTCCAACCATGCATTCGGCTTATGTCGTTTGGTTATGTGTTTTGTTGCCCGCGTATGGCCCCGCCCGGTTGTCTTACCTGTGTTTCATGCGAAGCGCGTTTTTCCTTCCATTCCTTGTGTATGCTGCACAGGCTATCTTATTTGATGGGGAGAGTGGTTGGCCCTGTCTTCACTAGAGGGTCATTCCATGCCAAAAGTCCCAGCCGTAAAATCGACCACCACGGATTTGCTCTGTAAAAATTGTGGGTCATCCTCGCATGGCCCACAATGCTCCCTGAAAGTGTTTTTGTCCAAAAAAATTGTTCTTTTTCTAGCGGCCCTTTTACTTCCAGGGTTTAATTCAAACTTATGTCTGGGAAAAAAAATCATGAAAAAGTAACTTCTCTCACAATGGCCACCATTTTTTTAGAACATCATGTTGAGGCCCTGGGCTTCTCTATGCCGCATTTTTAAAATACTTTTCCTTTTCTTTGCTGTGATTACTCCATTCAGAAAGTACACGATGTCGAGCCTTTTCAAACATTTTTAGCAAATACGAGCACATTCTCTCAGCCAATGAAGCATTTGTACCTGTATCTAAGCATTGTGGAAAATTGGCAAGAGCTATATTTGCACTAAAAAAGGTGAAATGTGCGAGAAAACGTTTGTCAAACTTGGAAAAATATCCTTTCTGGCCCATATTCACCTTGAAATTGCGCACTGTTGTGCTCGTAGTAAAAATATCAAATACAAGCCATTCACTAGCACAAATGATCGCAGTTTATTTCAGAAAGTTTAATCAGAACAGTTTTTGTTTTAGCAGGTAAAAAGAATTTCTATTTGTACAGCGACACTACTTCACCCCGTCGTTCCACGGAGCGTCTTCTCTGCACGGCATGCACCTGCCGGCATGAAAGAGGCGCAAGCCAGCGGGTTTGCGTTAGAAGAATACCTTTCGCCGCAATGGTATTCGTAGCGTCAGTACAGGAAAAAGGAATAATTTGCGTGTTAGTGGGAATATAACACCATTTAAAGGTGTTACAATAAAAACAAAACAAAAAAAAAAACACTTCCGGAGGTCGCCTCCAGAAAACATTGCGAAACCTCTGTTTTTCTTTGCATTATACAATGATTAACGTTTGTGGTATTTCCCTGAATTAAGGGCAAATAGTCGTTGCTTAGAAGGTTTCAGTTCCTAAATAATAGCAGTCCTAAAAACTTTTTTACGCGCAGGACCAGCGAATCGTGAAGCCGACGCCCACGTCCCCGGTGAGTGTCGTCTTTTTCTTTCGGCACATTTGTTCGCGATTGATTATGATGCATCCACCCTAGAGTTTCACAGTTATACACGCTAGAGGGAAATCTGTCGGTGCAATCCCCTGCCACCAAAGGCTCCACGATAGGAGCTGGGAGCGTTCTTCTAGTACTAGGGGATGGCTTGCATTTGGCCTTTAGAGGGACCCTTTTCAACTTTTTTCGTAATCTTAAATGCTTGCTGAACGTAGCCCACCAACACATCCAGCACTTAAATTAGAGGTCACAAAGTACCTCAGCCAAAAAGTACGATTCTGTGCCAATCACATAAATTACAAACTTCCTCAAACCATTTTTCTCTCTTTCCCGGCCTTGGCATTCTCCGACCGCCCGAATTATATCATTACAGCGATGTAGCGGCTATTGGTCGGCTTCAGTTGAAGCAATGAACGCATTTCGATAGCCACTTTAAAAATAAAGCCACAAAGCAAAGCAGACCAGAATCCGTCACGACAAAGCTTGGTGTTCAACCATCGTCGCCGTTTGACGGAGGGGTGTCATATTTTTTTGCTACGATGACGTAATACGGATAGGAACGACGTAATGTGTGTCATCACTAAAACATAGTCAGTATACTGTGTTTACTGCACGTCAACATTCAAGTGACGCAATCAAACGGAACCGGAAGCTCTTCTTGGCGGTGGCTTTAGTCAGGGACTGCCAATCACACAAAGAAGGTCATGTTACGTCACAAAGAAACCGCCAGAAAGTGGCTTGGAAGTCGCCTCTGCTTCATATGTTTCCTTGATATCTCCATTATTTATTGAAAGTCGGTTATACATTTGGTGTTATTGTTTTCAGGACAAAGAAGTCTTTTTAGTGATGAAGCAACCATGTAGTTTGCCTACGCGCCAAAAAAATTTACGCCGTTCTAATCCATGTGAAAGCTGTCAGAAGTGCAGAGCAGTGATTCGCCATAATGGGCTGTACCGCCGTTCTCCGCTTACTGCCATCATCCCATGCAATTCAAATTTCCCGCCTTCTTTGTGCTTTTCTCTCCGCATGTGCCGGCGTTGCACTGCCACATTTTGCGTTTACTATCGTAAAAAGCACCCCAACGGGCGTCCTTAACTAATTAACTAGAGGAACGCGGGCGCTGCCGGTTAATTACGTATATTTTCCTTCAAATGTACCTATAGTTTTCTTTGCGCTATACAACGGGTAGATGTATGACAAGCGCCAGCGTTTCACGAGTTTCGAACGCTTATGGCTATATAAATCGCTTGGCTTTAGAAGCCTCTGGAGTACGCCGCGCAGAACAGCGTTACCCCGGCAGGCCGCCTTGGTGTTCCATACGTGGGTCGAGCGAGCGAGCTAGGACGACAAGGCGAGCGCCTAAAGTGCTCTGCGCTTAATAAGACTTTACTAAATCCATGCACTCATAATTGGGCTTGGAGATGAAGTGCTCTCTTTCTTTCGCTATGTACACTTGCGTTGATTCATTATTATAGCGTATACATGTTGAGTTTATCGCGTGTAAGCGCACTCTTTTCGTTATGCATCCCTTGAATAGCATGTGCGCAATAAAGTGTATCATGTCCTCGCAGAATGCGTGTCACCATGTCCCTTCGGAAAACGGTGCACCGAAAACTCCACCAAAGACGAAAAAGGGTGCTTTCTGCGGGGTTGCACATGCGGTAAGCGTCACTCTCGAATAAGGTCACGATCAAATAGCGTTCTCGGTGAACACGCGTCCCGTGAAGTCGAAAAGATTGTGCTGTGCTTCAATACGTTATCGATGATGCAAAGAAGGGAAGGAAATTTGATTTTAACACTGATCATTTGCTGTAGGGCATGGAAATTTACATGGAGGATCGCTGACAAATTATTGATAAATTAGTTACATGGATCATGGCTGAGTTACATGAAGGATCGCTGAGAAATTAAAAAAAAAACAGCCAATTGTTTTGACGTTAAGCTGCGTGGGATCAGAAATGTGGAAACCCGTTGGTCACAAGGCAGTTGTATTGGCTAGGGGTTGAATTCCTAAAGATTATTCCTTCACTGTCTCCAAGGGTTCCCCGAGGGCTTTTCACGAGTCCCCGAAGCCATCCCTAAAACTGTTTTGCCCCATAATCTACATTATTTTTTTTCGTTTTGTCAAACCTTGCTGACAATTCAAAATGGTAGCTTCGCGTGTAGGCTTAGTTTCTGCACGTGGCACATGTTTTAAAGTTGGCTTCTGGCACAGCATGCCAGCTTTGCGGGAAAAAAAAGCCAGACACACCAGCGCAAAATAAAGATGTGTGGGTAACGTTTACCTGCAAAAACAAATTGTCCGACAATACGATGCGCTTCGGCGCAAAAGTCAGACACAGAGTACGGGCATTGAACAATCGTGTGGGCTACTTTAGCTGCAAGTGCGAATTGCTTGGCGCAACTTAAATCTTCGTGGGTTCCCCCATCGCTTTCGCAAGTTAGAAGGGGTCCCTGGCACAGTCATGGTTGAGAAACACAGCTATAGAAACGCTTTGAGTAGGGCAGTCACCGTTTGTTATCCCAGGGCGGGACAAAGTTGCCATTAACAGGGCAAAGAACCCGCGGACCACGGATGATGGAACTAGAAGCGTACACGTAGAGTCCTTCAATTGGGGACTCTGGTAGAAGTAATCCACATCTGTTTATACTAGAGTCACATTATATGTGCGTTCTACGAGGGAAAGTGAGAATATTATGCGAACTTAAATATCTGCTGAAAAAATCCCGGACATTTATGGGTAGTTTTATCTTTGGGCTTTCGGGAGCCCAAGACTGCGCTTGAATGCGCTTCTTTTATAAGGTTGCATTCGCACTCGTAGGACTTGTGTATAAGAGAATACCGGGCAAAGTATAAGCTGCCAACGATAAACTCGCTACGTCCATCAATCTACAGGTATTATGTTACCTCTCCAGAAGTAGTAAGCGTAAGCCTTGTATGTGTCATTAAGCGCGCTCGAAAAGAGACCGTTGTCATCAACACGAGGGGTATCAAAATGGCGACCGCTGGCGCGAAGCGTTCCGATTCTGGGGACAAGCGCCCGCCAGGAAAGGAAACAGCAGAGCCGAAGGAAGAGATAGGACGCTGCCCCGAGTGGAGCACGAGCAACCATGAGCGGTGAAGCTACCGAAGAGGGCGAACAAGTGGTTCTCGGCGATGGCCAGTGACCGGAACGAGCTTCGCAGGGTGTTGTCCAGGGGGCTGGACAAGTGCATGGTGGCGTGCGTGGTCGCAAAGTTCAACAGAAAGTTTAACAGCAGATCAACAGAAGGTCAGAATAGGCTGTCGTCTTTATGTTCTGAGAAAGTTCTGAGCACCCCCCGTAAATTTCAGTACGTATACGTCGGCACAGACTTTGTCCATCCGAGTACAAAAAAACGTCCATGAAACATTTTGTTCATATGTGTGCGATGTTGTATGTGATTTAGATCTAACGTCTATAGGCATTATACGGCTCAGAAGTCATAACTTTGTGCCGTGTCTTTGTTCTATTGTTTGTGAGCGCACTCCGAATACGCAACTTTTTAGGAGGCGGTGATGGCGTTTATGATGCATTTTGCTTCACTTTTTTCGTTGTTCCTGACAGAAGTTGAATGCACTGCACGCTGCCTCCCGGGCCTTCGCTGCCCGCCAAGCTCGCCAAAGGACATCGACGGCTGCTTCCTCGCCGGGTGTGCTTGCGGTAAGTTGCAATGCGGCGCAATATCAAAGGCATGATCGACATTGAGAAATTGTGTCATTCAAGGACATTCGTAAGGGTAAGGCTCGCCATAGTGCTTTGCAATTGCGTTTAGTTGCCGTTCTGTTTAGTTTCAATACTCTATAGTTGTAGTACCGTTCCGTTTAGTTACAATACTGGAAAATAATTCAAGTAGATCGAATCTATTTTGCGGGTTGTAAGTGCGAAAGCACGAATGTTCAGTTGAATGGCTCAAAGGTCTTGCCTCTGGCTGGCGTAGTTGAAGGGCTCTGTAATCTTGATTGATTGATTATGAGGTTTAATGCGCCGATGCTACACCGGTGATGAGGTGCGCCGCGTATAGTTCAGTTCTCCGGATTAATTTTGACCACCTGGGGATATTTAACGTGCACCGAAATCTCGAGCAAAAGGGCGTTCTTGCTTACCGCCTTCATCAGAAAAGCGGCCGCCGCGGACGGGAATCGAACCCGCGTACTTGGGCTCAGTAGCAGAACGCCGTAGCCACTGAGCCACGGCTTTGTAATCTTGCCGTGTGAGACGCTTTGCTAGGCGATCCGCATTAATGCATTCGAAGGGCTTCTATCTGTGTCCCACGCGTTGTGCCGCTGCTCGTTCCTGTTGTAATGGGAAAGTTGAAGACGATGACGACAGACAGAATGGGAGAGAGTAAAACTTTATTTTTCGAAAAGAGGCCGATGTTACGGGCCTTGCCATGTGAAAGGCATCCCTATATAGTCCATGATTTCTTCCCATCGACTGCCTTGGACACCCAGGGAAGCGCTTCACTACTCGAAGGTGGAGTTGTGGCGTTGTGGAAGTGGGGGCAAACCTGAGGTGCGTTGGCATTGCCAACCATGTGGAATAGCGAGCCATGCGGCGGGCAGCACGCCCAGAGAGAAGATTGTTGGGTGGGGAAGGTAAGGTGGAGGGTGCATAGGTTGGATGGGGACAGGTGTTCGTCTGGAGTCGCCGCCATGTTGAGGTTTTCTCCCGAGAGCGGCGACAGTGTGGTGGTGGGAAGCTGTAGCGAGTTTGTCGGTAATGGGCGAGCATCTCTGCATAGCGAGTCGGTGGATTGGGATTGTCCTTTGTGAGTGGAAATATAGGCCATCGTCGGCAAGGGCTCGGTGTACTAAATCGCGAACCGCGGCGTTGGCTACTTCATTGCCGGGATGGCGGCGTGTCCGGGCGCCCAAATGATGCGGATATAAGTGAGGGGTGTCGGACAGTTGGTGAGAATGCGTAGGGCAAATAAACTGTGAATTTTTGCTGCTTTTTGTTACGCTGACTTCTCCTGCGGTACACTGGCGTGAACGACTAGCTCTCGCAGTTTTTGAGTTTAAGCTCGCTCTGTCGAACGGATTCGAACGAGAAATTGTTCCATTACAGACGCCATCGCTCGACATCGGCTTTTTCACTCAACGGGCCATTTGGTGCTCTTGTTTTTAAGTTGCGTCTACGCGGATTCGGGACTTAAGTGATTTGAAGTTGCGACTACTTAAGGAAGTACTATCAAGTCGGTGCGCATGGTTATAGAACCCTTCAGTGCGTTCGAAATGAGATGATCCTCTGATTGAAATTCTTTCCACGTTTTGCGGGTATCTATACTTTGTCTTAGACAATATATTCACGGGACATTGAAAATGTAGGGGGATGATAGTGGTCCAAAACCGTCGGCCATTTATAAAAAAAAACATCCCTCGTTGCACCCGCGACTGACGCGATTGGTGTTGAAATTCCTTATAACTACCTAATTCCGCCGTTAGCGCATGAAACACTCTCTCCACTTCACATTTTTGTCGCGGAGTTTTACTCAAACTCTTCAGGTTTGTCCAAATCGAACAGCGTTTAATGCGCTGCAAAGTGGTGGAATAAATAAACTTTGAGTCTTAATAGCGCTGCGAAGGCTAATTTATCTGACTTCTGCGCCGTACATCTCTTCGAACACGCTCTTAAAAGCTACCAAGCCACAGACTGGAGCTGTTTCTGAAGGTGTTTTTGCTCAGGAACATTAAAATGTATTCATGCTGTTCCACGAGCAAAAGTTACGACATCGCTAGCCTTTAAGAGCGGTAGCAGCACACACAAACTATGTGTTTACGTACCGGCTAGTTTCACCATGTAACTTTCAGTCCTGTTGCGAGGCTTGGTTGGCTCATTCTTTAACCAGAATAGCACAGCATAACGAGACACCCAGAAGACGTATGCAAAGCGTTTTTTAGCTTCCTTTTATAGTTCACCATAAGCAGCGCAACATGCAGATCGTGTATACAATTTCACAGGGAGATCACAAATAAGCTACCTCTTCGTTCTAGAATTTGAGGAAGTATTTTTGCTACATGAGTTCAAGCAAACAAAACTCTTGCAAATTTATCAGTGACTTCATATTGCAAGCATACATGAAGGCTTGCTTTTTTTTAGTATTGCGGTTCATCGGCTTCAGGAAAGAAAGGACCCTCGGGATCTTCGATTATCAGCCCAGGACGCACTGCGCCCTTCCCAAGAATCAATCCCAGCATTCGTTTGTCACATATATATCTATAGTGTGGATTGTCCGAGGTTGCAAATTGAATATCCCCAGTTCTTAACCGGTAGGTTTCGGTGCAGTATTTTGTGCATTATTTTGCTAGTGCCGAAGGAGAGTTTCCCATGGCTACCAACAGAATTCTATGGGGTTTTTTGGAGCTTTTCTAGTAGCGGTAGCAAGACACGCAGTGAACCAAACTGACCGTTTATAGTAGCTATACATTTTGATGGTCGCGTGTAATCATGGGCAAAAAAGGCCGTCACAAAATTGCAAGCCAGAACGCGCCAATTGAAATGCTGTGGCTCGGAGAGATGAAATAACGACACACGCCTCGCATATTTCAAGCTATATTACCGGAATTTGTTGTATTTGCTGAGCAACGCGGCAATTTGATTTAGATGGAAGTAAATGCAGCAATTTGTGTGTTTACAGTATTTGTGTGCTTATTTTTATGACTTCATGAGGTTCATGCGCAGGGGCGTCGAATGCACTCATGCCCAGCCGACGGAGCTCATTAATTGATCACCCTTATTTTCCAGAGCCAATACATCCTGAACCCACAGAAGGGAACTCGTCACGCTACGACGCATCTACAAAAGGTACACATTACTGTTGGCTGCTCTTAAAAATATTTTATCCGCTGCCTCTCACTTCTTTCGTGTTGATTGCAGTCCCCTTTAACCTTGTCAAAAGCAGCATGTTCCCTTTTAGCGGGCCACATTAGGAAAATTATAACGCAAGGTGCACAAAAAGATGCTGGGGGTTGAAGTAGCCAGACGGCTGTGAAAATAATGTTAAAATAAACGTTAAAATAACACCGAAGGCAACAAAAAAGTTCAGAGCGTTCTGTATCGCCGATTTATGGACGCGGGGAAAACAAGTTCACCGACTGCTACGACAACCATTAATAGCTTTGACGCAGGTGTTTTGAGTTTTGATTTTGCGGCATGAAGCAAGGTGTGTACTGAGAAAGCAAATGCTGTGAGTAGCGTGACTGGAGCGGACAACGCGTTGTGCGGAGCTTGGCATACTGAACAAAATGGGGCGCGTCTGTCTGGCTAGTCAGGAGGTCGTGAACTACCGGGCAGTGCCGAAAGAACGCCCACCCAAATTAGAGATATATCAAGTGAAAAAATACGGGATTGGCGAACTTCTGGGTCAGGTGCAAAAAACTACAAAACAGTGCCGCCAACCACAACTCCGGAGATATCAAGTAAAAAAATCCGGACAGGTTGGGTCTCTCTTGTTCCAAATCGAGATTTTGGAGGTGTTCGTGACCGCAGGACATATTCGCGAAGTGAGCTCCCCGGGCTATCGAAGGCGTCGAAGCTACCGCGATTTTGGGGGGTGAACGGTCTTTGGAATCGTGTAGTAAATTAAATATTTCACCCCTAAAGGGAGGTGGGCGATGTTTCCGGGACGGGCATTCTCTCGGAACTTTACGGTAAACGAAAATCATAAATTTTATTGTAACTTGACCATCGACTCCTTTGCCGAGATGATTTCAATGATTTCTCTTCAAATTTTTTAGGGGGACCCTCCAACACTTTTTTACCTTTTTTTTTCGAAATATTAAATGTTTGCACAACGTAGTCAACCAAAACATCCAGTACTTAGATTAAGGGGCCGCGGCGTACGTCAGCCAGATATTACTTCTCTATGCCCATTCGATAACTCAGAAACTTGATCAACATAGTTTTGTCTCTTTCCCATTCTTGGCGTTTTTCGACCGCTGAAACTAGGTCGTTATAGCGGTGTAGCGGCTATTTGCCGGTTTTCCTTTAGTTGCAGCAATGAATGCATTCAGTAACCACATTAAAAAGAAATCCGCTAAATAAAAGCGGGAACGGAAGGCGTATCTGCTGCGAGGAGCAAATCACGTAGTGCCGCTCCGTGCTGACGATAACTATAGCTTTCGCAGTGCTTTCAGACGCGAAGGAAAGTGTGAAAGCGCTTATCAGAAATGTTGAAGAGTCCCTTTAAAAAGACCCTGCAACACTGCCCATACGGCGGCCGTTTTTATGACAGAGGCGAAAACCGCAATTGCCCGTGTGTCGATATTTCGGCGCACGTTAAACATCCCCGGGTGGTCAAAATTAATCCCTAGACCCCAACTACGGCGGTCTTCATCACCTGCGTAGCGTCGGCAAGTTAAAACTTTCAATCAATCAATCAATCAATCAATCAATCAATCAATCAATCAATCAATCAATCAATCAATCAATCAATCAATCAATCAATCAATCAATCAATCAATCAATCAATCAATCAATCAATCAATCCGCACTGCCGATACACGCTTTCACACTTTCTTGTGTGCCTGGAAGCACTGTGAAAGGTATAGTAATCACCAGCACAAAGCGGCTCTGCCTGATTTGCTCGTCGCAGCAAATACGCCTTTCAGTTTTGTTTCGGTTTTTTTAAGTGGCTACCGAATGTGCTGATTGGTGCAACTGGAATGGGGCCGGCCAAAAGCAGCGATTTAGCCCGAGGGACGTCACTCAAGCGGGCAAGCAGTGGTCAGACCGAGAAAGCGCGAAAAATCTTTAGGGCAAGTTTATCAGTTATGTGATGGGCGTAGACAAGCGATTTCTGTCGGGATTTTGTGACCCTCTATACTAAGTACTGAATACGCTTGTTGCCTACGTTCTGATTTATTTATTTATTTATTTATTTATTTATTTATTTATTTATTTATTTATTGATTGATTGATTGATTGATTGATTGATTGATTGATTGATTGATTGATTGATTGATTGATTGATTGATTGATTGATTGATTGATTGATTGATTGATTGATTGATTGATTGATTGATTGATGAGGTTTAACGTGACGCTGCACAGGTGATGAGGCACGCCGTAGTGGAGGGTTCCGGATTAATTTTGACCTCCTGGGAATGTTTAACACGTTCCGAAAGCAATTCGGGTATTGAAAAACGTTGAAAGAAGTGATGCAGATTCGCTTTAATGTTCACCCGCCGTTGTGGCTCAGTGGCTAAGGCGTTCCGCTGCTGAGCACGAGGTCGTGGGTCCTATTCCCAGCCGCGGCGGCCGCTTTTCTGATGGAAACGAAAAGCAAAAGCGACCGTTGTACGAGATTTTGGCGCACGTTAAATATCCTCTGCAGGTGGTCAAAATTAATCCGTAGCCCTCCACTACGGCGTGCCTCATCGCGTGCGTTGCGTCGGCGCATTAAACCCTATATAACCGATCAATCGTTTTAACGTTCAAGTAAAAGATTTTTTTGCCATGTCAGCCGCCCCAGGAGTAAACTTTTCTGCTTTCTTTTTCTGCTGCTTTTCTGCTGTCATGCAGAAAGCGTTTGGGCATCGGGAGGTGACCCAATGTTTCCCATCGGCGCCGACACGGATAACGCATCTTTATTACTCACCAAGGTCCACATTTTGATCCCGGGTAAGAATGACTTACACCCCGTCTACGTAAGCCCTTATAAAACTATTTCATAGGCATCATTTTTTTGAAACCGTGGGTTCAGAGCAAGTAAAAGCTGCGGGTCGTTGTCAATGCAGTTTAACGGTCATGTCTTTTATCCAGTACTACTCAGCAATACAGTGTGATGAACTTACTGCTTCGTGTGGCGAGTGAATAGCTGAAACTGCTCTGAAATTTGAATTTAATGGCCTTTAAGAATGATTGGGCAGTTAGCGCGTTTCCTTCATTATGCACTTCGCTACGAACAAGAGAAACTTTTCTAGTTCTAATTTCATATTTGAGAAGTTGACGACATTGAAGACGTGACGAAAAGTCAGAACAAAAGAACTTTTCCCGTGTGAACTTCGAATAGCGGAGGGTTGGAGTGCTCTGATGGCATCATCATCCGTCAACAGCATACGTATTGTTCCACTACATGGCGAATTAAAGCGACAAGAAATACTTGTGGCGCCATATCTTTAGCTTCAGCCTGACCCCTGTCCATCCAAATGATATCCTCTCATCTCTCAATACCTTATCTGAGCGCTCCCGGTACCCCTTTTCCGATATCGACATCTTCATTCTGTTGTTTATCAGACTTATTGTCATGGCAGATTGCGGCTTTCTCTCTTAGTATCCGTTGATGTCTATAACATTTGTACCAGCATTGGGTTTATTCTAAATCACTTCTCCTTTATTCCATCGAATCATTGCTGCGCTTACAAAAACAAGAAGCGTCGACCAAAATATTTTGTCACGAATGACGCTGATAGAGGTTCTTTCCCACGGCGTGTCGGAAACTAATCGGTTGGTATCGATTTCTTCAGGCGGTGTAAATCGGACCACACATGAACCACCTGCTCGCCCGACAGACACCCTTCCCTTAACCCCTGTCGTCGAACGCGATCCTGGGGCAATCGACAACGCTTCATTCCCGGATGCTTCTTCGGTTTTTCCGAACAATTCTTCAGCTGACGGTCAACGCAGCTACAATACCAGTCGTGCAGGCGAAGACAAATCTGAAAACGGCGACGAAGCTGATTCTAACAACGGTTCATCTGTGCTTACTCAAGAGCCTTCTACGCTCCTCAAGAACCAACAGGCGACACACCCAGCGAACGAAGGTAACGTGCCAATGTCGTCTCCCGCAGTAGTCACCAAGAGGAAAGGCCTTAACACTTCGTCTGCAGGCACTACGGCCGACGTGGGCAATTTAACTGACGTGTCGGGTGACGCGTCCAACCCGCTAAACTTTGACGTCCATGACGATGGCGGTGATGACGAGAGCGCCGACGATTCGGGGCCTTCGAAACTGGGCGACCAGACTACGGCGGACGTGGGGAAAAGGACCGCGGAGGAGGCGGGAAGTTCAAACTCCCGTGTAAATAACCGTACGACGGGCATGGATGTCCTCCACGAAGCACTGCTTACCGGGTTGGCGACGTCCAAGCCGAATGATGAGCCGCGATCTGGAGCAGCCGCGGCTTCGGAGCAACCAAGAAGCAACGGTACGATCTTGTTTTCAGCAGCAGAGACGTGGCCGATTAACGCCTGTTTTCGTTTCGGTTCTTGCTGGCAAAGCACGCACCAGTGGAATCCGTTCCGATCTCCCAAAACTGGTTATACGGAAGAAAAGTCGAATCGAGTGCTTTTTACGGAACCCCCTCCATTATTTTTGAAAGGCGAAAACAGACGTAAAATAAAAGATAAACTGTGGGAATAACCTACGCAACGTGCGAACAAGAAAGCTTGGTTGGTGCGTTTTTTTGAAATTCTGTCCTCATACAGTGCCAATTAAGTTTAACCTGAAGTATAACCTCGCATGGAGAAGACGCGGAGTGGCTAGAAATTACTGGAACAATTTGAAGGGGCAGTCAACACGGCACCGCCACAATATAACACGTGTTAGAAAAGTTGTAACTATCAATTAGTGACTCTATCAATTGGTTTCGGGATTTTTTTCGAGGCGTGGTTTGAGGGAGGGGTATCACATGCAAAGAACCACTGGACACGATATATTCTGTCAGCACCAGCAGCACATGTGCCTGTTTCGCGTTGAGGCCAAGTGCCTAAAAAAAAGCGGCTCCGGTGCAGCGTCAGACTTGGCTACTGCGCAACGGAGGCGCACAGCTGGGCACGCGCCGGCGCCAGTGCGTCTGCCGCGGCTATGACGTCCCTCCTCCGGAAAGCGCAGACTGGCGAATGTGCAGACCCAACTGTCTACACACCCGTACTCGAATTACACAATCCAATTTAATCCAATCCAATCCAAATTCAATCCAAACCAATCCAATGCTCCTCGCGCTTGCGCAGCACCGCCCTTCAAGGTCCATGCGCAACTGCTCAACCTCGGCTAGTGTAGCTTACGCTACAAAAAGTGATAGTTTTTGTGACGATCGATCCCTAAACGGGGCGTGGGAGTTGAGGAAAACGCAATTTCCTCCACGGACAGGGGTTTCTACCTCAAATAGCGTATTTCAAGGTCAGCAGGTCCTTTCGTTAGGGGATGCCGACGGGCCGGCTTTTCCCAATGAGTTTATGCGCGCTCAAGTTTTCCTAGCCCAGCACAAAGTTCGTAAAAATGGGCATATTTCGACTGGTGTCAGCTTATTACTAAATGCTCTGTGTCAAAAAAAGACGCTTTTGTTTGCAATTTCAATAAAGGTTTGCTTTATATTTTGCAGATTCGGAAACGTCCTTTACTGCTACGGCGAAGCCGGCGGTGTTACCCGAAAACGACTAGTCGTCCAGGGTGATACTACGGCTACTTGCCCCGTGTTTGCTGCAACGGGGGAAGAAACCGCAACTGGACTGTATCGTCGGGAATTCAGCCGCAGAGAACAAGAAACGCACTGGGCTATAAACACGACCTAAGATAAATATTCAATGCGCGAGCATTGTGTTCGGTATAGATACTGTAAGCGGTTTAGTCTGATAGCAAACCATTGTTCAATATTTATAAGTCATCATCATCATCATCACCAGTCTATCTACGCCCACTGCAGGGCAAAGGCCTCTCCCATTAATCTCTAATTACCCCGGTCCCCTGCTAACTGCGACGAATTTATCTCCGCAAACTTCTTGATCTCATCTGCCCATCTAACTTTCTGCCGCCCCCTGCCACGCTTGCCTTCTCTAAGGATAAACTCTGTTACCCTTAATGACCAACGGTTATCTTGCCTTCGCATTACATGCCCTGCCCACGCCCATTTCTTCTTCTTAATTTCTACTAATGTGTGCCTTTAAATGTCACACTTTCTGATTGATTGAATGGGGAGTTTAACACGCCGATGCTACAGAGGCGATGAAATGCGCCGCAGTGGAGGGCTCCGGATCAATTTGGGCCACCCGGGGGTCTTTAACGTGCGCCGAAATCTGGAACACACGGGCGTTTCCGCTTTTCGCCTCCATCAGAAAAGCGGCCGCCTCCACCAACTGGTACACTTTCAACCTCACTGGTTTTGCCTAACTGCTCGATATCGCTGCTATAGCGGCAGCAACTGCTACTTCAACGCACATGCCCTGTCCGGCTACTTCCTGAAAATTCAAGGCAGCAATTCGCGTATCTCTGGGCTCAACTACGCAGTCCTGCATCCCTTCCGCTATTACCTCTATAGTTCATCTCACAAGCTACCTGCAGCACTGTGGAGGCTACATTGTTATCAATAGTGCGCCCGCTGAGGGCGCCTAATCTGCCGTGAAGGGGCTCCTGAACGGACACTCCCTTCTCGCCTCTCGGCAAGTGGCACCGCACGGCCCCAGCGCCTTTTGTCGCTTCCTTCACGGTGAGTTAGGCGCCCTGAGGGGGACAACAATGTAGCCTCCACAGTGCTACAGGTAGCTTGTGAGATGAACTATAGGGACTCTGTTTCTTCTCTCGTCACAACGCCAAGTCATACTGCGATTACTGCAGGGTTACAACGTTGGCTCCATTTAGGTATGATGTCTTTACATTTGCACATACACTGTACAGGTGCCGTAAGAAGTAATTGGAGCACGGGAGCTGTGGCCGAACCGCATAGGAGCGCCGTGTAGCTGCACCGGCGGCAGACGAAAGGACGAGAACACGCATGCGCGCCTGGCGACGACGATAGCCCAATCATTAACCTCAAACCACTTTATTTAACCTGGTTTCGAGCAATTATTCGCAGCCCAATGGTCTCAGCGATGGCGCTGATAGCAGAGGCGGTATCTGGCAGCGTCGCTCACACACTTTTAGCGCGCCTGAGCTACTGGAGAAACGTCGCAATCGCAGGGATCTGGAGTGGCAATTTTAGATGCGACGGCATCTCATTTACTCGCCTTGTCTCTCCATACGGCGTTGTTGTTGTCCGTCCACACCCCTCCCAATTCTTCTCGCCGCGCGAGCTGCGCTCTCCGCCGCTCACCCCCTCCCCTCTCCGATAGCGAACACTCTCTCGCGAGGGGCATTGGATTGGATTCGATTGGATTGGCTTGGATTGTATTGGATTGGATTAAAGTGGATTGTGTTGCGTCATAGCCGCGCCACTCATAGCCGCGACAGGGGGTTCACGGCACGTTTCACACGATGGGAGAATCAACCTAACGGAAACAACAACGGAACCCCCTATGCGTCGCATCTACACAGGGGCTCCCGCGAGGGGAGGTGGGATTAATTTTTTCTGTTATTTTTAGGTGGGCCTGCTATCAGCGCTATCACCGAGACCAATATGCTGCGAACAACGCTCGAAGCCGCGTTAAAAGAAGTGGGTTAAGAAGTATGGAGGGGCTATCGGCGTCGGCAGGCGCGCATGCGTGTTCTGCTCCTTTAGGTCACCGCCGGTGCAGCTATGTTGTTCGGCCACAGCTCCCGTGCTCCAATTACTTCTTACGGCACCTGTACATCACCTCATTTTGAAGGGCACCGGCATTTAATTCCATCTGTTTTGTTTCTCTTATACCTCGCAGCAAAATTCGAATCTCCTAAAACGAAAGCTGTTTTAAACACGGTAGTCTTTTTTAGGCTACTCAAACGCGAAAATTTTGGCCTGTCTGTCGGTCTGTGCCTCGGTTCAGCCACCCGGCCGAAAGTGAGAATAAACTCCAAGAGAGCGGCGTTTATATAGGCAAAACATTTGCCATCTAATAAATATGGACATATGCTTCCTATTTGTCAACATTGTTCAGCTAAAAGATAAGCATGTGTGGGGAAGAAGGTTAGCACATAACTGGTGAATGTAGCGCTCTTTTAATTAAATGATGACGTGCGCTCGGTCTTTGCTAGAGCTAATTGTAAAAACCGCGTTGAAAACACTGTTTTAACAACGAAATACAAACAAGGCTGTCACCCGTGCCTCATCTCGTGGCTTGAGCGCTAAGTCCCAGTTAACAGTCCCAACAGATAACGAAGCACTGCGAAAGCGTCAAAATTGAATTCCGCCAACTTCCAATGGGTTAACCGAGACAGGAGGGGAACCGTACAGTTTCATACTAATATACACTAGAGGGAAATATGTCGCTGCAGTCGCGGGCCGCCGTGGGCGGCGCCATTGCCGCCAGCGATGTTCCTCGCCTACTTGGCTTAGCTAGCCATATGACTTCATTTTTGTCTCGAAGCAAAAATCAACAAAAACGGGTAACTTTTTTTGTTCATCGTACATAAAGCTTCTTAATAATCACTGACAAATGACCCTTTTGGAGGTTCAATTTTATAATAACAAAACAAATTTCATGAACCTTCTGCAGTAATATAGTCGCTTTTTGCAGCCAGAGCCAACTTTTCAGCGTCTTCATGAGCCATGCCAAGGACAAGTGGAATGTGGCTGCCCGGTACATGACGAACGCTCGCTGAAGCGCGGCTCCCCTAGACAGTGGCGCCAGATTTCCATCTAGTGTATATTAGTACGAAACTCTATGTGGGGAACAGCGTTAAGGAGCGGTCAGATGAGACCGGAGAGGCTGTTACGGCACAGGGGCAGCAGAACAACGTCGTCTTTCGAATGACATTTGCGGCGACGCGCTGCAGGGGCGGCATTCTCTTACCTGTCCGTTTTGAAAACGTCCGTTTTGCGTCCCTTTCATCGTGACGTACTTCCGGTTAAGCAGAGGGTCTTTGAGAATACCTTAATTGTTTTGCAAACGCATTTTAATGAACTGAAACCAAGTAAACCGATCTTTTATGTCTTTATCTGGGCTTGTTTTGAAAATCTAATCGAGATGAGATTTTTTTGCGACGTTGAAAGTTTTAACCGCAAGAAGACAAACGGCCAAAGATGTCAGCTGCAGCTGTTTCATGTGACAGTAAAGTGTAAACAAGCCTACGGCTACTCAGATTTCTGTGTCTCTTTTTTTGCGCTTGGTCCCCGTTTTGAGGTCTGTGACAATGACCGCGCATCAAACTAACCCTCCCGTTACATATTTAGGCACCGACGCACTTTCGGCATGCTGACGCGAGCTCTTCCATGAACCTCGAAGGGTACTTACGCCGTTGACATTTACGTTGTTCTTTACAAGTGAAAAAATGTGTAAGTGGAGAGGATTTGCGTTTACGAACGTTACGAACGTTACGAGCGTACAAACGTTAAGCTGGTATGTATAATTGTCAAGTACCTATAAATGGTTATAAATTTCATCTCGAGTACTTGTGTAATTGTGGTCGTCTGCTCGACAGCTATCGAGCTCGCAGACGGTCGCTTATTCCACTGCGTGATGGCGAGGGCGTCGATACACCGGCTCACGGATGGAGCTGGGACAGCGATATCGTTTCCTCACTAGCGAGCACTGAATGAAAGCCGCCGGTAGCGAAGAAGCAAAGGGTGCATATCCCTTGTTCCTCGACACTGAGCCCGCGCTGCAGCCGGCCAGTTCGTTCCGGAGCTCGTAGCAAAGACCCCGCACAGTCCTCCTCGAGAGGCGGAAATGCTTCTGTAGGCAGTTCGAATACGTCTACATTACATCCCGACCGCCTGTTCCGCCTGCGAGGCAACAACAAGGTGATAACTGGAAAATTCGTGATTGACCTTCGTCCTTTTCAAATTCGAATCATCTGCTCCGAGAAGCCGCGAACTAGCTCCGCTTGCGTTACGTCACATCCGGTTGTTCGCTTTTAGCCAATCAGGACTTGCTCAAAACGGCCACTTTTGAAACGGACACAAAACGGACAAAAAACGAGAATACCGCCCAAGGACATTATGCCACGGTTTAGTGAGTGATACATGAAAATACAGCGCTGACTGAATTTACTGGGACGTAGATTAAATAAACTCGTGATTCAGGCACGTGAAAGCTGTTTTGCCGGCTACTTGCCGGCGCTAGGTTCTTCAGACTTGTCGATGGCGTGCTGTCTGTACGGATGAATCTGATCTTCCAGTATACCATATTTTTGCAATTCTAGGCAGTCCCCGATTCTAAGCACCCTCCCCTATTTTCGGAAAAAAAAAATGGAAAAAAAGTTCGCATGCGAATCTAAGCACACCCTTTTCAATGCGACCATCGCAAGGTAGAAATCACACGCATGGAAAGGGGTCTTAGCTGACGTTGGGAAGAAGCCTTTATGAAGTAATTACAAACCACTTCAAGGAAACGGAAGACTACCTGCCGTGGGATACTGAGAGCGGCGGCTCAAGCGGTGTGACACCCTCGAGTGGTAGTGAGAGTGACTGAGACATAAGCAGTCGGTTCACTGTTTGCATGTAGTTTTTACGCGAAAGAGTTTTATGCCGGGATCCCCCATGATCCGACTGACGTCATATCCGTCACGGAAATGACATCGCCAGAAAAACGCGGCTGCGCCAGGATTCAAGCCGGATGCTCCGTCGCAGCAACGGGAGGTGCCAGTTGCTTTACCGACTCCGATACGAGCTGAAGCGCAGACAGCCGTATATACGCGCCATATATCTTTCCTATAACCACCTCTATTTCGATGGTGCTGCCATCTAAGAGAGCTGAAGTGAAGTAGTGTTAATCACGATGTTAATAAGCGCCGACAGGGGACGCACGCCAGCTGAGCTCGTCGCAACGCAACCGTCTGCCGTACACTCAACGGAGCAGGGACGCACGCAGTGCATGGTCACACATTTGCTAAACCGACGCGCCAGCAGGTTGTCGCTCGCCAAGCATACTCACAAGACAGTCCCGCAAATAATTCTCTTTCACTGAAGCGGGCCATGAGTTCACCAAACGATTCGTTGGCAAACCGTTCGGTTTCGTTCGCATGGTGTGCGAGCGCGTGTGGTTTCATTCGGGTGTACGCAGTGCTCCGGCGCGTGCAATCCAGCGTCTAACGTTGATAAGTCTGACGGCGCCGTACCGACGAATTATAAATAGCGATGTGCAAGTTTTTATCGATGCAGAATAAACGTTCAAGCGATCCTGTGAAGGTACATCTTACTTTTGTGTTTTACCGATTCCTATGAAAGAGGGATCAACCACATTTTTCTTTCGAATGTCAGCCAACTTTTATAAAACATTATTTTTTTGTGCCCGTCCCGCTGCGATACAGCCGCAAAGCATGAAAAGGGCGGGTAATTGACGTTTCTCGAATCTTAGTACCTCCCCCCCCCCCCTAACTTTGGGCATATCAGTCGCGGAAAAAAAGGGGTACTTAGAATCGAGTAAATCAAGAACGGAAAAAAGACAGTACAGCGCTTGTACTGTCTTTTTCTTTTCTTTTGTCCGCGTCCTTGCGCTTGTACTCTTTTTTTTCGTTCTTGCGTCCGCGTCCTTGCACTGTTTTTTTAATTAAGTATAGCCAACTAGCTTACGTTCCCTACGTTCCAGCTTGACCTGGTGAAGAGGGCCCATCCAGCTGCAGCCGCCGTCACGGGATCCAGGAATACGGGTCCCCTCCGCCGGGCGGGTGCCCTAACAACAGCACCTGTTGTTCTCAATAAAGATTTTACTAATGCATTTTGCGGGAGCAAAAACTCTCTTTCGTACATTTTACAGTTTCCGGAATTAATTGTCTTTTGGTATTTTTCTTTCACCCGTTTACGTGCGGGGCGCAGCCGACCACTCCGTTTCATTAGAGTTCTGCTGCTCGCCGAAAGGCCGGAAGTGCCAGGCAGCTACCTATTTTAGACTGGAATCTCGATCCCCTTGTTTGAGTACGCTCTTTTTATTGCTAAATCCCTCTCACCCCCCCCCCCCCCCTTCCCCCCAACTGAACGATTCGCCATGGCGGCGCCATAAACACCAGCATCTGTCCGTGCACATGCAATGCGGTATCCGTGTACCCGTAGGCACTTGCTCGCATATGGGAGCATTTAGAAAACGTACGTCGCTCAACATCTGTTCTCGACCGAAACTCCTCCGCGAGCAGCATTGAACTTTGCGGTTGACTAAGCAGTGCAGTGCGCATTCGTTCTTTTATGAGGCGTGCGCATTCTCTGCCGAGTATACCCGAGTTGCAAAAGATGTAATGTCTTGTTTATAATTAAGGTGTATACTATTTGTCGAAAACACAAATACAAACTAAATATTAAGTAACAAAATCTCGTAGGCGTGTGGGGTCCATTACCCACACGCCATTATGACACAAATTTTAAAAACTAAAAAAAGAAAGAAAAATAGAAATAAAGATATTCGTCAAAAATGTATGTCCTTGTTAAAAATGAGTGGCCTTCCACTGTGTGAAGAATGAGTCAGTACTCGTGAAAAATAGGATGTATGAAAGCGTTTATTGTTTTTTTTTTGAAGCGCCCACGTTTTGTCGGAGCACCAGAACATTTTAGCTTAAGCTAACTACTTTAAAGCTACATAGATGCCAGCGTCAATAAAACAAATGTCTTCATGAGCCCCACTTCCTCTTCATCTTGAGTCAGACGTGGTGTATCAAACGTGGTCTCAGAAGGTATTGGACATGGAGAGATTCCTCTGAAGTGGTAATTAAAGACTTCGTAACATGAATGAGAATCACCGCTCGCACAGCGCTACCTGCGACGTCTAAGTCCTCGAAAAGCTGCGACAATTAATGAGTTTCCTCGTCTAGGCACTCGCATCTTGAATACAACTGCCTTGGCATGCGTGGACTTTCATCGGCTTTCATACTCTATCAGGACTTGAAAGGTCAGCGTGTTATCGTGAACCAGACCAGACTTCTCAATGTCCGAAAGGGTCGTCCAGAACCTTAGCTGGCAACCCATCGGATAGCCGTTGTTGCGGTAATCCATCTCCATGACACGGTTCTGGCGCGGGTCCTGGCGGTGCACCAGTGTCACACTGCAGTTGTTCGGCATCGCAGCGGGGCTCACACCGGTGCTGGCCCACTTGAAGTACACGTCCAGTTTGTCTTCCCACTTGGACGTTCCCAGGAGCACCGTGCAGTAGATAAACCGGGTGGGACACAGGGTAACGATGCCTAATACGACCGGGTAGACGGGAAACGACTTGAACACATCGCCAGTGACCGTGGCGCGCAATTTGTACCGGGTGTCCCTTATCTCATCCGTCTCCAGTTGCGGAAGGGAGCGGAAAACGTCGCTCACGTGACATCCGTCACTTTCGTCGTAGGCTCTTTCGGGGTGGCGCTGAAAGGAGGCCATGGCGTCGCTCACGTCTCGTACGCATCTCAGCAGGTCACCGGAGGCCACCTCCAGCGTCCGGAGGTTGTGCATGTTCTCGACGTTACAGGGCATGGGACGCCCGTCTGCGGAATAATTTTCACCGTTCGGATCTTCCGCTTGTCCGGAGGTGGTGGGGCGCAGCTGAGCCAGAAAGCCCCCTGGGTCCATTGGAACGAGTGTACTGATAATTCGTTCCAGACTATCGTTCAAGCTGCGCTCTGCTCTCAGCAGAGCCCAGGCGAACTCCCCCAGCAGCCCGAACTGAATCTTCACGCGCTCCTGGAGGTCATTCAGTTGACCCCGGATGGTCGCGAGCTGCTCCTGGCCGGGAGACGTGAGCGCCACCTTCAGCTCTTCGAAGGCGGCCGTGACGTCGTCCAATGTCAGCGCACGGTACCGCATGGACTGCCCGTCGGCGTCACCGGAGGTCGTGTCGGGAGACGCAGACGTGCTCGAACATTCGTGTCGTTGGTGTATTGTCAGGTCAACGCGCGGGACTTGGACGCCGCAGCGCGGGCAGCGCACGGCGTGGAAGCTGCAGTCGTGATCGAAGTGGTGCAGCATGCTGGGTAGGTCTCCGACGAAAGTGCATCCCCGGGCCTCGTTCCAGCAGTAAGCCTGCACAGAAACAGAAAGACGAAACGCGGCATTTACTAAAAATTGATGCATTTCTCTCCAATGATATGCCCTACGCCGAACTAGGATGTTAATGACAACGGTAAATTGAGTCGGGGTTTGTTTACTGAAAATAACCACTGAAATATTAAATGCTCACATACTAACTTGAATAATTGTGCGTTGCACAAAGCTTCGTGTTTGCATATCAAAACAGGCGAAACGCACAGAAAGCGAGCGGTAAGTTTCTGTCCATGGGTGCCCATGTAAACTTAAAAAAGCGTTGTTTCACGCTCACAAGGCCACCTGCAGAAGAAACGTAATAAATACCCGATGGCATCCGAAGCTCACTGTCAATGGCGTGTTTCTAGAATCCGCAATCTTAAGCCTCATGCAGCGAGCAGAAATAATTTTATCCGGAGGATGCCGTCGATGCGGCGAGGAACCCCGTGGGAATGACAATCATGTGCTGTGAGAACCAGCCGCTATGACGGATATGAACGATAAATCCTAGTTTACTTCTATAAAACCTATTTTGCTTCTTTATTCTCAATCCACAGTTAATTCTAAATTTTCGGCGACTGAGTCGCATGCCCAGTCGTTGGGAGCTCTCGACACTGAGCTTTGCGATATTGCTCTTAGGCTGGAGAAACTGGCAGCATTGCCGGACACGGTCAATTCCATAGAAGACGGTATGTGCGCCATGAACAAAAGCGCCGAAAAGCTATGTACGAAAGGCGACGAACTCGCTAAGGAAAACTCCCAAATTCGAAGATGCAAAGCGGAAGTTGAGAGGCAGAACAAAGAATGGTTCAAACATGTGAATGCCACAGAGCGAATAAAAAGTGCGCATATTATAACAGCTCCACCAACACAGCCAAAGACGGGGTCCTGCCTACTCGCTGCTGTCGCCATAGCGTTCACAGTCGCACTGACGGTTGATGCTCGTCGCGAATCTTTTCCACGTCAAGACTGAGCCCCCCCTATCAGCCCCTCAATCCTCCTCACCCACTCGTACAACACGCTTCCTCTTTTCCCTGCCTTCAAAGGCAGTGCTAGCAACGGGGAGGAAGAAAGAAAAGACCAGCTCCTGTCCACCAACCCGCCGAAGGGAGTTTCAAGCCCAGGCAAATTGCTGTTTCGTGCTATACTCGGTTACAACTCAAGAACGGCACCACCTCATGTAGTGTATCACTCCGCCAAAGCGCCGGACCCGTGACATCAGTGCGCGCGCGTTTTGAAAGGGGTTTGCTGTGAATGCGTGATACCTTGTCTCACGCAGTTTTTTTGTCGTCACTGGAGTCGTTTATAAGCATATTAAGCCCAAAAAATCACGGGAACGGCTCACGCCATGTTCAAAATATCCCCAGTAACGCCCTACTTGCGCCGCGCGGACAAACATCCGGCTACGGTGATAAGGCACAGCGGCCACTTCTGGTGCCGTTCTTAAGTTGTCACCGAGTATTGGCGGTGAGATGTTTGAGTGGCGCCCCCTAGATCTGACGTCAGCTTAGGGACCCGCTCCGCGGTCGTCTGCTACATTCGCCCCGCTGCTACACCCGCGCCGCGGTCGTCCGGTTCTGACTGGCAGCAGTGCCTTTGCTAGAAATCGCCCGCTTTGATGCTTTGGTGCTTTAAAAAGCGTGTTTTCAATCAGATTCTGACGGCTCTGAATAATTTCAAGCTTTGTCCCACACAATTTTACAACACACGAGGAGAGAGAGAACGACTTTCAGAGAGCATCGCTCAGACAATCGTGTGTAACTCGCCCTGGTCCTATCTAGCGTATTTGCGAGTTCCAGCGCTCAGAGCTCCTCGATAAGTATTCAAAATGCGTAGGCTTCCCTTAACTATTCCTGAGATGCTCTTATGAAGACTCAACAGTCTAATGCTACGCATCAAGCAGCGGGTCGCACGGCAGGAAATAAAACAGGTGTTTTCTCTTTCTTTCGTTGTTGTTAGATGAACGTTTTTTTTTTTTTCTGTGCCCAACGCATTCATTTTTCTGCACCGTCCTAAACGTCCTAGGAGGTTTGGGGATGTTTGCGAGGCTCACAAAGTTCATGCGAATATTCAATGCAATAAGATCTGTGCTACGGCGCAGATAACGTTGTCCACAGTACTCGAAGGCGGCTTTTGTGCACCTAATTTCTATCGAACCATCGATATCGTAACGAACTCAATCTCAACCCGAAAAGTTATGGCATGATTACGGTGTTGAAAACTTGATATACTTGCTAACTAACGCAATAAATAGTATACATGCCAATTTTCAGTATAACACAATTCGAAACCAATGAATATGTCCAGACAGCTCTTTATTGTTTTCCGACCCCTTCAGTCGCAAAGAACAAATCCTGGCCTACTCGGGATGACGTTCAGTGAACTGGAGAATGAATCTTACTCTCTCGTCTTGGACTGAAGAGCCTGCCCACTCACCAGATCGATTTTACTGTTAAAGTTTTCTCCTCCTCCTTGTCCTCCCCCTCTTGAGTGCAGTTTTACTATAACGCCTATCTGAATATTCGGATGATATGGCTGTGGCAAATGTACCGAAATATCCCTCCACATCTGAACAAACATAGTCTTACTGTATGTTTGCCATACAGGTTACTCGTTTTGCTCAATAAGCCGGCATACTGGTTAGAAGCCTGGTATAAAACCAGCACGCGTCTATACACACAGCAGGTTATTTGGAAATCAACCTACATTATGTGTGCCCCATAGTGCATGTCGGCACAATTTCATGCCGTGACAACGTAAAGTGACTTGATACAATAGTTTCGAGTGTTAGGCAAGGTTGCCAAATCTGTTTTACCTTTCATACGATTAGCTGGAATCGTAATGCCTTCTGCCAAAGCCGATAGCCCAGAAGGCCTGGAATTTGTTTTGGTCTTCCATTTTCGCTGTTGTCGGTTGTCAGCCTGCGGCTGTTACCTTTGTTCCAAAGACTGCTAAACACAGAGGCTGACGCCTAGCTCCGACTCTTCCCGCTCCGCACAGTACCAGCTTCGCAGCAATGCATGGGCGACGCCGGCAATGTTTTTTTCCGGAGCGGTATCAAAAACTATACTTAAAATCATGCCTTGAGCTAGTTTACGCTATTTTAAGTCTCTTGTTAAGAAAAAAAAGTTCCGCCTTCGCGAGATCTGCTGCGGACAAGCACAAAATCTCAACCGCGCGCAAAGAAACAGCATAGAGAGCGAGCCCGAGTGAAGCAGATGACAAATACGAGAATCCCTAAGCCGACGTCACGGAGGCGCGCTCCGCAGCGCCGCCCGTGGTCGCGCTCACCGCCAATAGTCCGCGCATCCCACCCCTCTCACCAGGGCTCGGTACGTTAAAAGAAAAATGTCAGTAAAGGAGTCCAAGGGTGCCGGCTGCCGCTGTTGTACTGTTAGAATTTTTCTTCTTTTCGAAGTACATAATGCAACTCTAAATTCACGAGGTCATATCGCGTATCGGCTTTTTGTCACCTTCAAAGTTAACCGCCACGTGCTATTCTTTTAAAGCAACTATGTGCAGTGGCGTATGCAGGGATGAGGAGGGGCCGGCTTCAGCGCGTCGCCCGAATTCAAACACTCTAAGGGTAATTACCCGTAACCACCACAATACCTGCACATTGCGGTGACTTAAACTGTCACAACAAACACCCAACGAACTCAACTGATAGAGCGGGCTTTAATGCACCAGTTTTGGTTTGTGTTCTATGAGGCGTAGATGGAGGCTAGTACACCCGTCACCGGAATACTTCTCATACGAACTCTCTTAATTTTTTGCACTTCTTAACAACCAATTCATGTAAATGTTGACGCCACCTTAATTCTACAAAACAAAACAGACACTTCAATGCTTTCCCATTGGCGAAAAAGTCGTCCGGGACAAATTAAAAACGGCAGATGAATTTACCGAGGACAATTTTTTATCTGTTGCTCCCTCCCTGTAATTTTCCCCGTCCCCCAACGAAATGCGCTCCGTCAACTACTTCACCATTTATATTATTCACCTGACAACTTGTGGTAAACAGTACGTAAATATTCGCCTACTTGCAGATAACTAACTGCTTTTAAAAATGATGCACAGTTCAAACGATAACGCCTAACATGAAATTGTTGGCGTACAGCTCTCTGACCAGGTCGCGCCTTCATTATGCTTCAGTGGCCTGGAATTCGCATACAAAAAAAACGAGATATGTTAACAAATTCGAGCAAATTCAAAGGTGAGCTGTTCCGCTTATATGTAATTTCTATCGAAGACCAACCCCCCCCCCCCCCCCCGCCCCCTTTATACACTCAATCAGAACAAAAGAATCGCAACTCTCAAATCATGCATGAAAGCTACGGGTTTGGGTACCTTGCCGATACAGCAAAACCCCGTTGATTTGGCTGTTCGGTTAACTCGGATTCAGCATCTGATCTCGTCCAAATTTGCATCGTTGAATCTCTCATTAATGTCGTTCAGATTTGGCCGCGAATTGGTTAATTTAGGCTGCCGCAGAGTTCAGTTAGGGCAACAGAGGCGCATTCCGCCGCGGCCGCGCTCCATCTGTTTCGGATTCGCAGCAGAAATCAAAAGCCCACCTAAAAAACATCGAGATTGGAATGGAGTTTGAACGAGCCTGTGTACATCTCAGAGGCACAAAGAAAAAACGCATAGCACTGGTTCTCGATGAAGTGACAGGCAGAATGCCCATCGCTGTGGCTCTCAGTCTAGCCGACAACTACGGCGACCACGGATGTCTTTTTTTTTTACTTTTGTGTCATTGCGTCAGCACGCGCACGTATCAGATTAGCTTTTCGGTAGACCTAGTGTGTGCGTTAGCTGTTAATAGGCAGCTTTAGCATATCGTTACCGCGTTTGGGTTACCGTCTACTGTGCAACTGGAAGCCGTAGTTTCCTTTTACCGCTGAAAACGGTAGAACATGTTTTAGAGCACCGTTTTCCGCCGTGGCGAAGGTAGCGACATCTGATTAATTATAGTCTCAAAGCCAATCACGCATAATTTTGTTGCTCAGTCTTTTTGCATTCGTTTAAATTAGCTTGAATATTTCACTTTGCGGGTGAAGCATTCACACTAACTGTACTTGTTTTGAGAATACTGTAGCCATTACCTGTTGTTGGTGGCGCCATCTACTGAGTAGAGTTAGAATCAAGGTAAAACAGAATTTGCCCCCGCGCTAAATATTTAGGCATGAAATGAGTAACAAATGTCGTAGTAATTACTCAATAACCTACGCTACCTTCCCCAGCACAATTTTGGAGGCCTTTTAGCACTTTGCGAGCTCAGAAACTTATCCGAACTATTTGAGGCGGGCAAGGCTTAGCACGATAAGGGGCGACCATTTTTCTCGCCCATCTGAGAAAAATGGTCGTTTGTCGCTTTCCTGAGCATTATTTAACAAGAAACACGTAATAAACAGCATCAAGTAAGATTACTTTCATCGGCTGTACAGAGCATAAAGCGCCGAGCGCACTGCATTTGCTGTAATCAATACGCGACGGTACACTTCGTCTGCTCAGGACACTCGCTGGCGACGGTAAAGCCTGTGCCGGTACGTTACCGTTCACGGTAACTCTCGCGCATGCGCAGTCGACTCCCGCAAACACGGTAAACGATAACGTAAACACGGTAACGTTATGGTAAAACTCTCTAATAGAAAGTTTTAGCTACAGAGTTACCGTGTTGACCGGGACTCGTCTGGGCACTTGTGCATTCGTCACGTTAGGGGAATTATAATTTTATAGGGGAATTTTTTTAGAAAATTTTTGTAGGGAATTTGTAGGGGAATTTTTTGTTATAGTTTGGCGGGCCGGCCTTGGCAATGTCCGCGCATTCGTCACGGAGGGGTGTGGCACCTCACCCTTCCACGCGCGCACGCGCAGTCGGGTCCCGGTCAACACGCTAACTACGAACACGACGGAATAGACAGACTGGTAAAACTCTAATGTTAACGTATAACTCATGCCAGCGAGATTCATGCCAGCGACAATTACAGAAAACTCGGCGAGGCATTTATGGGCTCTGCAAGTGCCGGGGGCCCCTTCACTGCTGCGGTTAGAAAAATGCAGCCGAGACAATAAGGGCAGAACTCGTGCCCTGTAGCCTCATTTCCGCTTGGAAAAGAAAGCACGAGGGAAGCATTGTGGGATGTACGGGGGAGCAGCGTGGCGGAGGGCGACACCGAGGGCGCGGTCTGAAGCAGTGCTGTGGCTTGAGAGGAGTGTCGGAGAATGAGCGCCATCTGCGTGAGCCGCGAAGCCTACACTTCACAGAAAACAGGGGGCTGAAAGAGCAAACACGTGCTGGCGCACAACACACAACGCACGCACGCTACCGAAAAGCTGATTCGTACGTGCGCGTGACAAAAAAATTGCGAGTATTTCCCGACCAAAACAGTCCGAATTTCTTGGGGCTGTCATTACTTTTGTGCACATGCAGTGCGTTGCAAGGCCCTGGTTGTTTTGCTCGCATTAAAACAATGAAATTTCATTCATCTTGACCGGGCGAAAGAGTGTGCTCATTGTACGTTTGAATATGCAGACGGCAAAGCAGGCGCGGGCCATGAATCAAGACTAGTTCGCCTTCTTTCTCTCTATACCATTGAAAGATGTTTCCCTAAATTCCTACTCGGCCATCCTCTCTTCTTCCCCTTATCCACCTTGCTTCCGGCTTTATTTTGTTTATCCTTTCTTCAAAGCATACAAAGAGTGAAACAGAAAGAAACACGCAAAAAAAAGTCGCTTTCATGTTGTACAGTCAGGATCAATTTGAAGGTTATCGCGGGAGCACCGACCAAGCAAGACGACAGCGCCGTTCCAAGGTACTTTCTTTTCATTGGCAAAGACCAGATTATGCTACCCTCCCTCACCATTTGGCTGTTGCATATAATTCGGTCACCCCCTTCTGCAAGGGCCGACTGCCACATTCTGTTTATTCATTCCTTTTTCGATGACTATCCGCGTTTCGTTTCTCGGCAATTTGATAACATCGACGTTTGTGGCATCGCGGAAGCAAATTAATATATTTTTTTTATACTAGAATGTTCCGGCATACTAGAATGCTCCGGTGCGCACCGTCGTGGGGCTCCGTGCACCGCACCGGTTTTGGGGGCAACCCCGGTGCGTGTTTATCGAGGATGCTATTAGTTGTGAGCAAGAACTTTGATACTACCAGACATCAGCCACGGGTGCGTGCGTATGTGGAACTGCCCTCCCCTCCCAATTTCCCGAAACTCTCCTCCTTTGCTTTATTTCACTCCTCGGTCCAGGCCATCGTTCCCTCGGTTAGTTACGCCGGAAACCGGCTCAGCCCAGAGACGACCGACAAAGGGCTGCGCCCTAAAACACAACAAACAAAGCGAATGTCGTCTACGCCCGGCAGAAATATTTGCGGACACGCCAGCCGAAATGCTACCCGACTTTGAGTAAACTTTCGCATTCAGGCGTATTTCAAGTTTCGGCTCTATCTCGGTTGCTAGAAACTGGCTTTGCCGTGCAAACCATATTTTGCAGTTGGTAGACAGGGGAACAGCTTTTCTTTTTTTTGTATCTGGTACAGTATCGAATAATCGTCAACCGTAATGCAACGTTTCTTTTTCTTTCTGCAAAGTATTCAGGGATGCTTTAGCTGTATTTTTCTTCCCACCCTGATCTCCCATCATCCCTTCCGTACCATTCTGCTCCCAAACTCGGGTCCGAGCCTTCGGGCAATGGCAAAGGGCTTCCCGCGCCTTTTTCTTTCTATTGTTATCTAAAGGGGCTTGCATTATTATGTACCTCCGGCAGGAAAAGTTTTTATGTTTTGGCGGCTGCTTTGATGCTGAATTTTGCTTTGTGAAAAATAAAGAAAATTCGATAACTACGCTGTTGTAGTCTTTGTAATTTTACTTACACTTCTATATTTTTGTTTCTATATTACAATTTTTGTGTTGTCAAAACGGCACCCCCGCCCCCCGGGTTCACTAAACATGGCCCCGGCAGTCGTCCTTTCATAATTTTTTCTGGCCTCCCCACTCCAATCACTTGGTGAACGTGCGTTTTCAAGATCATGCAGTGAAAGTGTGTGCTCAGACAGCGCCGGGGATCCATTGTTCAACCAGTACACGACAGCCCCTCAGCCGGATTATCAAATAGTTCCGCCTGACGTTTCTGGAGATGGACAGCGGGCGTAAAATCTGGCGACGCAGTCTATTAATGGGATGTTTCCGCTCTTCCCTGCTTAACTTTTTTGTACGATTGCTTTTTTTGTCTTCCCTGTACACCTGACCATGACTACAACAGAGACTTTTAGCAGCCCGTCTGCACCGTAGTCTTGGTAGTTACCGTGTTGACCGGTACCCGTCTGATCACTTGGGCATTCGTCGCGGTAGGGTAGATTAGTTCCACGGGCCGGCCCTCGCCATGCCCGTGCGTTGGTCACGGCAGGGTGCGCGTCCTCATCTTCCCTCCTCTCCATTCCCGCGCAGGTGGAGTTGGGTCCCGGTAAATCGGTAACAACTTAAACGACTAACTGCTAAAACTCTCTAATGTGACGATGCTGGGCGGATCACGTCTCGCATGCGCTTTAACACGAAAGAGGCCCACCGGGCTCGTAGGGTTTCAGTCCCACCCGTTCTGAAAAACATGAAGTACAGTCGACTCCCTTTAATACGAATTCCACGGGGACCGCAAAAACTTCCAATTAAACAAAACGCATTGTTATTAGTCGGCAACACGTCTCCTTTCTTGATGTTGTTCAGAAGCTCAACTGTCGTCGGCACTTCGAGCGCACGACACGGTTTGCGCTGATAGTTAATATTTATCGCAAAAACCGAAGCCTGAAGCCTCCACTACGCAAAGTGCTCACACGGAGCTGTGCGCAACAAACAGGGTTGATAATCTCGAAAGAGAAAGACGCGTACGCTGGCGCTATACTCGGTTACCACTCAAGAACGGCGCCACCTCATGTAGTGTATCACTCCGCCAAAGCGCCGGACCCGTGACGTCAGTGCGCGCGCGTTTTGAAAGGGGTTTGCTATGAATGCGTGATATCGTCTGCCTTGTCTCACGCAGTTTGTTTGTCGTCACTGGAGCCGTTTATACGCATATTAAGTCCAAAAAATCACGGGAACGGCTCACGCCATGTTCAAAATATTCCCAGTAACGCCCTACTTGCGCCGCGCGGAGAAACATCCGGCTACGGTGATAAGGCACAGCGGCAACTTCCGGTGCTGTTCTTAAGTTGTCACCGAGTATAGTACCAATTGAGCTACCCCTTCAGCGGCTGCAGTACGCTGACTCAGCTCCGATTAGCCGACATATAGTGCAGAGCACGGGGGCCTTGTGGCGCTTAAAATTCTGCTTTTATCGAGACATGCTTTTTATTCGAATAAACTTTGAATTTCCGGGGTATAGATTCGAATTATCGAGCGACTTCTTCCCTTGAATTGCATGTAAAGTCGCTTCCAATCAACCGAAAATGACAGTCAAGAGACTTCGAAATAGCGAGAGCCCTCTGTATGTAGTATGTACATTTCACGAAATGCACAATTATTTGTTATTGTCGCCCCACACTGGCTGCGGTAGCGGGTCTCTAAAAACTGAGATTGTTAAGTGCTGATTTAAAGGAATAAGGTAAAATGTAAGTAATGACAATGTGCACCAATTCACGACTTGGACACCTCCTCTTGTTACACTTGCCAAAGGAGCCCACCCATACACACAGAAAAAGAATTTTTGAATCTCCAGTGCAGCTCAGAAAGACCAGAACCACTATTCGATCCGGGTTGTCGTAGCCGAGAAAACAAGTCACAATTGCAAGAAGTTTTTCCAGTAGCATACATACTCCGTCTCGGACCTCTTCATCTCAGGTCGCGTAACGCTCATCGGAAAACAATCAGATAGTATGAATCACCTCTGCACTTTTCTGCAGGCGAGAGAACGCGATGGAAAAACACTGCAAGCGCAGAAAGGTCGGTGTCCTTTCGCACATTCCGAGCGTTCGATCTCGCGCAAAAATGAGACAGCTCATGAAGCTAGTAAAATGATTCCACAAAAGTGGTATTGCGTACAAAGCAAAACGTCGATTTGTATATTATTACTGCAAATATACTTTGAACTCTAATTAAACAGTTGTACCCCTGTCAAACGGGCCTATTTAAGAGCACTTCCATAGACTCCACTCGGCTAAAATGTCATTCGGGAGCAACTAAACGGCAAACGCGAATGACGCTTCACAAGGAACGCACAATTTAGCTATCAAAAGTTAGCAGTTAAGCTATCTATCAAAAGTTAAGGCTCTTACTGACAATGGCTCTCATGATCTACGTCTCTGGAACCTGGGAGGGCAATCCCGAAACTGCGCGCAACGCCAACTTCCTTCTCCAAAGTTTGCTGTATGAGAAATACTCTGATTCACACTGAATGACCTAATAACTCCTGAAGCAATTGCAATGAGCCAGAAAGCTGCACCTGAAAACGTACAAAAAAATTATCTATCGCACGACGCGGGTCCATGCTTACCTTGAAGTCCCCCGCCGTCAGCGGTGGCAGCTGAAATTCCAGGCAGACCTCGACGTTGCAGACGCATCCGTCGAAGGGGCACTGCCAGACATTGTCCAGACTGGCGTCGCCCGTGTTGCCGACCAGGCAGACCTCGCAGAAGGCGTGCATGCACGGCGACACCCGCGTGCGCTCGGGCACAACACCGCAGAGACTGCACACGTACATCCACGGAAGGGCTTCGGTGAAATGCGTCGGACGCCAGCTGACCCCGGCCACGACGTTACCGTGCAGGGTGTACGTGCAAGGGTGTCCTCCGGGATCCGCCATTGCGTGTGCCTCTCGTCGGCGGAGAAGACGAAGTCGTCCAGGAGTACGGCCCGCGGTGTAAGGCACGGGAGCAACGCCACCGGTGTCCTCGACGATGTCGACAGAGCTGAAACCAGGCTTCCTCCGCTACGGTAACCACAGACGCAGCCGGCGAAGGGAAGATTGAATATGTCGAAAGAGCCGAGTTCGAGCTTTCTCCCCAACGAACAACTGCGGCCGTCGTCAGCCTCATTGGCTGAAAGCGCCACCCAATGAGGCTTCCAGGGGCAACGACATTGAGAGAGCAACAGAACGCGATTGGACAACGGCTACCATGCACGGGCTGGTGTCGTGACGCATCTGCTGGAGGGGGGAAAGGTCAAGGGTGCGCGGTGTGCGTGCTTGTGGAAGAAATGGGGGAGGGGGGGAGGGCGAGGTTTTGGGAGGGGTTGGAAAGCGATAAGGCGCCAGTGTAGTTACCTGGCCGTGCCGCATCCTTTTCTCGGAAGATGGTCATGTTAAGACGCCGCAGAAACAACAATCAGTGACGGCACGGACAAGAGAAGAGGAAATTGACAGTACTCTGCGCGGTTCGTTAAAAACTGCCACCGCACAGTGTGACTCGCTAGGAGGCAGTGGGTGATCTGCGATGACTAATAAGTAGACATGACATGGACTCTCCCAGGCAACGCTATCAATTTATCGCCGTAAAAACGCCCAATTTTTGAAAAAAAAAAAAAAAAACGAGTGGGAGCATTCCACTTTCTGAAGGTGGGTTACCAGCGAAAATACCCATTGCGCACAGAATTAGAGGGTGCACCCATACTTATTCATTAATAATTTGATAAGGGTAGTGACCCTGGTTTTGTGATTACGTGAAGAAACTTGGGAACACTCCATTTTTATCCTAGCAGAGAAACACAGGGCTGTCTCCCCCTCCTCGTAGCAGCCCTCGTATTGACACCAGGCGGAAACCTTCGCTAATTCACTGAACCAAATAAATACGAGAAGGAACTCGGCGTAATGGCAGAGTCATTGTTAAAAATTTAAGCGCGAACTAGTTCGCGCTAAAGTTTCAACACGGTATGTTCACCGACTAGTTCGACTTACAATTGTACTGATAGAGTCCTTGTCTAATAGCAGATGTCACATACTTTGTGGCCGTATAGTTCGCATAAAACAGGTGTTACGGCGGCTTACTGTAACCGTGTCATATTCCAACTTTCGGGAACACGCGCTTCCGAAGAAGCAGAGCGCCCTCTTCGTAGGCGGCGCTCGACGGCGAGCGTAACTCAATTGGAGGGAGAAAAATAATCGTGGCTTTTGAACAGAAGCAGTTTTTGCAAAAGACATTCATGAAATACCTCAAACTACTTGAAGCGCACCCGCAGCTATAATTACAGCATGGCAAACCAATAATTGCGGGTTCCTCGCGCACCTAAAGTTTTCCGGCCAGAGCCCTTGATTTCTTATTTGTATCGCGATACAGCACTGATACTAAAGCTCCGCATAGAGATTTCCGAAAATAACTTCGCAAAATTCCCAAAACTACTTAAAGCGCACTCACAGGCAAAACTTCTGTAGCTTATTTCTGTAGCCTGCAAAACATTTTCTATTAATTTATTTTCATGCTTACACATACGTTTGTAGTGAGCCAAGCCAATACGTTAATTAATAAATTTAAGTTTCGCGAAAACGCAATGCCAAGCACATTTGTAATTCCTTTCATTACACTATTTTGATTGGTAGTTTGCAGCCTTTCTGCCCAATCGTTTGAGCAAGTTTGATGGTTACTAACCTTTTTTCCCGACGAGGCAGCCGTATTTTCGTTGCAGGTATGGGAAGCAGCGCAGCCACGGGTTTATTTTGATTTTCTGTTTGTCTTTTTTTTTTTTTTTTGCTGTTCTTGTTGGAGGCAGCGGCCACGTAACCAGGTGTCATCGCAGCAGTCGACTAGGAGTCGTCGCCTCAGCATTTTTGGAATTCGCACACGGCGTAGTTAGTTTCCAACGGACACGCGCCAGTAGTAATAGGCGTGTCTGGCTGCGTACTCTTCCGCGCATAGTTCTAGGTACCAGAACACTGTTCATGAAGTTCAGGGATCTTCATAACTAGCGTTTAATTCTAATAGCAGATCCGGAGGACCTACAGAACAAATTGTTTACTCCGTTTGACGCAATAGCGTTTCAATCAAACGGAGTAAAAAAAGGAAACAATGGACCTCTCCCTGTATGTAAACACCGTGACGTCACGAAGCGCACGTGCGCGACGGGTGGCGCCTGCTGGCGGCCGCGAAATGCGTTGGTGGTTGGCTGAACGCGCCTTCACCGCCGGCTCGGCTTGGGCGCGGCGCCCGAAAGGAACGATGTGCCGCTGGTTCGACTCCGATGAACGGGTTTTAGTTCGGACCGTCGCTGGCCGCCTACATTACAGGTGGGGAGGGGTCTAGCTATCCGAGCTGCGGCCGTCTGCGCCTGCAACCTAGCAACACTTTCGTATACCTGACGGTCACCTGACGAGTGATGCTTTCGGATAAACAGTGCGTGAAAGAACAGCCTAAATGAGTCACTCTGCAGGTTGGTGCTTTTGCGAGGCGTTCCAAGAATGTTTTTTTTTTTTTTTTTTGAGGTGGTTTGTGTTCTGATACATAGCAAGGAAAGCTCATTCATTGTTGTTTTCGAGGTACCTAAGACAGCGTATGCGCGCTCACTGTTCTTGGTCTCTTTGCGCCGCCCGCGGAGACAATGGCGTACGCACGATTAGGCATTCATTGTCTTAATAGGCATTCATTGCCTTCATTGTCAAGCAGGTTAGGCATTCATTGTCTTAATACAGTACTCCACCTCGTCAAAACATGACAATATTTCGCAGCAAGAAAATTTCCGTGTGCCCCCTACCCCCGGCACTAATTCATTGCCCCAAATTTCTGCAGCTGCTGCATGATATCAGATGGTTGACAAACAGCCTCGTTTCATGGCACTAATCAGCGCGGACGGTGTGACTGCGCTTTGAAGAACAGCAGAAGTTCGAGAATGGCAAATGTTGCTACGAGTATAAGAGCAGACCATGCGCTGCTTTAGCTGCCAGCATCCGCAATACCCGCCGAATTGACCTCTTTGGGGACGCGGAAGGGTCTAATTCCGCTGATTTTATTCGCACGATTTGCGTAGCCGAGAGCACAGCAGCCCACCGGCAGCAGAAAAGCTAACACATCAACAAAAACCCCACTTTTCCGCGCGTCTAATACAGCCTCACTGCATATGCACCGCGCGCCGGTCCGAATATAGTTAACCAGAGCTTGAAATGGGGCTAGTTGGTTTTTTTAATCGGAACATTGCTGGCACTAGGCGGGACAAGGACGACGAATTACACACAAATGAAGCGCACTTCCGGTCCGAATGTTTTGCCAATCGCTCTCGTGGCCATACCCAGCACGTGCGCTCGCCGTGACCTCACGGCCGCCGCGTGACCTACCCCGGGAGAGGTCCACTATCAGGTTGAAGGTCACCCAACTCACCCCACCCTCCCTTCCTTCTCGACATCCGCTGAAAATGGAACTGCAAGACGAAATTTCTGAGAGTAAGAAGGTCGAAGCCACTACATTCCCTAGTATACGGGGTCACCTGGGATCAGTTTTCCGATAACAACTTGGCTGCGATTAGTGGGCCTGCTCCCCAGTACGAGATCATGAGGTACGCAAATTCTGGCAGCCTTCTAATGCGTAATCTCGCTTGGGTCCAGACCCCCTCGTCACAAGTCCACTCGTCACAGGGCATTTCGTACGAGGAGTTCCGGTATCACCGGAAAATTCGTCACACGGAAAACTCGCATTACGAGCTTGTTTCGGAACGTTAAAACGATGTTCCGCCTGTTATACGTCGTCCGTTTAAAAAAATTATTTAGGCGAGCGAGTGTGCTTGCAAAGTTTTTGACGTAGGAAGTTGAGTAAATATGCCGTCATGCCGAGTTACTCATATTAAAGTGATAATTGCATTCGAATTTGCATTAAATATCAAGCAGAGAAAGTAAACAAAGTTCATACAGACAAGACATGTTGCTGTTGAGCCCAAGGAGGCAGGTTCGATTGCAACAGCCGCTTTTCTGATCGAGGTGGAAAGCGAAAACGGCCGTGTCTTCGAGATTTCAGTGCACGCACATTGAAGACCCCTATGTGGTCAAAATGAATTCGGAGCCCTCCACTATGGCGCGCCTCATCGCCTGCATCGGCGCGTTAAACACCCACAATCAATCAAATCATCAAACAAAAAATTGCAAACCTAATGCAATGCGTGGTGGTGTGTCCTTCAGTGTTTAAATAGAAAGAAATCCTCTAGCGAAGCTATGGTTCAAGCCTTGCGGAAGTCAGTGGAAGCTTCGCCAATTTTTTGTTTTTTTTTTTATTCGCAGACTGAAAGTGGGGGTGCGGGTTGTATGCAAGGGCACGTTATACGCGCGAAAATACGAAAGTAGTAACCACCTCAACACTCCCGACGATCAGCACTTGAAAAAGTGCAGGTCGCGCTGAGCTCCCGCTCTTCCCCCCAAAGAAAAAAAAAAAACAAAAACTGCTCTTTACGCCCGCCTGCTCGGCGCACAGACCTCCCCACGCCCTCCTAAACAGCCGTAACGAATTTACCACTGTAGAAACCAGCTTCAGAGCGGCCTTCAACGCCAATTTCCAGTGAGGGCTTCTAGGCTTTTGTTCCCACGGCCGTTGTTCAACGAAATCCCTGAGATGAAAAGACGCCTTGTACGAGAGTTCCTATCTCGAGATGGCACTGTACCAAAAGGCCGGTGGGACGAGTTCTCCTATGACGACTTTTCCTGTGACCAGTGTAGATTGACCTTTGTAGATTCGTCAGTTTTGCGGCTCAGTTAGTTCATTTCTAGTTTGCTTAGTTTTATCATTTCCCTTTGTTTTCTGCGACCGGCGAGGGTTGCCAGATTTTACTATGAATGCCAAATTAGGATATTTATGTTTCATTACTTCTTTTTTACAATAATGCGCATGTGCACTATTATAACGATTAAATACTCATTTTGTGCAGCTACAAGGTATTCTACTGTCAAATGTTCCCTGCCATTCCACTCCTGCAATATTTACTGACGACGGATGAAAGTTCACACTTTTTTTAGCAGTTATAAACAGAGTTGAACTCCGCTCCCACTGGACGTTCACCAGTTTTTCGCAGGCGCTAGGCAGAGCTTCGACGCTATTAGCCTATCTTGAAATACAGCAACCTTTCCGAAACACAAAAAATATCGCTTCGTTAAGCCCCACAATACTGCTTGAAGCGGTAAAGGTGAGTTTTTACGACGAGTGCATCCACGTAAGAAATTACGTGAGAAACGTAACGTAAGTAACGTACGAAACTAGCTATTTAAAGAAATGAATGAAGGAAAATGTAAGTACGTTAATTCGCACGGGTCGGTAAATATGTACGCCGACATCAAATTGGTGAGAAGAGTGTTCTAAAGGGGAAATTTTCGCGCACTGCTTTCGAATGATGTGGTCGGCCAACTTCAAAAGACAACCTAGCAAAATGTTTTATGGAAAAAAAAGAAAACAGGATGGAATAACCGGAGGGGCAGCGAAGACCGGAAAGTTGATCCCAACCACAAAAATATATCGGACATTTTTTTTTCCAAACCAGAAGTAACATAAGGAAAGGACGACGAAGCAAAACCTAAATCCGAAAGGCCAACAACTGGCACCACCTGCAAAAAAAAAAAAAAAGAGGGGAAACCAGTCCAGAAACTACGACGAGGTCAATGCGACCACTCATCAGTCTCCCCAACTCGTCCGTAAAAAGAAAAAAAAAAACAAAACAAAAAAAAAACAGAAAGGAGAGAGAAAAGAAATCAAGTACGCGACTAAATTTCGAAGAACGAGAAGGCCAGGGTGACCAGTTTTCCTAGTGCGGAATCACTCAGAACAAGATGTCTTCTTTGACCAGTTTTCCTATGACGAGTTGGCTGCGACGACTGGGCCTGTTTCGGGTGGTAAAACTCCGGGGCTCGTGTTAATTTCGGCCCAAATCCGTATGGCTCGGATCCCTCTACGGGGCTGTAGGACTACTCATCAAAAGCCACTTCGTAGTGGGACATCCCGTAAATCTGGAGAATACTACGGCAGTATTATTGAATATATAGCATGACATCAGAAAATGCTACATCACCATTGAAGAGTGCCGAACGCACATAATAGCCATGGATTCGAGAAAGCTTAAATGTATAAATAGAAAGTATAAATAGAGACACGGCCCACATGCGGCCCGGGCCCGAGAAATTTATAAGAATTGAGCTCGAGCCCGGCCCGAGCCCAACGAATTGATAAAATATGAGCCCGGCCCGAGCCCGCCAGCGTGTTGTTAAATATCATCCCTAGTCCGACAGGATATTAACATGAACTTGAAGAAGTTTGCTGCTAACCTAAAAAGCGTAAGCACAAAGCGAATGCGACTACTTTAGATTGAAATTTCCTTTAAACTTGGACCGAACTTCGTACAACTGATTCTCACTTAGAAGCTGTATTTTCAATTGTCGTGTAACTTCATTTGCCACTTCATTTGCCAGTCTTCGAAATCAAGGCACACCCGAGGATACCTCAAATGATTCCGAGTGAGTGGATTTTTTATTACTGCAATTCTTCAACAGATATTGCACCTTTCGTTCTTCCATTCCTTGCTGAAATTTGATAAGACGAAGCGTCCGGTTTCACCATTTGATTTTTATCTTTCCCTCTAGTTACGTTAGCAGCATGATTTTATCTGCGCTTCTGTTATTTCTTGCCTTTAGTCATGCTGTAAAAAAATTCTTGCGAGAAAAAAATCATAGGCTCTGCTTAAAAAAATGGTTCTTTAAACTGTGCACACACTGCGAAATCTAGGTCACGTTGTAGAAGAGAGAAAATACAATCACGTTGTAGTCTGTGGCTGGAGTGCCCTTGTTTTCTGGTCCGCTCTCTCCCACTAAGCTGATGGGACCCAGACATTTCTTTTATTGATGTGAAGGCTTTCTTAGTGCAATCGTCTTTTTATCATATCTTTCATCGGCGCGGTAGTGAATCAGCACTTCCTTTTTTTGTTTTCACTTTACCTGAAATATCAACAAGAAAACTTTCTCTTGCCAACAATTTAGAATTTGGGGCACAGGATAGCCGGGCCTCAGGAACTGCCCGGGCCGGGTCGGACCGGCACGGCCGGACAAAATTGGTTCAAGCCCGAGCCTGGCCCGGGCCCGAGAAAATGCGTGCTACCTGGCCCGAGCCTTGCACGAGGGCCGGGCCAGGCTCGGGCTTTCGGGCCGGCCCGGGCCCGTGCACTGCACTAATCTGCATATTGTCGGGGGTAATTACCGCATTAGAGCGCGCAAAGCGCGGGTGCGTTGTTGTCCGGGGAGTTGCGCTCCCTGTGAGGTCATTCGAAGGGTCACCGGTTATGGGCGCGCCGCAGTATCTCGGGATGTTGTACTGCTCGAAAGTGCAGAGTACGCGCGCAGTTTGTCACGGCACGGTCTATCGCTGATCTGGCGGGGGTGGGTCGACGGGAGTGCGAGGTCCTTTTGTATCGCACCCGTCGTGCCGACAAAGGACAGGAATTTCTTCATTTATGGGCATAATTTTGTCGCGCGCTGTATGGACAATACTTGAGACAGGTCGCCCGAAGGTCGACGGCCAGCGCTCAGTTGCGTTAGTTTGTCGGTTTCAACCTGTGTTATATTTGTGCTTTGATGAACACCTGGGAGTGAGAGTAAGAGTGTGAACCACGCGATTGTTTGTGTACAAATCTTCGGGATTTGTTTACCTGGCCAATCCGCGGACCAGTGTTAGTTTGCTAGGTCCTCGAGGCGTGTTTTTTTTTGGTAATAAAACCGAAGTGTTTGGTGTTTTTGGACAGTCAGAGCGAGAGCTAAAAAGTCGATTTAGGGGAGCTTGGGTCCGGTCAGCTGACCGAACAAGCGTGAACAAGCGTGAAACCCTTCTGGCTTTCTAAAAAAAAATGAAGTTCTCTCTCTCTCTCTCTCTCTCTCTCTCTCTCTCTCTCTCTCTCTCTCTCTCTCTCTCTCTCTCTCTCTCTCTCTCTCTCTCTCTCTCTCTCTCTCTCTCTCTCTATTTCTCTCTCTATTTCTCTCTCTCTCTTTCTCTCTCTCTCTCTCTCTCTCTCTCTCTCTCTCTCTCTCTCGCTCTCGCTCTCTCTCGCTCTCTCTCTCTCTCTCGCTTTCTCTCTCTCTCTCTCTCTCTCTCTCTCTCTCTCTCTCTCTCACACACACACACACAGCGATTTGCGCGCGCACCGCTTCACGTGCACGGGTAATATTTGGCTCAGGTATTCGTGGCAGTGTAATCTAAACGTCGCGCAGGTTTACTTTCCCTGCTCAAAGAGTTTTGCAGGGTCCTTTTAAATACCGATAATGCTCGCATGGACATAAAGGCTGTATACGTACAGTGAGGTAAAGTTGATTGTTTTACGCAACTTGTATAAGCTATGAAATCCTGGAGGCAGAAGAATAATTCAAACTTGTTTTATGTTACCTCCTGCATATTAAGCATTTTACACGCGTGTATAAAATGCACGCCATTGCTAGGTCACTCTGAAGGCTCCTCAGAAGTGAAAAAAAAATTCGGCCAGCACCGACTTAAGACATGTAGGCAAAACCGGCACATTTTTAAACACAAATCGTGAAACTGCTATCCTATCTGTTGTCAAGAAAGCGCTGCTCCAAATCATCGGATGTAAAAATGCCCATTCCGTACCAACACGCGGCACTTGAACGGACGAAAAGAATTTGAAAGCAAGGAATAGGGGCTGCACAGCCCATGCTAACAATAGATGCTTTCTTGCTCGGCTCCTTGCTTGGTTGCTATCCAGACGGTTTATTTTTCCACTTTATTCCCTCAGCGGTTTTCTCAGGAAAACATGCAACGTCAACAGGCAACCATTTAGGATTTTAAAAAAAAGTTAAAAAAAAAGTAGTGTAGGGTACCTTTCAGTGTTGCCTTGCTAGCTTCATATAATTGATCACCTGGGCATCTTTAACGTGCGCCGAAATGTTGAACACACGGGCGTTTTTGCTTTTCGCCTCCAACATAAAGCGGCCGCCGCGGCCGGAAGTCGAACCCGCGTCCTCACTGAATATCTACAACATTGAAACAACTCATGGAGAAGTGCGGCAACTGCTGTTAACGCTTTCTTCCAACACACATGTACAGTTTCAGCACCACGCGCGTACACTGAGGAAATATTTTACAGCGCAAGGAGCGTAGCACGCAGCCCCCTGTTTGAATGGCTACACCTCTATACTCGGTGACAACTTAAGAACGGCACCAGAAGTTGCCGCTGTGCCTTATCACCGTAGCCGGATGTTTCTCCGCGCGGCGCAAGTAGGGCGTTACTGGGAATATTCTGAACATGGCGTGAGCCATTCCCGTGATTTTTTGGACTTAATATGCTTATAAACGACTCCAGTGACGACAAACAAACTGCGTGAGACAAGGCAGACGATATCACGCATTCATAGCAAACCCCTTTCAAAACGCGCGCGCACTGACATCACGAGTCCGGCGCTTTGGCGGAGTGATACACTACATGAGGTGGTGCCGTTCTTGAGTTGTAACAGAGTATAGATGATACACATTCATGGGAACGAGGACAGTGCGAAGGACACACGTACAAAGACACGCGTGCAAAAACTTACTGTTTTTCCATGCCATAAGAGAGTATGGACTAAAAACATGATGGGATGCAATGAGGGGGGAATGGATTAAAACGAACCAACCTGTAGTATGATGACTTTTTTTGTAGCTAACTTTTTTTTCGTTAGTTCTAAGCAAGGCATCGAGAACAATAGGAAAAGGCTTGGCAACCGAACTCCGTGTCAAACCGAACTGAATTAGGAATGCAGAAATCGGAAGAGACTTTTGCTAGCGTTCCAGTTAGGTTTTTTTTTTACATTGGACCCACGAGCGCCAAGAAGTGCCTTACTTATGTAGAACATACGCGGCGAAATAATTAGATTGTGTCCATCGACCACATTTTAGGGGAAATCCCCAGGGTGGAGTTTCTTCGAAGAAAAATTTCACATCCACATCAATGCAGCCGTACAGCTACATTGTGGGTCGACACAAATTGTGTATCGACACAATTAGATGCTGCGTCGACACGAAAGTGGTGTATGCAAAAAAGTAAGAAAAAGTATGCAATAGTAAAGACAAATATCGCGCATCACAAAAACAAAAACCACACAGTAAACAAAAGACAACTAGTACAAAGACTACAGATTCTGTTAAATAGGCCCGCTGTGGAAAGAAGATTTGCAAGTAACAAAGCGAGGAGGAAACTAAATAACGTACTGACAACTTTGTTACATGAAAAGGCTAATGATGGTTGAATTTTTATGGCGCAGGGCTAGCTGGGGAAAAGAGCGCCAAAACAATCGTTAAATATGAGAAATGAAGACGTAAACACTAAAATCGGTGAGCAAGAATACAATTAAAATAATTAAATTAAAAGAAAATGCTACGAAAAACACTTTCGATAAAACGGCTTCGATAAAACGGCGTTCGATAAACTGTGCGGACCCCATCTACAATGTTGTCTGCAACCTACATCGACATATTTTTTGCCAGTACTGTTCGCTGGTAATTTTCAGCGTTCCGCCGGAAATTAAACTTGTCATAATTTGGTGGGGTTTTATTACTATCAGAGATAAATGGCACCTGCAGCTCCCCACCATAAGCATCTTTTAAAGACGATAGTCATTGCTGGGTTTACAAAACACGGAAATTTTGGTGTGTCTGTATGTCTGTTTGTCTGCCTGTCGCTCGATTTAGCCGCCCGGCCAAAGTTAATGCAGACGTTGAACGGCATACGTTTATATACCCAGAGCCATTTCTAAACATTCCAAATCCGGTGGCAATGTCAGCAATGTCAATACTTGTCATCATTGTTCAGCCAAAACAAAAAATTACGCTCATATGAGGCAAAACATCAATACACAACAGATATTTGCACACTAAATAAAAAATATATGGATGCTTGATTTTCTAAACAAATACGCCGAGGACGCTATAAAGCGGTTGCCCGGGGAACCCTGAGCGGCATTTTAAGAAGTTAAATGACAACAGCCATGGCATCCAAGATTCCCCCGCGCGTCTAAGGCAACGACCACCCAATCCCGAGAAATACAAGCACGCGCGGTTCCTCCCTTTGGAAGTAATGGCTGGTTGGATCTAGTGACGCGTTGGATCTAGGGACACGAATGGATCTCTTGACTCGTTGAATCAATTGACGCATTGGATCTAGTGACTCGGTTGGATCTCTTGACTCGTTGGATCTTCTGACTCGGGCATCACGTGACCTAGTGGATCTTCTGACTCGTTGGATCTAATGACCCGTTGGATCTAGTGACCATAAGCGCGCGTCTAACAGAACGCGCGGGGTGATCTCGGAGGCCATGACAACAGTAATGAAAAGTTTTTAACCATGCACTATTACTCATGAAAATGAAGTTCGCAAAAGCAGGTGTCGCGAGGTACACAGGTGCCTTCGGTAATGCATTGCTAATAACGCATTTTGTGCATTGCGTTAACAGAAAGCAACGCAAACGCCTTTGCCCCTTCGGGGGCGCTCAATTAAACAGCTGTTATTGCAGCTTCTGAAAGTGAAAAAAAAAAGTTACTGTCACTCGTTTATAACTAAAAAATTTCTGTCTTAAAAAAACGAGTAAAGAAAACATGATGACACTGTCACTGCGTTTGTTAAATGAAACAGTGGTGATGATAGGTCGCTAGAAAAAAAAACGAAATAAACAAGCTATACATTTTCTGGCTATTCTTCCGCAACAGACATTTTTTGGCAAGGCCGCGGGGGAAAGCGAGGGGATGGCCTGAGGGGGAACTTACTAGGACATAACAGCTGTCTAACTGCGCTCAACGTGCAACAATACTCGTGGCTTTGCTACTTAAAGGGGCCCTGAAAGGCATTTTGAGCACACTAAATGAAGTAGCGCGAACGTTAGATTGGGTCGTCAAGGTCATCTGGGCCAAGTATTACTCTTTTACGCGCAGCGGAAAGCTCACACTTTTGTTGCAAAGTTTGTCGCTTTTTTCTCACCCTTTCCTTCGTGTTTTTGGACGCCGCCATCTTCACATGTCTACATCATCGATTCCCCGATGTTCGTCATGAGCTAGACATTGGGCGGCTTTTTCACGCACTTCCGGCAAAGAGATGAGTCGTCTGCTCAGCGTCGACTCGCCGGCTGATCTGCCAGCGTAGTGCCGGAGTGCTTGGACATTTTACGACAAACGAAACAAGTGTAAACAAACGCTTAACCGTTCGTATTAAATGCAACACGGCCATAACACGACATGGATATTCTCTTACCGGAGTACGTTCCATAAAGAAAGCGTTGGAGCCCCGTGGCACTTCTTTCGTGCAATCGCAGAGAACGCCCTGAGCCGAATGCCCGGGTTTGACGGATACATTTTTTTCCACTTCAAAACAATCCAGAGATGCGTTTCGAACGAACACAACGTCACAACATGCGTTGCAAGTCTGAACCGCGATTGACAGACGATGGGTTGCCTCCTCCTGCCCGTCGTAAATTCGGCACTCACCTCGCGCGCGGTTTGCGGGGGCGAACAGCAAGTCACTTAACTCTGGCGCGCAAGCCGAGATGTCTTTTAGCCACGCACACTGCACATACCCCATGCGAGGTTGAGTCGTACGTCGCTCGAGAAAGATAATCCAGACCATGGGAAGCACTATCCACCCGCCGAAGCACAACGTCGCATTTCATCGCGAAACAAAGGCGTCCACAACACACACACCATCGCCTCCTGTAATGCCAAACGCATCTCACACTTCTTAATGAGAGTGAGTGGTACGTCTCCAGTGCCCACATGTCGCGAGGTGGGGCCCCGAGCTGAACCGGGATCACGCAACCGTAACTGACCGCTGGGGTGGTTTTGCCTTGTTGCCAAGGCAACCGATGTTTGAGATCGTCCAGCGCTAGAAAGCTCAGAGCCGCGCCGGAGCATGTTTTGCCAACGTTGCCGCTCTCCACCACGCGTCGCCCCAAGCTGAACTGGTCACATGATTGAAGCGTTTTGTGCACGGGTTCTGTGTCGGTTTAAAATGTCTTTTTCACATGGCGCCGGCAGAAATTACCACCACCGCAAAATAAGACCCGGCACCAGCGGGGCCACATCTGATACGGCGCTTTTTGGATAAACAGTGCACGGTGCATGAAAGGTACCGAGCGCAAGATCCTCCTCAGCGGCTGCGAGTTCGCCGCCGATTAAAAGTCACGTGCTGCACTGCAGCAACGCACACCGCGAAAGGGCAAGGCCAGGCCACCGCACACATGCCACACATGCGGCCACATTTTTCGTTCGCTTATCCATCCTTGAGCGGAGTGCGGAATTCATGGTGTCAACAAAACTTGCCCGTAGCAGACGGCAGTCGGAGGAGCGTAATGCGGAAGTACGTCACCGCTGACTAGCGCAGCATCATGGCAGGGAGTGCTGGCGCGCCGTCAACAGTTAAAAAGAGGAGGAAACGTGGCGCGACGATAATGCGCGGTTTTTGATTTACGATTTCTCAGCTAATACTCATCGCTTTACCAAATTCTTGCGGGAGGAGATTGCTAATACATTGTCTTATTTGGTTACATGTACATCCATGCATCGGCGGAAGGTATTTCAGGACCCCTTTAACGACGAAGCGTACCTTATTGCGTTACGCGGACAGCACCGTGTCTATGCGCGTGGCATTATGCATATCCGATGGACGATGCAAGAAAGCAGGCATAGGATTCAGCGTGCATCGCTGTACAGCAAATAAAATAAAGCAGTTGTCTTTTATTCCCGTTGTCTTTTCGGACCGCTAGGAGCAGTGGCTTCATGTTATTTGTAGCAAAACTGCGACTGGTAATTACCCGTGATATCACCTAAGTTGAAACTCCCTACGATTGTGTAGCCGCCTTAGCACTCAAACGTCATTTGTATGCTTCGGGGTCTTTTCAGCGAAACAGAGTTACAGCCATCTTTTGTAACCACTCTCCTCCCGTAGATATCCGCATGTTGACAACAGTCGGAAATTCCTCAACACTTACCACTTCACCGTGGACTACCCGATTACGGCAAGTAAATGAACTCGGATGAATTTTGTCCGTAACAATAATGCTTAAGAAAAAAGAAACGTGTGCACTTCTGGTAAGCAAAATAAAAAATTAGCAGTGGCTTAGGTCGGCTATGCCAGGATATACGTAGCGTGAGCTAAGGTTCAGCTGGTTATTTCCTGATTGTCTAGGATTAGCTGATTATCATGCTTACTGCTGCTAAAAGGATTTTCAATCCAATCCAGTCCAGTCCAGTCCATTCCAGTCACGTTGATTTTCCGCCTTGCACATCTTTGCGCTGTTGCGGGTACGGGGCTTCCCGTCGCCAAAGTAAAATGAGCGCCACAAACACTGAAGTTTGAAATATAGCAAGAAAAAAAATGTGTACACTTATTTACATTCGCACAAAATAGTAAAAAGGGTGCAAGCGTTGGAATGTACTTCCAGGGAACAAATCCTTCTTCAGCGAAGCCGATAGGGCCGCGCACAGTACCCAAAAATGCAGAAATACTCAAATACTCGTCCCCTGGCGGGAAAGGATTTGTTATCTACGTCTTCGTTTCCGGGCATTCTGCGGAAAAAATAACGTGATTTGGCTAGCCCAAGCTTCAGCGCGTAATTAGCGTCACGAATGGCAGCAGTGGCCCGATCCGAGGGCGAGCTTGTGCGTAAGCAGGTGCAATGCAGGGTCGTTCCCAACTTCACGTGCGTTGAGAGGAATTCCGGGAATATAGGTGACTGACCCCCATGGCGAACGTCTATCGGGATCCCGCAGCCCCTTCGGTCTGAGATCTCAGTCCAGAATAAAAAAAAAAGTTTTATACTCGTTACAACTTAAGAACGGCACCACCTTATGTAGTGTATCACTCCGCCAAAGCGCCGGACCCATGACGTGTGCGCGCGCGTTTTGAAAGGGGTTTGCTATGAATGCGTGATATCGTCTGCCTTGTCTCACGCAGTTTGTTTGTTGTCACTGGAGTCGTTTATGAGCATATTACGTCCAAAAAATCACGGGAACGGCTCACGCCATGTTCAAAATATTCCCAGTAACGCCCTACTTGCGCCGCGCGCAGAAACATCCGGCTACGGTGATAAGGCACAGCGGCAACTTCCGGTGCCGTTCCTAAGTTGTCACCGGGTATAGTAGTGTTTTGTGCATGAACATATCAGTTCTTTTTTATTTTGTTTTTGTTTTGATTTGTTTGTGGACAGTATCTCCAGGATCTCTCTTTTTAAAGACGGTATTAAACGCCTACTTATGAATCCGCACACTTTTCAAGCGATTTCTCCTGTAAATATTTCTTGAGGATAGTTCCTCGATCATTTTTCATTTGTTGACTTTTCTTGCAAATGTTCTTTGAATTTCTTATTCAATTACTCAGACACTCTTTTAAATTTTTCTTCTGAGAAGCGAAGTTCTTTTTTACAAAAGTACCGAATGGGAGCTTCAGAGATACCAATGAGCCGCGATCCAACGTCGCTCCGATTCGGGGACGCTGCTTTGATGTGCATGATTGCTGCGGAAAATATTTCTTACGCACTAAGCGCTCTTCCGTGCTGTTAAACAAAGTAACCACCTGTCTTAGAAATGAGAACGAAATGGTTGAACACTGCAGTTAAAAACAAATAATCAGTTCGAATAGTATCGCTAAAGTGTCAACAATGTCACTTCGGGTTGTCACTTCGGTAAAGTGTCACTTCGGGTTGTTCCCTGCCATCATTCCAGGCGATTTGAGTATTAGCGGCTCATGATAACCTGCAGTATGACTGTTGGGGTCGGTACGTGTTCTTTTTTTACACCATGTATAATGTCGCGCCGACGCCTGCTTCGGCGAACATCATTTTAATGGGTGATATTGTGCGGCTCAAATGGGTGATATTGTGCGGCTCACCTGCAGCGGGAAGCTGCAGGTGACATTGCTGTCAGATAACATCACGACCATATTACGGCAATTATACTCTACGGAAAAACGCCAAGAATTCCAAATAAGCAGTCCTTTCGAATATAAATATCTATATGCAAGCTGCATAAAACATTGCAGAGTGCTTCGAACCTTATTGCACAGCGTTTCCAACTTTTCATTCACAAACACAATAAACCCGCCGCGGTCCCTGCTAACTGCGAAAATTTGGGAGGGAAGCGCGCGGCAAGATAGAATAGGTGCCTCCCGTAATGCATTGGTAATAACGCATTTAGTACTTGCGTTATCAGGAGAAAACAACGTACACACATGCAGAATGCCGAGAAATTAAAACTTCTCCGTCATTACGTTATAAAGGAACAGTTTACTTTCCCCCTGCAGCAGTGGCACTCATTTACGCCGCCGTTGTCGTAGGCACACCGCAAAGCGTAAACATAAAATGGTTACTCCCACTGATTTCTGAAAAAACAACAGGTGAATACATACCCAGCTTTCTCGCTCAAAATTCCGACCTCTCAGGAACCTAGCAAAACCACTTCAGGAAATTGACATTTGGCATAAAGGAAGACGTCAACGTAAAGATGAAAACACTAAAATAAGTCTACCGGAATATTGAATAGTTTGTGTGTAATTCGCTGTCAAATCTTATTCCCCATGCATTTCTATGGAATTGTTCCCGTGGATCAGTAACCTAGTCGCGCAACGTGCAAGACTTGGAACTGTGCAGAAAGTAAGTGTCCACCCCAAATAATAGCTCCGCAAAAGAACTCTACATTTCGCTAAATAACTACAGAGTAAGCACCGTTGAAAGGACTGCCATGGGCGGGAAAGCTGCACATGAGTCGTCAAAAAACGATTGAAAAAACGCGATGATACTGTCACTGATTGGTTATATAATACTGTTTATAATAATTTATTATATTTATTTGTTCATGTACCCCTAAAGGCTCTCCGTAGGAAGGTGAGAGCATGCGCATACATGAATGGGTGCCAACAGAATCACAAGGCAAGCACCTAACCACAAAAAAAAGTGAAAAATAATAATAGAAAGGTGAATATACGCAAGCTAGAACAGAAAGAGGGCGCTTCATTTTTCAGAAAGTCTTGAAATTTTGTTATGTTACCTTCTGTGGCAACGTGCTGTAGTAGGTTATTCCAGTCTATTATTGTGCGTGGAATGAATGAGTGTGCGAACGCAAACGAATGGCAAGTGAGCCGCTTAACTTTACAAGAATCATCGCGCCATGGAAATGTAACAGTGGGTGAGTGCAAAAAGTCGTCGCGATAAGAATGTGGTAAGAAAAACAAAATAATGAACAATGAAGTTTTCTAAGTGCTACAAATATACCTGCTAATGTTTGACAAATAAACAGACTTTTTTTTTCTTTTTTCACAAGGCCGCATAACGAACTGCTGGCCTAAAACAACGCAGAATTGCGAAGTGATCATCAGAAATAAATAGGTAAGATTTGCAACCACACGGTAAACAACGCGCACCGCCAAAGGCGCTCGCGGAATTTCGTTGTTGTACCGAAACACCCGTGTCCCGAAATGTCCGTGCACCGAAAAGACCGGAGCCACTCTCAACCATGAGTGTGCCGGGAACCCTTTCGGGATGGCAAAAGTGATGGGCTTCAGATTAATTTTGGCCACCTGGGGATCTCTAACGAGCGCCGAAATCTCGTACACACTGGCGTCGCGGCCGGGAATCAAACCCGCGACCTCGTGCTCAGCAGCAGAACGCCGTAGCCACTGAGCCACCGCGGTGGGTAGATAAACGATGTTCAGTTGTGTTAAAATGTCCACACAGTACATGGAAGCAAGCCGGATGGGGAGTTTCATTGGATGTATGTTCCGGTAAATCCTCCATCAGTAAAAAGTTTGCTCCGTACTGCGGAGAGCATAAAAAGCACTATAAGCCCAAACACTCCCTCAACCAAGTGACAGTGTAAATACGAAGCGATAACATACCATTGCTGCGACCGAGGACGGAGTTAAGCCCATAACCTCCAATGGATTGATGGATGAAAAAAAAATTATTGATAGCCTCCAGATCGACGCCTCAGAGCGCCGCGTCGCGGGCCTAGACATCATCCTGGCGGAGTCCCCTACTCGGCGTCGGCTTCTGCCTTTTGAGAGCTTCCAGGATTTGCTGGACGGCCCATGAGTGTTCTTCTTGGTCGTAGCTCGCCATCGCTGCTTCTAGCTTGAACGGCAGTTTTCCTCTTGTTTTTGACAAGAAAACTCTGGCTGAGGAGATTTATGCCGGGAAGGCTCCGTCTATGAGCGGAGTTAAAGGACAAGCCTCTCGCGAGATCTCGGCGCAAACGAGAGTGCAGCCGTCAAGATGGCCACTGCACCCGGTGGACCGTCACCGTGGACGCGAAGCGAGCTCCGAAATAGAAAACGTGCACTGTAAAAAAATTTTCTTTCGAAAAAACAGAGGTTTTCTTGCAGCTGTCCTCCCGGAAATTTTCTGTAAAGCTGTGTTTTCTGTTTTTCATGTTTCTCTTATTTTACAAGCATTTTCTGTTTCTCACACAGAAAATTTATGTCAATTCCCTGTTTTCGGTGTTTAGTTTTTCTGCTTTTTTACAAAAATTGTTCTGTTATTTAAGGTTCAGTTTTCCTTCACAGAAAATCTGTGAACCGTGTGTTTTTCACTGGCACCTTTTTTACAGAGTATTTGTGTTGTGCATACATCGTATTTTCTTTCCAAAATTAATGTACTGTTTCACGTTTCTGGTAAAATTGTTTTGCTCATTTAACAAGTATAATGTTAAATTGTCCTGCTTTGAATTATTTTGGCATCAATCTCTGTCAAAATAAGTAAAATCAAAAGTATTCAGCCCCTTGACACAATTTCGGTTATGGTCCTTCATAAAATACATTTTCTGTTACTTTTTCACAAATTGCAAGTACTGCAGTTGACTTCGCAGCTTTTCGCAGCTTTATGCATCATGGGTGGGAATAATCATACCTTGAAAATAAAGCACCACCCCGTATCATATTCTTTGAAACTTGCAACACAATTTCTGGTGTACAGTATATAGCATAAAGTGACCACTCAGGCACACAATTAAGAAAACAGAGTGAAAGCACCAATGAAATTATTTATTCTTCTGCCAAACTTAAGGCTATTGCTACCACGAATTAACTCAGTTTCAAACAACATATCAAATATCAATCAAATACGAATATGCGTGCGTATGAAAACAAAATCACATTTCACGATAATGTGGCACAGTGAACAAAAGCAGGCTTTTTAGTGACAGAAGTGTTGTTAGACTAGGGATATCACTTTTTTTTTTCAACTTTCAGAAATGCACACAAACACGCCACTGAGGGAAAGCAGACAATTTGCAGAACGTAATCACTGACGTTAAACTGAGGACACCTTTTCTAAAGTGACATTAAGCTACAAAATGTTCATATCCCGTACTGCTACAGTACAATACACGGTGAGAACTCCGACAGGAATAGGAACACTTTTCTCTACCGTTGCAAAAAAGAGAACATCAATACACTAAAAGCAGTCATTTTTCCTCCTTTCTGGAAGCAGAAGAATGCAACATAACGCTGGTGGCACAGTAATGAAAAATGAGGGAGGAAGTGCTGCGAGACTAAAACATAACATCTTTTACACCTTTATTAAATCACAAAAAGAGCAGAGAACATTTAAATGTCATTTCATATAATAGCAGAGTAACCAAGGATGCGGCACGTTTGGCTCAAGGCGCTTCCGTCAGAGACACCTTCATTGCTGCTCAGGGAAGGGGGAGGAAGGGAAGGGGGGGGGGGGGACCAGTACATTTCGCGGTCTTTCCACACGCAGATCAGAGACGCGACCTTTCGAAACAGGAAATGCTGCTTTTGCTCTGACTTCTCCCCCTTTGCTCCCATGATGTCCGGGTTGATGGCGGGAATAGCCCTGCAACAAGAATAACATACGTTCCGTATATAAATTACTATGCACCAACAAAACAACAGCGTTTGCAGGGTTGAAGGTGTAATAACAGTGCAAGTTGTTTGAAATTAAGCGTTAAGCTAGACTCATGTGCTTGATAACTGCATTCCGTTTTCTTGTGCTAGATTCAGACGTACCACCTGAACACAGGCAAAAAAAATATAGGAGACTTTCAACATTGCAAGTTGGTGAATAAACACAGTTCACTGTATTTCTTTACTGCCCGTTTCACAATACGCAGCGGAAGCAGTCAACCTTGATTTTTTTTCCCAACCGGCCTAACTGGTTCCGCTCACTGACTATCCAGTCACTGTTAATTATTAATCAATAATAATATTTGTAGATTGTCCTACGTAACACTATCAATGGCTATCAGCCTTGGCTTCAGTAAGCAGCAGCGGTTGGGCCGGTTGAATAAAAATCAAGACCGTCTGCTCTCCCCGCGTAAATGGACCTTTTTCCAGTACCGGTCCACCCCCAGGTCGCCGCCACGGCGAACCTAAACTAGCAGTAAGGCACGCGCCCAAAAATATTTGCCTTTCGGGGAACCCGTCCACGAAACATCCTGGTCCTGCAGTATCTCCCGCACCCACTTGTCACCCGTGCCTTGCACATACATGTCCCGGTAGCAGGTGCACGCTCGCGTGACTAATTTGCAGTGGCCGAAGCACCCCCTCTTCCTTTTTTTTTTTATTTTCGCTGGTAACCAAGTGCTAACAGCGTCGTCAGTGTCAAACATTTTCGCCCCTTTCCTTTGAAAGCCTTTTTGTGTGCACGTACCAGCTCACTGCGAACTTCCCGGAAGAGGAAATAACGTGCAGCCTTAGGAGGCATAGCCGCTCCCCAAGCAGCGAGCTGAGGGGGCGTCCTTTTTTTTTATTCGCCCGGGGCTACTGCGAACAATGGCGGAGCGGCAGCCCGTGCATGCGCAGATCGCTTCTGGAAAAAGTTCCAATGGATATTTTTCTAGTAGCGATCTGCGCATGCGGGGCGTGAAGTGTAGCAACAGCTATTCCAAAAGGCCAGCCACGGCCACAAAAAAAAAAAGAAAAAGAGGAAAGCTTGGGGACACTCCAACCCGTGTTTAAAACATCCGTAAGCAGAGGCGTAACCTCAACACTAAACTCCACGGCGGAAAACGGCATCTGATCAGCCGAATTTTATTCCGTCTGAACGGATCGTTTAGCACCCGACGCGGTGTTGATCCGGGGTTATCAGCGGGTAAATAGAGAGGGAAAGAAGAGCACGGCGGCCGCGTCATGCGTATAACATTCCTCACAAAAAAAAAATCATGTTAAGGCGAGCATCGCAATCGAGGCACGGAACAAGGCTCTTGTCGCGCGAGGCGACGTATCGCTGCACTACGGGACGAGCGCTTCATAACAATCTATTTCCATCCAACAACCGAAGATACAAAAGTGCAGACACGAAATATAGAGGCGTGAATAGGAACAAGGCACAGCCTCCACATGACATATAGCGTCCTCGATAAACACGCACCGGTGTTGCCCCCAAAACCGGCGCGGTGCACAGTGCCCCACGACGGTGCGTACCGGCACGGAGCGTTGATCGAGGACAAACGGGGCGGTTCTACCCAGGCGCCATTTCTTAATCTAAGAAATCAACTCATAAAAACGTTCACAAGTAACAATACAGCACTGTAATAAGACACAGCTATATTTGAAAGTGGTATTTATTGAAGGCCAATGATTATATGTACGCACAACTTAAATCCGTCACACATGCGGAACAACGTACCGCCACCGCTTCCACTAAACAGCTACATACAAGCTGCTTCTAATCTTCGTTTGAGCCATAATGCGAATGCCTGTTTTGTTCTGCCCTTCCGTTACAGCAAAACAAGTAGGTCTTCATCGTCTAGGCACTCCGGTAACAGTTCATGATAATTCGATCGAACGAAACGAATGTCAATCCCCAACTTTCTGGCAATGCATGCAGCCGCCTTTGAAGTACACGAAGTTCGCGTCCTCATTTACAATCACTGGCCGTTGTTACCGCCCGTAAGGAGACTGTCGCATCGTTGCCCGATGAATTCACAAGCACGCCATCCTTGTCAGCAACAATACACAGCTCCGTCCGCCTTGACACGAGTGTGGCGATGGCGCCGTCGCTGCAGCAGACGGCGGAGGAAGCTCCTTCGCCGGCATCGTCCGCGATGCATCTCGGGACTGCACGCCGGCGCACCGTCGACTCTCTCGGTGCGCGGCGGTGCAACCAAAAATTGCCCCGCGACGGTGCACCCCGGTTTATCGAGGACGGACGGTGCACACCGGTGCGGTTTATCGAGGATGAAAAGGCGCACCGGTGTGCCCCGGTGTGCACCGGTGCGGGTAATCGAGGATGCTAATAGTTAAAATTTAGTGCCCACGCTTCGGAGATGATAAATTGAAGAAAAAAGCCCGCCGCTGTATCGTTGCGTTGTGCTGGTACCTACAGGGCGGTCATTTGCAAAGGGCTGCATTTAAAAATTGCAGGAGCGCAACAAAATGACGTCGTCCGCGTGGTGTTTTGACGGTTCAGTAAATTCTTGTAAAACTTTTAAAAAATCATTCATATTTTATTTTATGCCAATAATAGTTGAATATTTTCACGATTTCACGCCTGTTATTGGTCAAGACGAGCAAGTAACAGAAAATTTGTGTTTTTTTTTGTTAACAGGTTTCTGTTCACTAACCATCACAGAAAATGTCTGTACGGCAACAGACATTGTATGTAAAAACTCAGTAAGTTTGCGGAAGATTTTCCCTGTCGCGTGCATTTTCCTAAAAAGTGACTACCTTGCCGCTTAAAAGGCACGCAAGAAAGGAATGTATCAGCAAGATCAACCATGACTGTTCGCGACGCATTGTGTAGTGCACGCGTTCGCTTCACGGTGGTGGAATGTGGCGGTGGGTGCTTGCGGGAGCACGAACAGGGTACTTCAAGTGGCGATCGGATGAGCAACCAGTGTAGGGATACGCATAAAAGTGTTGCGCTGTGAAATCAACCAACCTTCCTTCACAGCAAGGTGGATGTCGAAATCTGTAGGGAGGCTTCCTGGCCTGTACTTTTACTTCGGTAGGCACATACTCGATGTTATCAGCTAACGCCGTGATGTTTGCCAAAGACTGCAATTTCAGTTTGGATATAAAGATGCAACTAGAGCCACTTAATAAGCTAGATGCAACCCTCGCGGACTGTGACGCAGTGGTGGTGGCGTCAAAGTGAACTGTTTATGTGTAGCTGCGATCATTTGCTAAAAGCGACCCGCCTAATTTTTTCATTCTTATATAAATATTTCTAGAGCTGTACTTTGCTTTAAACTAGAGAATAGTATAGGTCAAAGAGATGCTAGTCTTTTGTGCAATAGCCCCATCGTTTGCAGTGTTCAATTTACAAGCTTTTTTGTTCTTGTAAACAGCGCATGATTGTACAAAGTAGCTATACATGTTTATTTAGTCTTATTTGTTTTCTTAACCCAAAGTCCCCCCTCCTCCTTTATATCCATGAGTTTGCAGTGCCAGAAACGCTTTACTTGCGCCGTAGACACGCCGCGAAGGTGTTGCTTCAAGCCGACGTTGCCAGCTTTGCCGCCCGCCACGCGGGGAGAAAATCGCCCCGTCGTTTTCTGGGAACATTCACGAACGTCGTACCGTGCGCACCGAGGCACTGGTGCGCGCCACCGCCATTCAGGAAAAGCGATTAAAACAAGGGGGGATATGCGCACACAAAACAAGTGGACTTGCACCGAAAACACGTCCACTGTAGGCAGGTTCCTACGCGCATTCCAATCTCGTCATCTGGTTTACATTCTCATAGTTAAATTTCCCTTTCTTGTCTTTCGCCTTCGTGATATTTGTACATTTTCGTCATGCCTAAATACCCCGCTTATTTTTTTTTTTCTTTTGGTCAGTCCCTCTTTTTTTTTGAAGACGTCGAATGTAGGTGGCGTGACTTTTTCGTTGTTTTTCTGAGGGGGCTAGTCATAGCATTCTTATAAACTGTGCTGCAAACTTGTTAATAATGATGTTCGCCAAATCTGGGGCTGCTTTCCGGTTTGATGTCTGTTTTAAATAACCCACATGGCTTATTTGCAGCGGCGCTCTGCAGCGCCGCCTACCTATATTAACATGCCCGCTTGGACACCACTATAATCTATATATAACGGGTAGAAGATGCTTTCACCAATGCTTTTCACTATCGGCATGGCTGACAGCCCAGCTTGGGACGTGTGTGCCACGGATGACACAACAAACCATCTATTGTGCCCCTCTGTCCAATTTAAGCACGGAGGCTGCACCTGTAAACTGCACTACGGAAGCCCGACAACTATCCGTTAACTGCGCAGACTATTTTATGTCTAATCCGTTGCCGTCCCGGTTAAAAAAGGGGTCTAGGTCTTTTCGGTACAGGGAGGTTCGGTACAGGGCGTTTCGGTACAGTACATTTCGGTACTAGGTCGTTTCGGTACGAAAACGAATTCGAGCGAGCGTTTGAGGCAGCAAAATTCGCGTGCGTTTTAAACATGGGAGTTGCAAGCGCGCAAATCGAGTTTATTATAGCGGTTGTTGGTCGTATTTCTGCATTATTTTAGGCCAGTAAAAATTTGTATGGCCTTCCCAAGAAATGACTATATCTTTGCGTAACAGTAGCCAGAAAAAGCATAGCTGGTTCATTACTTCGTCTCTTTAGATACAGTATCATCAGGTATTTTCTCTCACTTATTTTATCAATAATCTGCGACAGTAACTATTTTTTGCATCTCAGAAACTAAAATACCAGCTGAGTAATTAAGCGCCACCGCAGGGGCAATGGAACCTGTATCTTTCCAACGTAATGACGAAGAAGATCTTACAATATTTTGGCATTCCGTATTTGTGGGCGTTGCTTTCTCCTGATAACGCAATGCACATACTGAGATCTTGAAGGCGGAAGCGCAGAAAAAACATAGACGACACGGCACCGTGTCGTCTGTGTTTTTTCTACTTTCGTCCTTGTTTTGTGAGCGCTTCCACCTTCAAGATGAATAGCTACCAACGACCCCAATTACCCGTTCTACTGCAGCACATGCTGAGTCATTATCAATTCATTACCGAAGGCACCTGTTGTACATAGTTGCGCGCTTCCGTCCCGGCTTTACCGTCGTTAGCAGTTACTATGCTGGGTTTACTGTTTTTTTTTGTGTGTGTGAATTGGAAGTTGAAAAGGGTCTTGTATAATATTCAAAGTTATCTGCAATGTTTTCTGCAATCTACATCGATATTTCTTTTTCAGATGGTTCTGCCGGAAATTATACGTCATAATTTGGTCGGGTTTTATTCCTATCAGAGATAAATGGCACCTGCAGCTCCCCGCCATCAGTATTTTTTAAAGACGATAGTCTTTCTTGGGCTCATTAAACGCGGGAAATTTGTCCTCTCTGTATGTCAGTTTACCTGCCTGAGTGCATGTCCCGCTATTCAGCCGCTCGGCCAAAGTTATTGCAGAAGTTGAACGATACGTTTATAGGTAGCATTTTATAAACGTGTTGTTGATCAACGTGTGGTAGCTGTGTTGATTAGCTCGCATCATACATTAGCGGGTATCTTCAATCGTATCGGGGCCCGTAAAGGCCGTGGATTTGTCAGTCCGTTCTGGAACCCCCCCCCCCCCCCCCCTTAAACAGTAAATCACGAAATTTTCACAAAAAATGGCAAGAAGCTTCTATTTTAGTATTTTTTAAACCTTCGCTCCCCCTGCCCCCCTCAGCTACAGAAAAAAATTTCTACCTAGAATAACCACCCCTCTGACTTATACGGACAAAATTTGTGTGTGAGCTTTTCAAAATTTACTTTCGTTGAGCTTTTTCAAATTTCATTATTCAAATGAACAGCCCCGATTTTTTATTCTCAGTGTTGCTGAAACAATTTGAATAGAGTCGTTGTTTTTCCTCCTTGCACGTCTTTGCGCAAGTAAAATGAGGGCCAAGAAGACCGAAGTTTGTTTATGTACGTGCACTTATTTACATTCGTACAAAATGACTGGTTGTCTGTGCTTCAAAAATAAAATGTAAATGATGCGTACAATGAGTTTATGCAAGCCTTTGTGCGCATTTACGCACGTCATTTTCCGTTCACAGCGTTGAATTTATTGAAAAAGATACGGAAGCCTTGGGGGACTCAAGAACACATAAATATGATAAAAACTAAAAATCGCCTCCATCATTCTTTTTTGCGAACCCGCTCGGAGGCAAAGCTGAAACAGCTTAAACGTTTCAGAAATCACCTGAACACAGATGCGACGTTCAAAAATAAATTATTATCAACATATCTTTGGGCATATTACTCGCAACGCGCTGATGTTGCTTGGAAGACGATAAACGATGTCCTCGGTCGGAATACTAATAGGTCTGCTGTGGAAATGTTTACTGGGTGCAACCGTGAACTTAAAGGCAAAAACCTGGCGGACTACTTAAATAACCACTTTGTTAATACAAATGCAACCGATAATTGCCCACGAGATATCAGCAGTCACAATAGCAGTTATATTGATGCTATATTTCTTAAACCAACAGACGAACATGAAATGCACAATACGTTTATGATTTCGCGATATAACAAGTCACTGGATATTGATAACATTCAAATTCGACCTGTTAAATATGTCTTGCCGTTTATCACTCCCACACGTGCTCACATCTTCAACTTATACCCCTGTCACACGGGCACTTTCAATCGCGATTGAGTCGATCCGGATCGAGCTCAATCCGGATCGGGCACCTGCTACACGGCAGTTTCAATCGCGATCGAGCTCGATCCCGCTCCAACTCAATCCTGGTTTCTCAAGCGCGATCGAGGCTTCCAAGCGCGATCGAACGAAAGCGCCGATACTCTCGTCCCCGCTCAGTAATGACACCGAATGTGACAACTTCAACTAACGCCACAAATTGTGTCAAAACACTTGACCCAAATAAGCGTGAGGTAATATTTATATAGTTACGTATACCTACGGCCGCGCGAAGTTACCAGACGCCGGCCGCAAGTACATGGTTAGCGCCATCTGGCGAACACGAGCGCAACCCGTGCAACTTCTCAATCGCGATTGAAACGTGCCGTGTAGCAGCGGCACTACGTCGAGCGCGCTCGAAAACTCGATCGCGATTCACTTCAATCGCGATTGAAAGTGCCCGTGTGACAGGGGTATTAGTAATTGAGTCTGGCAGTTTTCTCGATGCCATGAAAAGGGCATGAGTATCAGTTATATACAAAGGGGGAGGCAGGAACAATGCTACAAATTACAGACCAGTCTCTGTTCTACCTGTTTTTTCCAAAGGGCTTGAAAAAACTATAGGTTCCTGATTAACAATTTTTTTTGAAGCGAAACAAGTGCTAACTGAGTCTCAATTTGGCTTTCGGGCAGGAAAATCCACAGAATTGGCTTTATTGACCCTAAAAGAAAACATGATAAGAAACATTGAACAAAACTTGTAAATAGTAGGTCTCTTTCTGGACTTCAGTAAGGCTTTCGACGTAATTGACCATGACGTTCTTACTGCTAAGCTTGCACAATATGATATTCGCGGAAAACCTTTGGCCTTGCTTGACTCTTACTATAGACGGCCGGCAGCAATGCGTTTTTATTAATAACCACAAGTCATCTCTTTTACCTGTCTCGCAGGGAGTACCTCAGGGTAGTGTATTGGGTACCCTTTTATTTATTACTTACATAAACGACATTGTCCAGATTGATGGCGAAGTTAAATTTATGATCTACGCTGACGATACCACTTTTACTGTCTCGGGTTCTAATATAGATAACATAATTGTAAAATGCAATGAAGTTCTTAACAAGATATCTTTATGGTCCAAAATGAATAAGCTCGAAATGAATCTAACGAAAACAAAGGCCATCATCTTCCGTGCTAAAACAAACAACTATCTTTTTCTCATCAGCTAAATTATCAACACCAGCCTGTTTCCATTGTCAGTGACCAAAAAATTCTAGGAATATATTTTTCTTCAAGCCTAATGTAGGACACTCGAATCGACTTTCTTAGCAAAATGTTGTCGACAGTTACAGGACTACTATCGCGTTGTCGTAGTATCCTTCCGCTAGAAGCAAAGCTTCAAATCTACTACGCCTTATTTTATTCATACTACTACTACTACTACTACTACTACTACTACTACTAGTGGTTCAGGAGGAAAGGAAAGAAAATGCACTGGGGATATTATTGAGCCCAGCTGGGGGCTCACCTGCATACTTAAATTACTGCTGTTTGGTCTGGGCTACAACCACTAAACCCAACATGAATAGGATTGTCATCATACAGAAAAGAACTAAAATTGTTAATTACCTCTCCTTTCTGGCATCGTTACAACCTTACTCACAGACTGTCAAAACGCGATGCACCGATATATGGGCTGTACCACACTTCCGTACAAGTTTCAATCATTAGCTCATAATATTCCCATGACTCTAAACAAACACCAAGAAACTACTGGATACAGCAGGAGGCAGCTTCGAAAATACGTGGTGCAATTGTAACAACAACAAAAAAGCTCTGGAGTGTTCAGTCATTATTGTATCCAGCTTCCGTGTGCGACCTGATGGTCATGTACAGTGTGCCTGTACAGTGACTTGTACATCATGCTGGTTTCTGCTTTCGTAGTTGTTTCATTGTGATTATGTATGGTGTATATGAATTTTCTGTGTGAGAATGAATCTCAACTTTTAATTCGTGTTTGTGATCCAGTTAAAAAGTTTGTTTGTGTTCCTTTCTTCCCGAAATTTGATTCTTTATGAACGTGTTTCCTTCCAGCTGTATTTATGTACCTTATCTACTGTGCCTTGTAACGGCTCCCTGGTATTTGTCAAGCTATTCAAGCAGCTTTTAGCCAGGAAGTCGTCCAGGTGATTCTGGGAAAAATAAACCTGAACAGAAAAGTTGAATAATAAAAAAAGGTGGAAGGCATTAGGATTAACAACCAGGGAACGAATCACTCTTCGGCGAAGCCGAAGGGGCAGCGCACCGTTCACAACAATGCAGAAATACTCAAATATTCGTCCTCTCCCGGGGAAGGATTTTTCACCTACAACCTGGTGTTTCCCATCCACGTCGTCGCCCGCGTGATCGCTTTCGCTTCGGCGCATTCTGCGAAAAAATAAAAAATCCATGCCTTGGCCCCCGAATGGGTTGCTTTGGCTAGCTGAAGCTGCAGCCCGTAATTAGCGGCACGAATGGCAGGGGGGGGGCCCTATCCAAGGGCGAGCGTTTCAGGCGAGCTTCCGCAAAAGCAGGTGACATGCACACTCCTTCCCCACTTTCCGTGCGTCGCGTGAAATTCTGGGACGATAGGTGGCTGACCCCTAGGGCGAACGTCCACCCGGACTCTGCAGACCCTTCGGTCCAAAATCTCGGTCCAGAATAAAAAAATCACTGGTTTTAAGGAGTTTTCAGCAAACGAACTTATCAGTTTGTTTTTGTTTTTATTTGTCCTTGGGCAGGATCGTTAGGATCTATATTTTTAAAGACGGTATCTGTGCTCTTATTTGTGATTTTTTAACGCCTACTTATGAATCTGCATACTTTTCAAGCGGTTTCCCCTGTAAATATTTGTTGAGGATAGTTCCTCGATTCTTTTTCATTTGTTTACTTTTCGCATAAATGTTCTTTGAAGTGTTTTTTGTTCTTTAAAAATTAAACACAATATCTTAAATTTTTTTCTGAGTATAGCCAAGTTCTTTGGCACAAGAGTACCGCATGTGAGCTTCAGAGGTACCAATGAGCCGCGATCCAACGTCGCTCCTATTCGGGGACGCTGCTCAGTTGACGTGCATAATTGCTGCGGAAACTATTTCTTACGCACTTAGCGCTCTTCCGTGCTGTTAAACTAAGTGAACACCTATCTTATAAATAAGAATGAAATGGTTTAACGGCGCAGTTAGAAACAAATTATCAGTCGGAATAGCGCGAAAGTGTTACACTGGATGTGTTACACTTTTGAAGTGTTACACTGAAGTGCAACACTGAAAGAGTTACGCTTGCATCAACCCACGCGATTTGAGTTGCAGCGGCTCATTATACCCTGCAGCATGCCTGTTGCAGTCCGCACTTGTTTTGTTTACATACCACGTATAATGTCGCGCCGACACCTGCTTCTGCGAACACCATTTTAATGGTAATGTTGTGCTGCTCAAAGAAGTATTGGTGATGGGGAGTTGCAGGTGACATTGGTCTCAAATCGCGACCATATTATGGAGATTATACTCGGCGGCAAAATGCCAAGAATCACAGATGAGCAGTCCTTGCGAAGATGAATAACCGTATGTATGCTGCAGGAAACGTTGCAGAGTGCTTTCAACGTCATTACACAGCATTTTCCACTTTTGATTCACAAACACAATAAGCCCGCCGAGGTCCCTGCTAACTACGAATCAGTCGGGACGGAAGCGTGCGTCAAGTTACAATAGGTGCCTTCCGCAATGCATTGCTAGTAACGCCTCAAGTACTTGCGTTATCAGAAGGGAGCAACGCACACAAATGCAGATTGTCAAGAAATTGCTACCTCTTCGTCATTACTTTATAAAATCACAGGTTACTTTCCCCGTGCGGTGGACCTCATTTACGCAGTCGTTGTCGTAGGGACTCCGCAAAGGAGAAAAATAACATAGCTACTCTCACTGATTTAAAAAAAAAGCAATTGATAATATGTCGCCAAAAAACTAGTGAAAAACACGATACTGCCACTGATTTGTGATATAAAATACTGGTGATAAGAAGCCGCTAAAAAACAAAATAATGAACATTTAGGTTTTATGAATGCTACAAATATCCCAGTTAATATTTAGCCCATAAACCAACGTTTTCTTCTGGCACGGCCGTATAACCATCTCCTTTCCTAAAATAACGCACAATTGCGAACAAGAACATAACGCGCGAAGCCTAAAGCGCTCGCCAGAATTCATCTTTGTACCGAAACACCCGTGTCCCGAAAGGTCCGTGCACCGAAACGCCCTGTACTGAATCATCTTGTACCAAAAAGGTCGGAGCCGTCAAAAAAGGTCACAAAAGCCTCACTTCACTGTTTAACGGCTTGCCTGAAAGATTGTCGGAACACTGTGTACCATCGTTCATTCGCCGATTCGGCCAGCTTACCTGTTCTGTTTTGAGCATTCTTATCGATCATGGTTTTGTCTTTGTACCTTTATTCGTTCTTTTCTAGCCCCTTAGGCTCCACTCCCAATCTTTTATATACTTCTTTCTGGTGAAATCCCCTCTTTCCCACTTCCCCGGTATCAAACACAACTCTTCTCTAGTTGACCTCTCTGCCTTTCGCGTAGCCTTATCCTTCTTTCCATAATTAATGGCTGAATCCAGGCATGACGACCACAATCATGTAGATTAGCGTGTGGCTCCGTTTCACGGCTACCCTTTTTCCCCAACAAAGATGGCCCACTGCTTGGGGGATTGATCACTTCTCCGTGAATGCCTAAAATTTCAGCACGGAACCGAGACCGTGTATGCGACTCATGATTTTGCGACAGTGATTGGGCTTTTGTGGTGATTACCAAGAAGTTAAACTTTCGATTGAAGACGAAATAAGGCAACATTAGAAAATAAGGCGTAGTCCACAAGGGTCTTTTAAACCTTCACTACGCCGTGCCGATCAGGCTTCAACTCGAATTCGGAGACCATAGAGGGAAGCATGAGACTCATCTAGAGATGTGAGCGGTTGAAAAAAAAAAACAATAAAAGAAGCATTAGGGAAACCGCGAGGGGGACTCGAGTAAATGCGTCGCGTAGGGGGTGGGTGTATTGCGTTAACGTTTAGTGTTTGGGGAGTTGGTGGTAGTGAATGCGTTGTATCAGCAGCTTCTTGACGTAGTTTGAATGAGTCAAGGATATAAGGCGCGTTCGTAGCCTCCCATTCTGTGTCGGCTTTGTGGCGCAGTGGGTAGAGCACCATGTACATTGCGTTCCGCCCGCAGGGTCGAGGGATCGAAACCAGGCGCCGGATAGTGTAGAGGGAGGAGTGCGGACAACGACGGTGCGGACTACGACGGACGTCAACGCGGGTGACATCGTGAGTTACTGAAATGCTCTGCATTTAAAAACAGGGTCATTTCGTGTTGTTCAACCAGGGTAACATTGAAAAAACAAGTACAGTAAAGCCCGCTTATATCGAACAGCGCGAGGATTGTAAAATAGTTCGATATAGCAAAAATTTTCTATAGAAAGTGAAGCAAAAAATAAACTTACATGAGAGCAATCTTGCCAGCGGAGTCACGAGATAACGCTGAGCTCTTACCACGCTGCAGTCCACTATTGATACGACACTGTCTCGGAAAGAAAACAATCATTCATTGGTGCAAAAAACTGCGTGAGTGTAGCCTGCTTCATGGAGCGCAACGCGTTGCTGGTGGCTGCTTGCTCTACGGTATCTAAACAGACGACAAGCACAAGACCGCTGCCCTCATTGGCACTGCAGTATCGCCGTAGCAGGGCCACGGCAGCGATGGCTTTGCTCGTGTTCGCAAGCGGCAAGAAGTCCTCGGCGTCTTCGACAGAGCGGAGACAAGAATGGATACAAGCGAAGACAGTTTTAGCAGTCCGTCCGTTCCGTCGTGTACGTAGCTAGCGTGTTTACTGGTACCCGTCTGGGCACTTGGGCATTCGTCACGGTAGGGGGATTAGTTCCGCGCGCCTGCCTTCGCCATGTCCGCGCCTCCTCGCCCTTCCGCGCGAGCAGGCGCAGACCGGCCCCGGTTAACCCGGTAACAACGTAACGAACGGAACGGACGGACTGCTAAAGCAAACCGAGCAAGTGCCGTGTGGCGCGGACTTGAAGTTTGGTGACACCGCAGCCCGCAGCGCCCAATGTGGTGCTTCTGGCTCCAACGGCATGCACGCGTGGAGCTGGTACCAAGGAGGTTTAAATAAATTTGCAATCTTTATATAACCTCCTTGGCTGGTACACTCTGCAACGGCCCGTTTGGGCGTGCCCGAGCTCGCGCGAAAGTCGCAAGCGACACCCGCGCCACCGCTGTGTGCCGATGCATTGCGGGAAAGCCTGCCGCATGCCTAAGGAGAGCGAAAATCCCGTGCGGGAGAGTTCGATATAACCATTCTGAGCAAAATCGCGTTCGATATAAAAAGTTTTAAATGCATGTAATTTTTACCAGAATTATACAAAGGTTCGATATAGGCAATAATTCGATATATTTGTGTTCGACATAAGCGGGCTTTACTGTAGAGCTTCTCCGGGCAAATTCGTTGTGATGCGACCAATCGGCCATGAGGAAAACACTTTCTGAAATCAATGATGTGATGCGAAATCGTCAGAAGATTTTGAGAGCGGAAGCTCTGGTGGGACTTTTGTGATGCAGCATGAAACACGATTAGGGGACGACGGTGCACCTGGCACACGGACAGAAACAAAGAAGACTATACTCGGTTACAACTTGAGAACGGCGACGGAAGTTGCCGCTGTGCCTCATCACCGCAGCCGGATGTTACTCCGCGCGGCGCAAGTAGGGCGTTACTGTGAGTATTTTGAACATGGCACGAGCCGTTTCCGTCATTTCTGGATTGATATGCTTATAAACTACTGCAGTGACGACAAATAAATTCCGCGAGAAAAGGTAGGCGATATAACGCATTCATAGCAATCTCCTTTCAAAACGCGCGCGCCCGTTGACATCCGGGTCCATCGCTTTGGCGGAGTGATACCATGCATGAGCTATTGCCGTGCTTAACTTGTTCCCGAGTATAGAGCAAACACGGCCAACACTCAAATGCGTGGCGGCGTGTCACCGCGGGGAGAATAATTTTTCGGCTGGGTCGTTCTCCGCCGGAAGAGCGCCTTCTCCTTACACCGAATCCTTTCAACTCTTCCAAGCTCATAGGAGGCGCGCTGTCGAGCTCATGCCTGTCCCTCCAGCTTCGGCTGGTGGAGCGGGCTGCAGCGGCTGGCAAGAGGGTCCGGGACTGAGGCATCTTCCTCCTGATAACTTTGCCAACAACAAAAATGTTTATTCCTCTCCTCCTGAGAGGAAAGCCGCGTACCGCTTCAACGCACCGAATAAGGATTACTCGTCATGGTGTGGCAGTGGAAGCGGGGAGTAGTCTGCAGTAATTGGCGGCGGAAAATGCGAGACGGCCATGAAGAAAAAGGAATCAATGACACTTGCCTGCCTAAGCAGGACCGCGCACAGCACAGCAGCTCAGAAAACTATGAAAACGAGTAACCTACGTATGGGAAAATGTGTGGTTTATGGGAAGGAGGGCCGCGCGCAGGGAGGGGGCCGTTGTGAGCAATGCGCACAGCAAGTGGTGCCGCTATGGTCACCCCTTCATATCCCCTCTCAAGTTACTGCCGAGGGTGAAGGGTGTCCTTTGAGAAAGGTCCCAATGTGCGTACACGGCGTGTTCCCTTCTGAAAGCGGTGCTGTAGATGAAGTCAATTTCGACGCCCCCCCCACCCCACCCACCCGATTGGACACATTTGTTTTTGCTGCATTCCTCCCTAACCTAGCAAACTCGACAGCGGGACGACAAAAAATCCGCTTGTGACTCGCAGGGTTGTTCCACAATTCCGAAGATCGCCATCCGGTCTTCACTACTGTCGCGACCTCCGTCCACCTGCTGCAGTGTTAGGGGCCGTTCTGCCTTCATATTTAGAATCATATTCGGCCTTTGTCACAACTGAATTTAAGCCCCTCCATTTCGTTCAAGGCCGCCGTACGTGCATTAAGTCCTTCCACGGGCGTGGATTTGCAGCACGCGCAATCCTGATTTTCGTCCAGTTCAGGACTTCACCTGACGATAAAAATACTATTATAATTAGTTATACTAAAAAATAATAAACGTACTAATCAAAAATCAGCACCAATATCATTACATACGCCTCAAACGCACTTGTACCAAGTGGGTGTATGCCAACTTAGAGCCCCCCCCCCCCCTCCCCCGAAAAAAATCCTGGCTACGCCCCTGCGCTACACCACCGCGCGACACAAGCGCAGACACCGAAAGAATTCGGCATGTGAGCTTAGTGATTCCCATTAATACCCATTTAAACTAGTTAGTTTAGTATGTTTGAGAATGGCGAGAAAGCTGAGGGAACCTTAGTAATCGATATTTATCAGAACCGGTTGCTACTTTCGCCTTTTGTGATATCTCTTAAAAACACAACCGAATCAGTATTCGATTTAGAAAACGGAGAAAACAATTTAGAAAACGGAGTCGCATTCATGGCAAGCACTGCGCAAAAGGTAACGTTTCTCTGTCTGTATGTTGTCTCTACATTTTGTTTTCCCGCCCTGCAAACCAGTCCTTAACGTATCTTTGCCGTACGACCACCTAATTCCATCGGGTCCGGGTTAACCAGGAAGTGCTATCGAACAAGTTAATCTAGCCGTGCAAAGGAAACGCGCAATGGACGCGAAGCTGTGACAGAACAGACCAAAATCAACCGGCGCTAAAGCAGACGACAAAGCCATCCTGCCGACGCACCCGCCGGTGTGAGCCGCGCGCGGAGAACGCTGGGTAACCATTCGCCGCGGCATGTATACACTCTGCTGCGTGAGTGAAAACCGCCCTCCCCCTCCGCAGCCACGTTGGGAGTTTCTTGTCCCCCACGCCACGAAGTAGCCGCTGGCTGGTAGAGGTAAAAAGCTCTGCTTTAAAATGAACGAAAAGCCTTTATAGAGAGAAAAGGCCCTCGAGACCATCAAGGGAAAAAGCGAGAGTAAAATATTTCATTGTGTGCAATCAAATCCAGGGTCGTACAAAGGGGCAGGCGCCGCTCCAAAGCTCAGACTACGCTTCCAAAACCACTGGCAATATCGATTACGGTATACTCGTCTAGATGATAAACCCACGGTCGCGTAGAAGTTTCCCGAAAAGTAGTTGTTGGGGGGAGGGGGGGGGGGGTTGAATGCACGACACACCCTACAAAAAAGTCCTGTACCATGCAGCCCTTCCGCTGCTTTTTCGTTACGGTTATAAAGGCTTACAACCGATTGGAATATCCGGATAGAGTATTACTACTTCCTGGTACGCGCATGCATGGCGTCACCACAACACCACCAAGGTCGACACTGGCGCGAACGAGCGGCCAAATTGGCCATACATAAGCCGAGCTCGCTTAGGAACCCATGTACGTGCTCACTCTAAGAAATTTTAACGCGATTAGTTAGTCATTCGCTCACTTATTTTAGACTCCCATGGCCTCACCGCGTACGTGCGGTGACAGGGTCGTCCTCTTTTCGCGCGATCTTTCGGCGTTATGTGGAAGCGTAAGAGTCCCGCCCAATTTCTTCCGTCTGCTTTTCCAGCCATGAGCGGAGTGCAGGATTCATAAGCAAAATGGTTTAAAAAACAGCGCAAAATGGAACGCAGAAAGTCAGACGGCGCCGTCCCAAAGTGATGCTGCGGCGCAGAACATCGCAGCAGCAGACGACGCCCGGAACCAGACGTTCTTGTGACGTCACCGAGAAGCGAGGCATCATGGGCCGTCACGGTCGTGCGGTACGAGGAGGTGGACGAAACGGGGGCGAAGCACGGCGCAGAAGAAAATGCCATGTCTTGATTTGCAATACTTCCAGTAATACTCATCGCTTTAACAAAATTATTGGACGAGGTGATTGCTAGAACGTTGAAATATTTGAAATGTGACCGCACATGGGTCGGCGAAACCTCGTTCAGGACCCCTTTAACTTTGGCCGGTTCACGCAGCAATCGGCAACCAAAGCAATGGAAGCGCATTTCTGCACGCCTCTAAGTTTTGAACATCGCCGGAAACGGATCTCGTGTGGAGACGCGACCCTGAGGACACGCGGTGGAAATATGATCTCAAATCACGCCGGGCAGCCAAGCAGACACACGACGACTGCGGTCCCAACAGCTCGTGCAGACCTAGAAGGGAACACAGCACACTGAAGTTCCTTACAGAAGACTCTGCGTACAAGGAATTCCATCGCTGAACGTCTACCAGACCGTACAACAACGAACTGAAGCGGCATCAGCGGCATAATCTACAGCGCCCTCTTCGCTCATTGCTCGCTCAGAAGGTGATAGCACAGATGGTTATAGTGAGCGAGCGAGCCGAGCCAGCAAACAGCCTTGCAGGGGCGGTATTCTCGAGTTTTGTCCCTTTTGCGTCCCTTTCAAAAGTGTCCCTTTTGGCGAGCCCTGATTGGCTAAAAGCAAACAACCGGAAGTGACGTAACGCAAGCGCGGCAAACCTTTTGTTAACGCTTATTGCTTAACCGGAAGTACGTCAAGAGGAAGGGGCGCAAAAGGGACGTTTTCAAAAGGGACAGTTACGAGAATACCGCCCCTGAAGTCGCCAGCAGGGACAAAACTGGAACTCAAAATTTCCCTTTCACACCCCGCAACGAAAAAAAAAAAAAAAAACATCGGTAACTTGTATGAAGTCGTGAGAAAGGGAGAATAAGACGTACTTATGAATTGTTTTTAATTTTAGCGTTGCGAATAGCTGATTAAGACGAAGTCGTTCGCTGGGACGCTTTTGTTTCTCCCTTTTTTTGCAAACTTACCCGCCCGCAAAAAGAAGAAAAAAGATAACGATAATAGCTTATACTACGTTCTATTGAGTGTAAAAGCCAGCGCGTTCCAAAATGTTGCAACCGACCAAGCAATGTGTATCACTAGCGAACGTCCCGCTACGAGGCGCTATGCGGACGTCTCTAGAATCTTTCAGATTCCTCATGAGCAGAGACTAGAGCGCAGCCACTGCAACGCAACTACGTCCGCGTGACAAAAACAATGTACTGTATTATTGACTAGCTATTCAGCTCTCAAGACCCATGACAGGCAACGCAAAGGTGCCAAGTCGTTTGTCATAACTTGCTTTGTAGCACCTGGATTATATCGCTTCCGTCGCAACGCGTTCAAGAGAGGCAACAGCATTTGAACTCTGCTGCGACATCACCTGCAACTTTTGAAGTTTGAGGTAAGCAACATAACATGCAACGTTTCACGTCTGCCGGCATTTGCTGCGCGCTACTAGCTCCATGTTTGCAGCCTTTGTTGCTAGTGTTCGTACGACAGTTGTGACCACTATCCGAATTTTCTGCGCTTTGCACGTCTGCATGCATGTTATAACTGTCGCGCGTGCTGGCACGACGCACGTGTTCGTGATGTGGTTCGGGATCGAGATTATTATTTTTGGTGAATATAAGTGACATTGGCCCCAGTGAAGTTTCACGTTCGCTTTGTGGGTGTTTCTAGTGGCCGACCTTGATTGAGTCACGACTGAATGACCGAAGTCCGAACTGAATGAACGAACTTGTTTGCCGTTGTTTCGCGCACTGGGTCAGTGACGCCGCTAGCTTTTTCCGGAGAGATGCTTCTACGATGCAACTGCGAGGGGGCGCTGTGCTTCGCAGGATGTTTTATTTTTGGACACTTCGATTTGCCTGTGCGGAGTAGTGTTCAGCAGCTCAGGACTGTTTTCGTACTTTGGCAGTTGTGGGAAAGGGGGAAAGGGGAGGGGAGAAGCATGTGGCTTCCTAGATGCGGGCAGTTCAGAGGCAAGCGCGTATCACCTTTCATTCGTAGTTGACGCCCTGGAAGCCGTCATTGATTGACAGTAGTTGCCTTTTATTCTTTGCTTTTGTCACTCACGCAATTGCAATAATTAAACGATCGTTACAATTAAATGGCTTATTCTAATTCTTCCTTTGTCTGAAAATTTTCGTTTCCCCCCTGGAGCATATTGTCACGTAGAAGAGAACACAAGGGTAAAGAAGGAATTTTTATTTTGGGGCGAACCTGTGCCCGAACAAGGCGAGAGAAACGAGAACGGCGCCCTGCGTCTCGCTCGACCTCCGAGAAAACGCTTCCCGCTTCCGTTCGTGGCGTGATCTTCTCCTCGCATAGAACGTGCGCTTGCGCCTCCATTGGCGAGCTCAGACAAGCTCAGCGAGAAACCGGCGCCGAGTTTGCTTTGCCGGTTGCAGCCGGTTCTTGCGCGTGCAACACAGCCTACTTCGCGAAAGTCCGAAAGCATGCGGCATTACTACCCTCCTCAAAGAGGCATCGTCTCGGTGCTTTTGAAAACACAGACCGACTTGCCGCGGTGGCTGAGTGGCTAAGGCGTTGCGCTGCTGAGCACGAGGACGCGGGTTCAGATCTCCGACCGCGGTGGCCGCTTTTCTGATGGAGGCGAGAAGGAAAAACGTCCGTGTGTACGAGATTTCGGCGCCCGTAAAAAATGCCCAGGTGGACAAAGTTAATCCGGAGCCCTACAATCAACCGAAAACAGACCGGGCGTGCTATATAGCATAAAGACCGGACATGAGGGAGAGCGTGAGAGCAGTCAAAGAAAGACGCTACGCTAACGAGAAGGGAAAAATAAAAATTCAATCTTGGAACTAACACGCAAATACCTTATCATAAGTGCAAGGTCAAGTCAGGATCACATTCAATTTTTGTACGTCCCCAATAAAAAAATAACAAAAATCAAGAATTGGGTAACACTGATGGCGGAGGCGTATTACCGCGCAAAGTACGGCATCATCCGTACCACATGAACTATATCAGCTCGTGGATGACGTCGGGTCTGCCCAGTCCCATCTCGGACGACTTCGTAGCTCACGTCGGTGAGTCGCCGTAGCACTGTGCACGGTACGACGTAGCGGTGGAGTAACTTCTCGGACGTACGCGTGCGGTGGATCGGAGTCCACACCCAAACATGATCTCCCAGGTTGTACTTCACCTCTCTTCGACGTGAGTTTGAACTTGCTGCATCGGTCGTCTACTGCCTCAAAATGTGAAATCGAGCTAGCTGACGGGCTTCTTCAGCGCGCTGGGTGAAATTCTCGGCTTCTTGAATTACTTCGTCGTCGATTTCACAATACAACACCGCGTCCAGCATCGTTCGAGCCTCACGGCCATAGACGAGACGGAAAGGGGTGAACCGGGTTGTCTCTTGCATAGCGGTATCATGGGCGAAAGTGATGTACTTTATAGTACTTCATCCCTTGCCTTGTGCTGGACATCTATGCACATGGAGATCATGTCGGCTAGTGTCTTGTTCAGTCTTTAAGTTAATCCGTTGGTCTGTGGGTGTTAAGCCGTTGTCTTGCGATGTGAGGTGCCGCTCTGACTGAGGGCGTCTTGCATTTATTGCGCCGTAAAGGCTGTTCCCCTGTCCGTGATGACCGCAGATGGGGCGCCGTGTCGTAGCACAATTTCACGTAGAAATAAACTCGATACCTCGGAGGCTGTGCCTCTAGGTAGTGTCTCCGCGTAACGTGTCAGGTAATCGGTTGCCACCACAATCAACCTATTACCTTATGACGGGAGAGGAAGAGGTCCTGGGAGGTCTAAGCCGACTTGCTCGAATGGTACCGTTTGTGGCGTCATCGGGTGCAGAAATCCCGCTGGCTTAAGTCGTGGCGTCTTGCGGCGCTGACACTCGTGACATGTTCTTACGTGTCGTTTTACGCTAGAAGCTAGTTTAGTCTAGTAATAGCTCTGGTGGACTCTAGCGAGGGTTCGTGCCAATCCCAAGTGTACGGACGTCATGGCGCGCAATAAGAATTTCGCCCCGAAGATGCAGCGGCACCACGAGAAGGTACAGCTTCCCCGTAGCCTTCGCGTTCTTCTTGTAGATGACACCGCTCCGAAGACAGTACGAAGGTAACCCTTGCGCAAGGCTACGTGGTACAACAGAACGTCATCCCTCCAAATGATCGATAATCACTTGAAGGTCTGGGTCAGCTCGTTGCCTTGTCGCCATATCTGATGAACTGATGGCACCGAGGAAGGCAGTGTCCTCTAAACCGTTTTCACTGGTTATTTCGACAGGGGCACGGGCTGTCAGCGTCATTGCGTTTCCGCCCTGACTTGTGAAAAATCCTTAAATCGAATTCCTGTAGCCGTAGACTCCAACGCGCAAGACGGCCCGATGGGTCCTTCAGGTTGGTTAACCAACAGAGGGAGTGATGATATGAGTGATCACTTTTAACTGCCTGTCATGCAGATAACGGCGAAATTCGGTAATGGCCCACACTACCGCTAGGCACTCCTTTTCGGTCGTTGAACAATTCGACTCGGCACGTGAAAGGGTGCGGCTTGAGTAGGTGGTCACACTTTCGGTACCTTCTTGCCGTTGGACAAGCATGGCCCCTAGTCCGGTGTTGCTGGCATCCGCATGAAGCTTTGTTTCCGCATCCTCGTCGAAATGCGCGATCACAGGGAGTCATGGGCGTCGGCAGGGGGGTGAAAAAGAGGCACTTGCCCCCCCCGCCCTCTCACTCTTTCCCCATTCGCCCTCAATACAATGGTAATCCTGCCGACGCCCATGCAGGGGGTGACTGCATGCGCTGGCGCAACTCGTCGAAGGCTTTCTGTTGATTTTCGTGCCAGACAAACTGCACGTCTTCCTTGATCAGCCATGTAAGGTGCTCAGTAATCCTGGAGAAGCCTTCAATGAATCGATGGCAGTATACGCGCATATCAAGGAAGCGCCTTAGACCTTTTTTTATCTCGAGGGGCGGAAAACAGGCAACGGCGGCCGTTTTTCCCGGGTCCGGTCGAACTTCCTCCGCACTGCCAACATGTCCCAGAAACTTGAGCTCTGTAAAACCAAAGTGACACTTCTCCGGTTTCAGCGGCAAACCAGTTGAGCGCACTGCCTCCAGTACTTGCCTGAGCCTGCTGAGGGGCTCTTGAAATGTCGAAAACGCAACAACGTCGTCTGTGTGCATACACAAGGCAAGTTTGCCACTCCAAGCCGCTCAGTACGGAGTCCATCATTCTTTGTAATGTGGCTGGAGAGGAACACAGGTCGAACGGAAGCACCTTAAATTTATAGAGACCATCCGGCGTGACGAATGCGGTTTTGTCGCGGTCTCTCTCGTCAACCTCTACCTGCCAGTAGCCGTTTCGCAAGTCGATGGACGAACAGTAATTAGCCCGCCGAAGCCTGTCCAGAGAGTCATCTATGCGTGGCAACGGGTAAACGTCCTTTTTGTCGCACTATTAATTCTATAATCAGCACAGAAGCGCAGTGTTCCATCTTGTTTCTTTACAAAGACAGCAGGTGAAGACCAAGTGCTGTTTGATGACTGGATGACGTCGTCGTTGAGCATGGTTTTCACTTGGGGTTGAATAACTTCTCGCTCCTTACTTGACACGCGGTACGGCTGTTGCCATATGGGTCGCGTGTTTTCATCGGTTATGATGCGGCGCATCGTAATTTTTTCCGTCGTACTTTACATGAGCAAGAAAAACATTTCTCAAATTCCTGCAGGAGTTCTCGAAGCAGTTGTGAATTGATGTCTACATTAACGGTCGAATCGGTTTTTCTGTCTTTCGCAACACTGACTTCTCCAAGCGTGAAGCATTCTACGAACCTCTTAATTTTCTCGACATAAGCTCTGACAGTACCCCGAAATAGATGACGGTGCTCACTGTTAAAGTTTATGACGAGCACTTGCGTTCGTCCATCGATCAACCGGGCAATGCCTCTTGCCGCGCACACTCCCAGTTTGAACAGGAGAGACAGGTTTGCGTCCGTCACTGCTTCACCATAGGGCATTCCCTCGCATGAAACTTCGACCAGCAAACTTGATCGCGAGACATGGTGACGTTGTCGCCCGTGATACCTATACCACTGGTATACGATTGCAATCACTTTCCTCGGTGGATAATTCTGTTGCGAAAGCAGTCCGGCGATTTCGAAAGTCGATGACGTCCCCTGTACTCACGAAGAAAGTCCATGGCAAAGATCACATCTCGAGAGCACTCACAGAGGGCAAGAAAGCTTGCGACGAAAGTTGACCCCTGAATTTTAATCCGAGCCGTGCAGGTACCGATCGGCGTGATAATGTGCCTTCCAGCTGTACGAATGTTTGCTCCTGTCCATGACGTCGTCACCTCGTTCAAACGCGTCGCCATTTTCCCGCTGAGAATGGAATAATTCGCTCCGGTGTCTGCTAAAGCGTCCATGATCCGGCCGTTGATATGAATGGGAATATCCAGCGACTTGTTTGTCACACCATCATTCGCCGCCATCGCTGCGTCATGTGCAGACGCTGTTAACGGTGGAAGCTCTCGATGATCGTTTTGGCACTCAGCGACCCCGCCTCCAAAGGCCGCTGCATCTATAGTTTTCCCGACCAGGGCTTGGTGAGCGTACGCTGTCACAGCCGGAGCGGTTCGAAGAAGATCGGCGCGGCGATGGTGACGTGGAAGAGGCCGGCGACGGCAACGGATTGATTGGACCGATGTACGCTGGCGTGCGGGGTACTCCTCGATGGCGCGGGGTCTTCGGCCAGGTCTGGGTCTGGGAGCATTGACTCCGAAGCCACGCAGCCCGAATTCCCTGTAGGGACCCTGACGGTGCATGTGTCCTGCCTCGCCGCAGCGGTAACAGAGGGGGAGTTGATCGGGAGCCCTCCACGCATCCGACTTGCGGGGTCGGTCGGCGAAGCCTGTCGTAGGCCCGGTCGGTACCAGTGTTACCCGGGCTGCTGCGTACATAGGGTACGGTCCGATTGCCTGGCACCCTATGTCGCTGCGTGCGTCGGTGACAGCACAGCGGGTGTGGCTGTCAGACTGCCTGGGCGTACGTTAGCTGCATCGGTTCAGGCGGTGCAGGTGACGCATCGTCATGGTCTGACGAAGCTCCGAAAGCTGGCTGCATCTCCTGTCGTACAATTCTCGCGATGTTTCCTGCTGTAGCCTGTGGTGCCGTTCCAACAATTTTAAGCAGCTCCTCACGGACCACGGGGAGTATCAGACGCGAAGACCACTCATGCTGTCACCAAAGGCAGCGTGAGGGCTATCCATTGGCGCTGCAGCAGCAACCTGACGCTCGTACACGTTCGAACGCTGCCGCAGAGTGGTTTCCATCACAGATGCCTCGGAGATGAACTCGGTGATGGTCTTGGGAGGGTTCCGAACGAGGCAGCCAAAATTGCTCTTTCACGCCACGGATGTGGTGTCATAGTTGCTTTTCTTCCGGAATATTGGGGTCCTCTCGCATAAAAAGGCGCGTCATGTCCTCTATGTACATGCTGACGCTTTCGTTCGGGGGTGGTGGTGATTTATTAAGGAAGCGGGGAAGAGAAAAGAACTAGGGATATTGTTGAACTCATCGGGGAGTTACCCTCATACAACCCAGTCCAGGGAAGGGAGGTGGGGGTTTCAAAGGATAGAAAGAGAGAAAGAGAGGGAAGAAGGAGAGAGAGAGAGAGTAAACGTTTATTAATACGACCCACGTCCGGGTCCGCGCTCTAGGAGGTTGAGATCAAACGACCTCTCCACTGATGGTGAGCAGGTGCTGAAGGAGAGTTGTCCACGAAGAGGTCGTCTTGCCGAGGTGGGCAACCCAGGCCTCCCAGGAGGAAATGTGATAGGGTAGTGAGAGACGTTGCAGTGTGTGGGCTCTCCGGCAGGTCCATTAAGTGTGTGTGAGTGTGGCTATGGAGCCGCACACTTGGCAATGCGGTCTGCTTGGATTGCTCTGTATTTGATGCAGTGTAATCATTTGGCAGGGAGTGTGTGCTTGCCTTAGGAGTGTCGTGTACTTCCTCGGAAGAGAATCAGGTAGTCTGGGGAGTTCTCTGCGGGCCATTGGGAGTGTCTTCATATGCGCTCTTCGTTCCTGATGGCGCTCTTTCCTGTCCTCTGCCAGGAAGTAGGTATCGGGCCAGGCCTGAGAAGTGTCAGAATACCAGGCCGTTGAGGCTTTATTGTGGACGCGAGCATTGCTTAAGGGGTTCATTCTAAAGTTATTCAGATAACAGGATGGCGCTGTCCATACAGCGCAGCTCGTACATTTGGAGGCAGTTCGTTGCGAAGGAAAGCCCGCAGGGCTGCTTGTGAGTCAGAGCGAATGACGATGCTCCCTGATTGGTGGTCATGTTGAGTAATGGCTTGCGTTATGGCCAGTATTTCCGCTGTCGCCACAGAAGGGACGTCGTGGTGATGATTAATGACTGCGTTGCCAGAAGAATCTATGCTTGCAGTGACTACTTTGCCAGCGGGCGTCCTCTTCGGGGTTCATATGATTAGGTATGTGATTTATCTTGATGAATGGGATGGCATCCCATGGTGGTGCGGTGAGTGGTATGACGGGTAGGTTGGCAGTGTTGTATTCCATAAGCTCCAGCAAGGCACGACCTTGTTTAGATGTTGTGAGACGATGAGACTGTGCTTCTTGGTGCATGATGAATCGGTCAGTTAATGTGTTGAATGCGTGCCTTCGAGAAAAGTACATGCAGCATAGCTGGGGACTCCGAGTGTGATGCGTGTTATGCGTCTCAAGATATTATTGATTTGGCGGAATTGATGTTCCGTGACACGCATGTATGGAAGCCCGTACATGATCGCGGTATATACAAGGGCTTCTGTAATGCGCCTGAGTTCTGCTTCCTTCACGTCATCGATCTTGTGAGAAATTTTTTTCAACATATTTGGGATATGATTTATTTGCTGTAGTGTCCGCTGCATGCATACGTCTGCTCTACCGTTCTGTTGCCAGTAGAATCCCAGAATGCGTAAGTGCGGTTTTCGCGGTATTGGTTGACCATTGACCGTGAGTTGGATGAGGCGTCGTGTTCCTTCTCCTGTTTTGATTTGGTCTTCCAAAACTACTATGCATTCACTATTCTCTGGGTGGTGGTGGTGGTAAAAACATTTATTCAACAGATTTGCGCTTGAAAGCGGGAGAAGCCCTCAGTCCAGGGCCCCTGCGGCGGCTGCGGTCCTGCGTGCCCGGTCCACCAACTGTCGCTGGTCCTCAGGGTCCGAACTGCACAGCGCGGCCTCCCACTGTTCGAGGGTGGGGGTGCGAATAATGGGGGCTGCTGGTGTGTTCTGGCAAGCCCACGTGGTGTGGTACAGTGTTGCATGTTCACTGCAGTGTGGGCATGTTGGTGTATATATTGTGGGGTGTATGATGTGCAGGAAGCTAAGGTGGGGGTATGTGTTGGTCTGTAGTTGCCGCCAGGCTACAGCCTCTTCTCGGGTAAGCTTCTGGTGCGGTGGTGGGTAGGCACATCTGGCAAGGCGGTGGTGTTGCAGAAGTGCACGGAACTGCTGCTGGACAGGCTCTGGGTCACGGAGCGACTGGGGAGCATCTCAGACCAAGAGAGTCAAGGTATGCTGTGACAACGTTGATACCTTGTTGGATGATTTCTTGCTGTTCGCCTGGGTTTCCTTGTGTGCTCCACAGCGTCACATAATCTGCGTAGATAACATGCTTGAGCTCGGGAATTTCGTCTAGTTGCGGTGGGAGATCCTTGAGTGCGACATTAAAAAGAGTGGGCGAGAGTATAGCCCCTTTTGGCGTGCCTCGCGTGAGCGGGTGAGTTGCAGGGGTAGTTGTGGGAGCACCTAGACGAATCTGTATTTGACGATCGGTAAGAAAGCTGCGTATGTAGTGTGAGAAGCGTTACCCTGGTTGGGTGCTGTATACTTTCTCCAGACGTTCTGGGTGATTGATGTTGTCAAACGGCTTGTGGACGTCCAATCCCACTATGGTGCGTGTTTGGGTTTTGCTTCCCCGCAAGAAGACATCCTGCTTGATCAACAGTGCTGCGTCTTGGATCGATACGTGGCGGCGAAATCCTAAAAGCGTCAGTGGCAGATGTGCTTGTTGTTCTAAGTGCCATTCGTATCTGTTTAAGGCCATTTTCTCCAAAACTTTTACGACGCATGATGTTAGCAAAATTGGCCTCAGATTCGAAATGGAATCAGGTCGTTTACCAGGTTTCGGGATGACGCAGATGGTGGCGCTTGTCAACTGTGTGTTGATAACTTCCCATTGCGCCATACGTCGTTAAAAAATTCCAAGAGTATAATTTGTTGGTCGTCTGAAAGATTTCGCAACACGCCGTAGGTGATCCCGTCCGCTCCAGGAGCAGTATTTTTGGACATGTATGACAGTGCTAAAGACAGTTCTGCTGCTGTAAAATCAGAGTCCATGCCAGAAATACTGTGAGCCGTGTAATGTGGTAGGTCGTGCACCATCGTTCGTGGGTAAAAGGTGTCGCATAACACTTTCCGTAACTCTTCATCCCCCAGCTGTAAGGTGAGCTGGATTTTCGTCAAGGTATGCTGTGGTCTTGAGTGCCCCAGAAGACCTCTATGTATATTCGAAATTCTGGCAAGGTGGAGACGTCCGTTGATGCTTTCGCACGTTTCGCGCCAGTTGCGTCGCGCCAGGGCATCATCATAGGTCTGAATACCTTGGTTGTGTGCGGCCAACTCATTCTGAATGTGGATGTTGTCCTTGTTGTTTCGGAGTCTTGCAACTATTTTCTTGCGGTCGTTCCACAAAGTGAGAAGATGTCTATCTATGAAAGGAAAGTTTTCTGTGCAGGAAAGCGGTTCGTAAACTCGCGCGTACAAGAGCGGAGGTTACTTATCCACTCGTCCATACTGTCCGGGGTTACGTATGTGTCCATCTTCATGCGAACTTTCTCCCAGTCAACGATTTGCGTCTCACGCCCTATCTTTTTTCGTGCGGCGTTTATTCTTCAGTTGAATGTGACGGAGCAGATGTAGTGGTCGCTTCCTCCATCCTGGCCTGTGTTATTCCAACTTGCGGGAATCTGTCCTTTATACCAGGCGAGGTCCGGGTTAGAGTTGTTCCCTACGGTTTCCCCGCCTGGTGTGTTCAAGAGTGTCGTGGAGTAGCGAAAATTGTTGCGTACGCATGAAACCGTCCAGCTTGCGGCTCAGAGCGGTTTGGCGATCATAACCCCAGCGAAAATGTGGTGCATTGAAGTCACCTACAAAAAAGGATGTTGGGATCGCCTGTGTTTACTCTGAGAAAATTTGCATAATCTGGTAAGACACTTGAGTTCTGCTTCAGAAGTCAGTAGATTGCTAATAAAAGGAGGGTGCTGCTGCAAAGACAGATGCAAACACAAACGTGTTCCTTTTCGGTGTCGTTGAGTTTGGTGGCGTCTATTTGCGTGGCTGCGATATTCCGATGGACGTAAACTACAACTTGCGTGCTGGGTGGTTGTGGGGATTGATGGGCGCGCTTTTTGGTGATGATACTGGGTTGCGTGTATGATTCATATCCTGGCCATTTGTATTCCCCATTGGTTTCCTGTAGTGCGATAACAGCGGGGGAGTGTTCGGCCACGTAGTTAAGTGCTATCTTCTTGCGTCGTAAGGTGCGGCAAACAGTGCCAGACGCTTATTTCGGTGTGTGCGCTATTACTGGCCAGTATGTGTGGGTGGGGAGGCGAGTGCGTTTTCTAGGTGTGTGAAACGTGCGTTGAGAGGTGCTAAAGCTTGTTGAAGCACCTGTTGGATGGCTTGTTGTAGAAGGGATGGGAGAATTTGTAGAAGGATTTCAAGTACTAACTGACGTACGTCTGTCGGCGTGTGTGCGCAGTATGAGTTGTGCGCGTTGTGTGTGTTCGGGAGGCCTAGGTTGCTCACCTGTGCAGATGGAGCCGGTCCGGAGCGCTGGTCTTGTCACTGACCCTCGTGGTTGAGAATGCGGGTGTTGCTTTCGTCTGAAGCATGGTTTCTTGAAATCTTGCTGAGACTGCCTTCTTTGTGTTGGCCGTCTTCTGGGTGTCAGTTGTTGTTCCCATCCTGTCAGTGTATGCTCCAGGTGCCCCTCCGATGTGTGAACTTCCGTTATTTGGTGGTGCCTTCTTCCTGTTTCTGCTTCTGCTCTTGCTTCTGTTTCTGCTGCGGCTTCGGCTGCGGCTTCTGTCGTTGTCAGGAGCGGTACTGGGCATTGCACTGGTGTCTTGCAAGGCTACGAAACGGTTGAATGTTTGCAGTGTCACAGGAGGAAGCTGCGGCCACTCACTCAAGTCCTGGCTGGGATGTTTGTAGTTCGATTTAGATGTCGAACTCCTTCCGCGTTGATCGCGTGACTCGTTCACAGCATTTTTTCGTGAGCACTTCGATGACGTGGGGGGGGGGGTCATGCCGGTCACACAAGAAACAGTACTGTTCACAGTCGTGGGTCTGATCAGGTGCGTCTTGTGCAAACGATATCTTTTTGCTGCAGTGAGGGCAGCGGGCAAAAATCGTGCGATTGGGGCACACATCCACTCTGTGTCCGAGTTCTTGGCAGCTGACGCATTGGGCGGTCTTGTGTCTCTATGGGTATATGTTACATATCCCTGGAGGTGAGTGGGGGACAGGCTATGTCGCGTTCGTCTCGTCCACGGCTCGACGGCTACAAGCGCTGCAGTAGTCCTGTCACAACCAGGAAGTTGAGGAGGTGATGGAAGAGCTCCCGTCGGAAGGCGTCCGATCCCGTGGGGAACAGGAAGTCTTCCAGCTCATGGCTTTGTACTTCAAGTCGCTGGCAGCTGCACGCGAGATCGCAGCATGTGCTCGGCCCTTTCCCGACGATCCGCACTGGCATGCGCTAGCATGAACTGGTGGCAGAAATCCTGCCACGTGCGCGGTGTACCTTCCCTGTTGTCGAACCATGTTCGAGCGCATTCCTCCATGCTAAAATAGACGTTTCTCAGCTTCGAGGTGTCGTCCCACTGGTTGAAGCTTGCCACGTGTTCGAAGTAGCGCAAACAGTCTTCGGCGTCTTCGAAGAGATCGCCTTGGAAGGCGTGCGGCGTTCGCGGCTGGTGGAGAACGAACTAGCCTTGCGCTCTGCTGACGCTGGTCATGCTGTCCGAGCTAAGCGTGTGTGCCGTTGCTCTCCTTGTTGTGATGGGTAAAAGCTCGAGCGCAGGTGAAGCCCCTTGAAGCTGGTGACTGCTCCGCTGAAGGACGGGCGTCAACTCGTTGGCAGCAGTCCGACGTCGAGTAGGACTGTCGTCTCCAGAGGCTTCACAGGAGTCTACCCCACACCTCCACTACAATTGTCACGTAGGATGATGATGATAAATTCTTTTATTAGGAAGGGGAGGACCGAAGGTCGCTGGAGGGGGAAGAGGGGGAATAGGGAGGGAGGTAGACACCCACTAAAGCACACTCGCCAGGCCACTGGCAACGCCAAACTCGGCTAAGGTCACCAGGTGTTGAGGATGTTCGAGAATGTCCCTATGTAATGCTTCCATATTTGAATTTTGAAAAACACTGTGGTTTAGTCTATGAAGATCAAAAGCGGAGCAGTGCAGAATAAGATGGTCCATGTTTGCTTCACACACAGTGTGGCAGAAGGTACATGTGCAGGGGGCAGCGGTGCCAATGCCCTTCTTCCAGTCAGCAAGGGTCTGCCACTTATGAATGATATGAGGTGTAGTGGCCGTGTTGGCAAGTACTTTGTTAATAAATATTTCTTGCGATCGGCTGAGGGGTAAATTCTTAAAGATTTGTGCAGGGGTAATGCTTTTTAATCTCTCGCGGTGAAGAAACCGGAGGTAGCGTCGTACTCGCGCCATTTCGATGTGGCCGCCTGGCAGCGAGTCCGCGTAGGGGTGATCGCGGAGGTCGGGAGATCCGAGCAGGAGAGGCTGGAGATGTACAGGTATAACTCCAGATTGTGAGGTGGCAAGACCATGTGCCACCTCGTTACCACCCCCGCGATCCCCGACGTGTCCCGGCGTCCAGCTGACCCTGACGTCAATGTCGTTCCTCTGCTTGTGCTGGAGTATCTGGCGGATGCGTTGAGCAGTGGCGTCGTCTGTTTTTGGGTCCTCAATACTACGTAGTGCCTCAAATGAGTCTGTATATATGACGGAAGGCCCGGTGTTGTCCCTCAGAGCTGTCCAGATAGCCAAAAGTTCTGCTTGTGCAGGTGTTGCGTGGTCCAGTGTGCAGACGTAACGTCTGGCTTCTCTTGTCGAGGGTTTGTACCAGGCCAAGGCCAGGCGAAATCCATCAAGAGCGGCGTCAGTAAATACTGCATTGACGCTGTGCTGATTGTGCCTATGGGAGAGGTTCTCTCTGGCTGAAGTGGCGTCATTTGCGGGGGGCGTGCAAGTCTTGGAGGGGTGCAGGGTAGGGAAACTCAAGGTGGTTGTTTCGCCTGGAGTAACCCGGGCTTCTGTACAGACTCGTCGGGTGTCCCAAAGCAAGGTGTCTTGGCCCTGTATTGTGAGGTGCAGCCGGTTGTCCAATGACGACTGAGCGCTTCTGAGGATGTCCTCGATTGGCGGTAGGGGTGCAAGGTCCCGAAGCTTTCGTAGATCGGTGAACTTGGGAAGCCCCGTGATAGTCCGAAGGATGTGTCGGTGGAGTACTTGCAATGTCTTTTCAGCTGTTTTCGACAGGGTTACGACTGTACCCCCGTAGGTGATCTTACCAATTGCAATAGATCTCAAAAGGATAGTGCAGGCTGTCTGTCGGGTTCCGCCGAACTTGTTGGAAACGCGTTTGATTGCGTGTAGGACCGCAGACCATTGCCTTTTGAGTTCCATGATCCAATGGTGGCCCGTGTTGCAGCTGTGTATACGAATGCCGAGAATTCTGACATGTCCATGCTTAGTCTTGATTTCATGTTGCCCCAGTGTTAACGTGATTGCCTCCCCTGCCAGGAGGGCACTCCGCCTTCCATTGACACAGAGGAGTTCCGTTTTCTCCGGCGCTAATGTAAGTCCTAGTTTTGGAAGTGTTTCCTCAAGTGCAATTAGCGCAGCCTGGAGCTCGGTGGCCATATCTTCAATATTCCCACTGTAGTCCCGTCCCTCTGTCCAAATGGTGATGTCGTTCGCATAAATGCTGTAGCGGGCACCAGTATTGGTTTCAAGCTCTTGGGCCACAGTAAGCATGGCTACATTGAACAGCAGGGGACCCAAAATCGAGCCCTGAGGGACACCACGATCGAGATAATATGTCACAGGCTGGACACTGCTGGTGTTCCGAAGTCGAATTGGTCGGGCCTTCAGGAATCTGGCAATCCAATCGAGAGCACGCTGACTGGGGTAAATCCCGGCCAGATTAGACAGAATGTGTTCCTGCTTGACATTGTCGAACGCTTTCTTTATGTCGACTGCCAGGATGTAGTCTGGTGGTCCCTTTCTTGCGTTTCGGTTCAGGACCCTCCGAAGCAGCCAGAGGTTGAAGATATCATGTAGACCAATACAAACCCCTCATTATTCTTCTACAGGAAACTAGAGGCAAAGTTTCGTTGCAAAATTATCACACATTCATGCACCCAACTATCACCCACGGCTCCAGAAGGCGCATAGACCCTGTTCCCTCACAGAGAGGCCAGGCAGCAGTATTAGTCCACAAGTCATGCACTGCAATTCTCATGCAGACTTCACAGGAAAGCAATCATAACAGAGAGATTGTGGCAGTCAAGCTTGGGCTCCCCGGCAAAAGCAGACAGCACTCGCTGGTGGTTGCCTCTGTATACTACCGACCGAAACGCGGCACCACAGTGCCGGACGAGTACAGCTGGATACCAAAATTAGTGCACGAAGCCAGTGGCACCCAGATCATCATAGGCGGAGACTTCAACGCCAAGCATCGAATCTGGGGATATGCCACCACTGATTCGAGAGGACGCTTCCTGGCTGATCAACTGGAGCTATTACCGCTTCATATCTGCAACACAAGTGGAGTACACACCCGAGCAGGGCTCCATGCGAAACAAGCCGACACTACGCCTGACTTGACCATTTCCTCCCTGAAAGCAGTCAAGCATTGGGAGACGCATTCTTCAACATGGGGCAGTGATCACTATCCCATTATTGTTACCGTCAATAAAAAAATTCGCAAACAGCGTACAACCATCCGAGCCGTAAACTGGTCTCACTTCCGAGATGGCATAGGAGCTCAATTCGACACCATTGAAGAGTTCGCTCAGCTTATGCGAAGCAATCTGAGCTCTGCCACCGAAGAAACAGTTGGCGAAGAAGACACGGGACTCGCCGATTCTCGGATGGTAGCACTGTGGAAGAAAGCTAATAAGCTCACACATCAGTACAAGACCAGCGGTAAAAGATATCAAACCCTCCGTCAGATCAGAGACACCTACAAGCTCATCAAGCAACACGGGGAAGAACTCAGTAGAGCCCAATGGGTCTCTACCTGTGAGCGGCTCGGCAAAGCTAAAGGAATGAAGCAGCTGTGGGCAATCGTCCGCAAAATGCTCAACAAAGGCAGTGGTCCTTCACCGCTAGAAACTCTTACTCTCCGCCAAGACAGCGACACGCTCGAAGAGGAAATCATTAAATCTTTTTTCCCTCACGCCAGCCTCACGCCACCTGCTCCCATCGAAACACCCAAGCTCGAGTCCACAAACGCAGAATTAGACGCCCCCTTTACGCTGGGAGAACTTCATGCCGCCCTTAAGCATGGCAGAAGTGACTCAGCACCGGGACATGACGGTATCACTTGGAAGATGTTGCGGAACTTAACCGAAGACACTGAGACAGCTCTGCTGAAAATCATAAACGAGCAGTGGACCATGGGAACAGTCCCGGAACACATGCGCCTTTCAATTATTAATCCGATACCTAAACCGGGAAAGGACCCGACAAAAGTCACCAATCTCCGCCCCATATCGCTGACACCAACCTTATGCAAACTCGTGGAAAGAATGATACACACCAGGATAACCCACTACATCGAATATTGCAAGCCAGGCTTACACCCGTCTCAGGCCGGGTTCAGACCCAACATGGGAACTCACGTAGGATAGAACACAATGGTAGAGAATAACTTTTATTTAGGGCCAAATTGTGCCCGAACAAGACGAGAGAAACGAGAAAGGTGCCGCCCTGCGTCTCGCTCGACCTCCGAGAACCCACTGCCCGCGTTCGTGGCGTGATCTCTTGCGTGACAGGTTCGCGCTCCTAGCACCGAGTTTGCGCTCCCGGTTGCAGCCGGTTCTGCGAATGCAAAGCGGCCCACATTACGAGAGATCCGAAAGCATGCTCCAATATTGAGAGCAGGTTACCCCCGCTTTTAACGAGGTCCTGCTTATAACGAAGTTTTCTGTCCTGGCCGGAGTCTTAGTATAACTAGGTTGACTGTATGTGTCTACAGCCCCTGTACCATCCCGCCCTAAATTCGCCCTTCGCCTTTTTTTCCCTCCCGCCTTGTTTATCTCCCTTTCTTACTCTAGCTCTTTCTCGTAAGATTACATGCTGCTTCCAAAAAAACTTCAAGCCTGTTCAAAGGGTAACCACGTGCAGCGTCAGCGACGCGAAAAATGTAACTCGATGGGTACAACTAACAGGTAGTGTGGCCGACAGCGACGAATGAAAAATTTATACGCAGGCTGCCGGGGGCGATTGCAGAGCAACAGCGACTAGCCTGCGCCGTCACTCGAATTTGGCCGGCCAGAAGTCGCCCACAAGCGGGCGGCAGTGACAACAATTGGACCACGCGTTAAAACAACAAATGTTGTATTGGCAACAAAGCAATCGATAATCATCCTAGTAGTGTCCATGTCAACTTATTTTTCACATGCTGATTAAAGCTAAGATGAAATAGCCTTCTGAGAAATCAATCTCAAATTTTTGTCGCGTATTGTTACAATTTCTGTTACACAATGTTGAAATTGTTACATATGCGCTCCTAGTTCACTAGAGCCGTACTATATGTATACTACTTGAGTCTTAATGTGGTGTGCATGTTTCTATGCATATTCTCGCAGGTGGCTCCAAGTTCCAGCCCAACTGTTTTATGTTCTTCCAGACGACAACGTGCTGATCCTTAGCAAAAAAGTAGCGCCTCAGGTACTCGAATTCAAGATGGCCGACAGTGACGCACCAGCGACTAACCAAGACGGCGACTTCAGCAACGTCCTTCAAGGCAAGCTGAGTACTGAGGATGGTGGATCCGAGATAACTGATGTTGCGAAAGTGAAAGGCGATGTTGCAGAAGCGACTGAGCTTGAATACAATGACAATTTCTCAGTCGACCAAGCTTATGCACTTCGCCAAAGCCTGACTGAAAGCCGGTTCCTCAGGAAGCTGAAGTTCAGCAGAACTCCGCTGAGGGTAATTAAGGTTGCCTTTGAGAACCTGCATGAAGATACATCGCTAGAGGAGCTGGAATTGTTCTGCATCGACTCTGGCGGCCAAGGCTTCAGTCTAAATCTTCCAGGAATTTTCAGGAAGCTGCGATCCCTGCGTGTACATAGCACCTACACGGGCGACTCATTTGCCAAAGAAGTCGCAGTCTTCTTGCGGGGAAATGATTCGCTGCAAGACCTCAGCCTGTGGCTCAACGACATAAGCGATGAAGGTGCCGTGGCAATCGCCGAAGCGCTCGCCGCGAACACTACACTGAAGACCCTAAACCTGCTCGACAACAACCTCACGTCGAAAACGGTGGTAGCGTTCGCCGACATGGTGACCGTGAACAGCACGTTAAAGCTCGCGGAGCTCTTCGAAGTTGACCTTGAGCTGAAAGATATCCATGCACTGTTCGAGCAGGACCGCTACGCTCACGTCTTCGAGAGGATCTACATCCTGTGGAAGCAAGAATTCCTCCCATACCTCACGAAACTGCTTCTCGAGGACAGGCACTGCTCCGACGTGGCCGTAGACGTCACAAGCTCGGTGCCCAAATACGTCCTGCGCAACTTCTTCAATGCCGTAGCGCAAAACAAGACCGTGAGAATGCTGCACTTCTATCCGAGCGGCGACACATTCGACGTCCTCATCGACGGCCTCGTGCACGTCGTGAAAGTGACAAAGACGCTGACGCACGTAGAAAACCTCATGACTGTGGATCGGAGCGAGTCGCTCGTTAGAGTCCTCAACGCCCTCAAGTCCAACCACTCGGTTACGACTTTTTCTATGTACGCGTACCTTCTCACGCCCGACATTGCACAGGCTTTGTCTGAGCTCTTGCTTGTCAACAGCATCCTGACGGACGTGGCTGTGTGCGAGTACAGGTGGATCACGAGCGAAGATTTAAGTGTTATCTTGAAAGGACTCAGAGAAAACTTCACGCTGACGGGGCTCATTGTGTCTGGGCATCTTGAAGACGACGTCGAAGGAGTGACCGAAATGGAACAGCTCCTCAAGAGAAACGCTCGAGTCTTGGAGAAGGCGGCCGAATTTGTGGTGCGTGATGGCCAGTTCTCGGACGATGACAAGGATGGATACCATGAGGGCGCAGAGTCCCTGAAGAAGGTGTTCTCCAGTGCGGGTCTTCTCGAGGTTCTGGAAAAGCGTACTGGGAAGAACAGGGAGACATTGCGCAGTGACGTGGAAAGAATGCATTCCTCAGTGTTGAAGTCATTTGTACAGGCATGACGTGTGCTTTAATTTGTTAGAGCCTTTCGCTTTTTTTTTTTTTGCTCAGATAAAGTTGGGAATAAGTTTTGCAAGTTGGGAATGCTCCCAACCACAAATTTTGTCTTCTGACAACGTTGTTTATGGTTGCTGTTATCGTTTAAAAATAAAACAATACTGGTTGTGCCTTGGCGTCATTTTTTATGCATTATTGTGTGTACTTCTTGGCATTGTATTTTTTCATGTTGTATTCTACTGTTATGTTCCAGTTTAGGCATGTACGATGGCAATAGTTTGAAGTGTGTATGATGTTTTTTTTTTCAGTTCGTATTAACAAAAAGTAGTGGCTACGCACACAGAAAAAGATGAATGGGAAGCAAATTGGGTGCTTCAATCTTTTTCGTGCTGTTGCCTGAAACCTGAGAAAATCGGGAACAGCGACCTACCACGCATGAAGTGGCTTGCGATGAGTTTGGCAATGTGGCTGTGTGAGGAGGACATCATGAACGGATGCATAAGATCCTTTGCTTTCAAGTAATATCAACTGGTATTTTCTCTCGAGCAACATTCATAAACTTGGAACCAAAGCCGACTGGATACAAAATGGGGCTGTCTTCTGGAGAGAAATCGCCCCTGCCGAAATGAACAGAATAGAGCTGAATATATAAAGGTGAACGGTAATTCCTACTGGGCGTCAAGAAATGTCACCGTTCCGACTACAGTTAAACTTGGATGTAACGAACCTCTATATAACACATTCCTGGATTTAACAAAGGTTTTCAATTCTCCATTGCCAGCCCCATTGAAGCCCATGTGTTCGCGACCTCTGTAACGCGACCTCTGTTCGCGAACTGTGTAACGAAACGTTGCGGCAGTTAACCTTGATATAACGAAGTCTGCGAGCTGATCAGTCAGTGTTTTTTGTACTTTTACTCAAAAATCAGCCGGAGAAATGAACTAGTTCAGCGAATACTAGCACTACGGCGTAAGGAGCCAGCAGTAATGATAACGCCTGGAATCGGCTTAACACGAAATTCGTCATTATGATGATGATGAACGGAGGGGCTAGCACCATCCCGTGGAAAACGTAGCAGTCACTTCTGGTTCTGCTTGTGTAGCGTGAAACCACACCAACTGGAAAAAGTAACTACCTTTCAAGTTTTTTTTTTTCGCCCGCACAGCAAAGTACCGTGCGTTTCCATGGTGCACGTGTGAGTGCAGTTTCGGCTCCAGCTTCAAGTTTCGAGACAGAATTTACACTTATCAGCCTCAAAACTTGAATGTGGCGCTGAAACTGCACTCACACGTGCACCATGGAAACGCACGGTAGTTTGCTGTGCGGGCGAAAAAAAAAATTCCCCCGCATTTCCCCGAGGGGGAGAATGTGAAAGTGCGAATGCACGGTTGTCGGCCCGCTTGCGGCGCTTGCGCTCGGCCCCCGCAGCCCACCGCCTCGCCGCCTTCTCTTCCATCTCTTCCATCGGGTTTGTAGTATCACGTGTACACCACGCAGTTATCAAGCCGCTATAACGCCGCTGAGTCGCCAACGCACGCCGCTGACGACGTAGTTTGAATGCGTTAAAGATATAAGGCGCGTCACTAACACTGATATCAGCGTCGCGTCCGTGGCTTGGTCGGTAGAGCGTCGCGCTGCGGCCGCAAAGTCCTCGGATCGAAACCTGGCGCCGGATGCTGTTTCTTTTTTAAATATAGAGGAGCACTGCGGCCGCCGCCGCCGCCGGTGGATGGTTTGGGGTCGCTTATAAAGTGCACTCGCACTTAAAAAAAAACTTGAAAGGTAGAACCAGGAACTCTGACAAACTTATTATTGGACTGCACAAAAAACTCGGACCTTGCACCCCTGAACCCGGCCGTCCCCTTCCCCTGAGCAGTGGGAGCTACTGCTGTCCAGCTGTCGACCTGAGGACCAGCTCTTGCTTGTGACCAGGGCTACGGCAGCCTGGACAGCACATGGGCTCCTGGACTGAGGAACCATTCTCGCATTATTGCGTAATAAAGCTCTCTCTCTCTCTCTCTCTCTCTCTCTGTCTCTGTCTCAAGTTTTGAGGTGTTAGGCCGCCCTGTCGCGCGTCTCAACTTCTATCTGTGGTATCGGTTCATCGGTGATCAGCGCTGCTGCTAGAAACAAAAACGTTGTGCCTTTTCAAGAAAAGCGCACAATTTTAAATGCCGTCTCCGCTGGCGAGAAAAAAGAATGTTGCCGCCTGGCATAGTGCCCCAGCTAGCACCCCCTGAACAATCTCGAGTGCGGCAAAGAGCATCAAGTTGGCAAAAAGGTACACTCTCAGCATAAGTCTCGTTCTTGTAACGTGTTAAGGCGCCGAAGACCGTCAAAATGCAAAAGTGATACTTAAGTTACGTTAAGTTAAGATACTTAAGTTAGGCTCCTTAAGTTTGTTAATACGCGGTTAAGTAAACTTGTAAACGTGTAGTGCCTTAGCTCCTGCGAAACCAGGAAGCGCAACTCACGCATTTTTTCTCTGTGAAATAAATCCATGAAGGGTGCGTTCACCTTCGCTGATTTCTCGAAATTCGGCTCTGTTTATACTCCATTCCCGCGAGCCTTAACTCGAAGCCTGCGTGCAACGAAAACCTGGATGTAACGGAAAATGTCGAACTTTTGTCAACTTCGTTACATGTTTAACTGTATATTAGCCTTTGAAAGTTCCTCCTGCTCCAATGGTAGATCACGATATCTTGTTCGAAAAGCGCTCTTTCGTCTGTGCAGGCATAATTCTCAGGACATGAGCACGCAACTCCGGGAGAAATTGCACGTTCTTGCCATAGCCGGCCGCGAATGCCTCGGTGACGTTATTCATTGGAAACTGAAGTCGCTATTAGTTGCAGCATAAAGGTTGTAAGAGCTCTTCTGAAGGAAATCAAGAAATTTCGGGGGCCTATTACTTATTTTCGTGACGTTAGCAGTTCACTCCACATTCTCCACATTAAGTGCTCCACATTAAAAATGCTCCACACTAACTGGAGAATTTTCATCTACCCAAAGCCTGGTACGAATGGCTTCATAACAACAAAAAAAGGAAGCAAACCCCGCCGCTCATACACGTAGGGGCAGTACGCAGTCCTTCCCATTTGCGCGGAGGCTGTGAAGCAATCGCTCAAAACTAGGGTCACGCTGACGTTGGTGCCTCTTTCGTGAGACAGTTGGTCTAGTTGGTCTAGTACTAGACAGTTGGTCTAGTACTAGCAACCATCCATGGAGAATGAAGACTACAACAAGACAGTATGCATGAATTAAATGTTTGCACAGTATATGCTTCGGAGGGGTAATTTAGAGTTGAACTTTTCTGGTTTAAATAAAACAAGACGATAAAAGACTGCCCAATTTATTTTGACGTAATGTCGGTTACTGCAACCGCCGGGTGCACAAAAGAAAATCCCTTTCCCAAGCTTTCTTGGTCTTCCTTGTAGTCTACGCATTCGACGATTGTTAAGGGGCAAAGGGGGGAGGGGCACGAAGAAAGTCACGTGCTTTTACTTTTTGAGATTTCGAGGTGTTCCGTCCTTACGACGAAACGGCGCAGAAGACCACGTTACCCTAATATGCGAGTGCTGCCAGACCACAACTCAATCGAGCTCAAGCAACGCTGCAGCACACGCCTTACAGAGCTCGCCAGCTTGTGACGTGAACGCCAAAGAACGCACAACCCGAACCTAGTAAGTGCCCCTATTATTTTATCCGCGTAGTTTTATTTACTTGAACGTATACAGCAACGAAAAAAAAGGCTCCAATCCACGCTGTAAAGGTCGTTAGAAAGCAAAGCTTTAAACGACACCCACAACAATTGCCCAAGCGACGTCACTTGAATTCACACACCTGGCTTTACAAAGAGTGAAACCAGAGATTCTGCCAGCCGTTACCTGGAATTCGCGGGGGCGGCGTCCCGAACGCAGCAGCAGTGTCGGCCACGGTCGGGCTAGAGCGGCGGACGTCGGCGCTGTAGCCCGGCCGTGCGTCGGCGAAAAGGAAACGAAGAGGAGCGTCTTTCGAGGGTGAGACAGCGGAACCTAGCCATCCTGATGTGCTGACTGGGGGCTACACCACCGCGCGACACAAGCGCAGACACCGAAACAATTCGGCATGTGAGCTAGGGATACCCATTTATAAACTTATACAAGCTTATGTTTCTACGACGGGTCGCTGCAGTTGATATGTAATTCACAACTTTTGAATAATGAGGGATTTCATTACAGTTTCTTTAATTTTATTTAGCGCCCCTATTTTCTCCTCTAGAAGTTACGTTCGATATATACGCTTGAAAATCGGCACAGTCAGCGTTTGAGCCCTCAATTCTCAAAGGCATTATCATCATCATCACCGTCGACGTCGTCATCGTCATCCCTATCATCATCATGCAGTCACAAACACTGGCGTTCCATCAGCGGCGTTCACCTGCTTCTTCTTACCGCAAGCTCGCTCGCCCAGGATGCCTTCAGAGGACAAGAGCGCGCCGCCCGGGCTGTACCTGGATTCGCAACTGCGGCCGCTACGTGTACCCGCGGGGCAGCCTCCGCCGCAGCACCATGGCGCCGGCTTCGTTGATGAGCTGTTCGCTACGGCGCGCACTTCGGGCGGCGCTGCCAAGAGCTCGCGTGGAGGGGAACGCAGCGTGGCAGATCTGCTGGCTCCAACCGACCAGCTCACTGATAACCTGGCCCCCGTCTCGTCCAATTGCGGAATGCGCTCCAGGCCTCTTGCTGCCCTTTGGAAGGAGCCCTGGAAGGAGCCCAGGTGGCGCGAAGGAGCGGCTGGAGGAAGAGGACCGCCAAGAAGAGTGCAAGAGCTTGGGCCCAACGCCAAGCGTGAGCTTGAGCTGGCCGAGTGGTACGAGCGGTACCACGACTCCCTGGCCAAGCACCGGACGGCCAACCGCTCGTCGGCCGACTGGCTCCCCGAGGGCGGCCGAGCTGACGCGGACGGTACGCCCGACTTGGACAACAAGGTCGCGCGGCTCGGCGGCTTCAACGCCAAGCCCTCGAGCAGTGGAAAAGATGTTTCGCGAATGCGGAGTATCGTACAGCTGCGGCCTTATTTCGTATTATTTCTTTCACACGTAATTAAAAGGCGTTTTTGGTTCGTATTTCCGTGTTTCGTATTTCCGTGTATTTCCGTGTATTTCCGTGTTTCCGGTTTCAGGGGTCTATATACCTGTTTTGAAAGCAGTGAAGAGGCGTCTAGGCGTGGGGAAAAATCGGATGAATGCACTTAAAGACAAGCAATGCAATGTCATCACAAATAGGGATAAAATAGAGTAGCCGAGGAGTACTATAGAGATCTGTACAGTAGCCGGGACATCCAGGATAATGCCGAAGGAAAAAGTGGTTCAGAGGAGGTAGACATCCCACCAGCAACGACAGAAGAAGTGCGCTTTGAAAGAAATGAAAGGGGGCAAAGCACCTGGTGAGGATCAGATAACAGCAAACCTCTTGAAGGATGGCGGGCAAATTGTACTAGTAAAACTGGCAAACCTGTACACGCAATGTCTAATGACCTCGAGTGTACCGGAATCTTGGAAGAACGCGAGCATCATCCTAATCCATAACAAAGGTGGCATGGACTTGAAAAATTACAGGCCGATCAGCTTACTGTTAGTCGTCTACAAGGTATTTACCAAGGTAATCGCTAACAGAATTTCTGCCACCTTAGATTTCAGAGAGAGAGAGAGAGAGAGAGAGAATAACTTTAATGAAAACCAGCGATGTTAGCCGAGCCGTCGGGCTGGCTTGCTACGCTAGATGAGAGAAGAAAAACAAAACGAAAAAAAAAAGAGAGAAAAAAAAATGTGAAAACGAAATGATGTCATTTGATGCGGCCAAAATTTTCAATCACAAAACTAGCCCCGGCTCTAAAGTTCTTTGCCTTGGAGCATATTAACAACCAACACAAAGGCCACACTCATGTGTACACTGATGGCTCAGTGACGGCTACATCGTCGGCGATAGGGATCTCGATGCCTTCGTCGCTCACTACCATCTGCGCCCTATTGAGCCATAAGTCCTCGACCTTAGATTTCAGTCAACCTAAAGAACAAGCAAGGTTCCCTAAAGGCTATTCAACAATCCACCATATCTACACGACCAATCAGGTGATAGAGAAGTGCTCGGAGTATACTGAACCCCTATATATAGCCTTCATAGATTATGAGAAAGCATTTGACACGGTCGAAACCTCAGCGGTCATTGAGGCTTTACGGAACCAGGGTGTAGACGAGCATTATGTAAAAATACTATAGGATATTTACAATGGGTCCGCAGCTTCCATCATCCTCCATAAGGAAAGCAGTAAAATACCTATAAGGAAGGGCGACAGCTAGACAAGGAGACACAATCTCTCCAATGTTATTCACAGCATGTTTACAATTGAAGTATTCAGAACATTGGATTGGGAACAGGTGGGAGTAAGGGTTAATGGAGAATACCTCAGCGACCTCAGATTTGCTGATGACGTTGCCTTGCTAAGTAACTTGGGGGACGAATTACAAAGCATGCTTACCGCACTGGACAAACGGAGTGGAACCGTGGGCCTAGAAATTAACATGCAGTAAACTAAAGTAATGATCAATAACCTCGGGACAGCACAGCGGTTTGAAATTGGTGGCGAAGCAGTGGAAGTGGTACGCGAATATATCTACTTAGGCCAAGTTGTGACCACGGATTCCAACCATGTGGCAGAGATATATAGAAGGATAAGAATGGGGTGGGGTGCATACGACAGACATTCTCAGATAATGAATGGCAGTCTACTATTGTCCCTGAAGAAGAATGTGTATGACAGCTGCATCTTACCGGTACTTATCTACGGGGCAGAAACTTCGAGGCTCACAAAGAGGGTTCAACTTAAATTGACTCAGCGAGCAATGGAACGGAAGATGATAGCTAGGTGTAACATTAAGGGACAAGAAGAGAGCGGAGTGGGTCAGGGAACAAATGGCAGCATCTCCACTCCGTGGATGATGGCGAGGGTGCGGAGTACGGGGACTCGAAATGACATCCAAGTTGCGCCCCGAGTGACATCCGGAGTGACAATGGGAGGTCCTAATGTACTCCGCACCGTTACAGGCGAGGGAGTAAGCCGTTTGGGTCTCGGGTACTAACTCACGGTCATAGCCCAGTGGGTAAGACGACTGACACTAACTCTGTTCGGTATACCAGACACAGACTCGAATCCTGCCGGTGCCTTTGTGATTTTTTGCGATTGTAAATGCTGTGTGCACAGACGCGGACGGACATTGTGAGGTCCTAGGTGCTCCACACCTAACACGTGTTAAGGACAGATTAGTAGAAATTTAGAAGAAGAAATGTACGTGGGCAGGGCATGTAATGCGAACGAAAGATAACCGTTGGTCATAAGTGGATCCCTAGAGAAGGCAAGCGTGGCAGGGGGCGGCAGAAAGTTAGATGGGCAGATAATATCAAGAAGTTTGCGGGGATAAATTGGTTGCAGTTAGCACGTCTGGGATAATTGGAGATCCATGGGAGAGGCCTTTGCCCTGCAGTGGGCGTACATAGGATGATGATGATGATGATGATGATACCTGTTTTCACGGCACCTTTCAATTGACAATTAAACGTCGCCCACCAGTGTGTCCTGTGTATTTACAATGAGTCACTGGATAGATAATTGGTTCAACAGCCTTCTGAAGGCATTTGAAACGGCCGTGTAGCACAGGTATTAGAGACTGGATGTAACCTTTTCAGCCGCCTTATTAGATGCAACGCATCTCATGCTCGCCCCTCTGTCCTTCCTGCGTCTGTCTGGCGTTGTCTGCACAGCTGCGCCTCTCCTCCTCTCGTCTCTCTGATAGCGAACACTCTCTCCCAAACAGCTGCGGGTTGGCGCAGCGCGCTCTCACTCCGTTGCTAGGCGCCGGTGGGCGGCGCTGCGCATGTGCAGTACTCTCTCTCTCTCTCCGCGCTCTCCTCTCCTTCGGGCGCTGTGAATATAAAGCGGCATGCCGCGCTCCGACGGTCTCAGTCGACGGTCATCCGCGTTACGCTTGCACTCTCTCGCAGTACTCGACGATTGCTTCATGCAATCGTCGAGCCCCTAACTGTGCACTTTACGGACCACAAGGCACTCATTCTCGTCTGCAATAAAGACCGTACCTGAGCATACGTGTACTGCATGTGCATTGCATGGTGAAAATGGAAAATTACGCCCACCTCCCCTTCGCGTGAGAATCCCTGCTATAAGCGTAATCAATACGATGGAAAACGCCAATGGAACCCCCCATGAGATGCGTTGCATCACACCAGGGTTCCCGCGAGGGGAGGTGGGCGTAATTTTTTATCATACTTGTGTAGCTATGGTGCATTTCGCAAAGCACCGGTTTGACCTCGCATATCGGTTACATCTTTCGCCTTTATTACACATGCAGACAAAATAAAAAGCAGTGACATCTCACTCAGGCAACGTTCTCACTCGTTGTTACTGACATTGTTTCCCGTACGCGAGGCAGAAATTCGGTAAACTGAAACAATGTTACGCGTAAAGTCTAAAATGCTAATCGCCGAATTCCGAAGCCAAAGTCCACTTCACCCACCCAAAGTCCAAAGCCAACGCCCGCGCTACGAACCCAAAAGAAATGCTGTACGCCCCGAATGTGATGCTCGCAATCGGACAGACGCCGGTTTCATAACGCAAAGGACCAAGGTTCGAGTCGTACTACCGGAAGCTTTTTCCCCCCAATAGACCCTATGCGAAATTGCTTGGTGATCTAGCAACACTGATGTAAACGAGACCGTCGGCCATATTGCCCTACTGAAACGTTCCGTATATATGGAATTATGGGAATACGGAGTTCATACGGAGTATGATGCCCCCAAGAGCCCCTAAAGTAAATATTAGTTTAATAAACATGGAATCATATTCGTTCACGCAATAAGAACGTTTGGCACAGTTTTCGTGTTTTTATCTGCAATAATAGGCAAAATCACGCTCCGTATGTTTTCCATATATTCCGTATATACGGAAGTCATACGGACAATTAATTAGCCGTTCTAGTAAACTTACACACATAAAATCAGTGTCAAATTTTTCGATAAGTATGCAGTATTTTATTTTCATGTGTTTCTAAAAAATATTCCTTGTTTTGTGGCAGCCTTGTGTCATTCTAGGAAAGTACTCCGTATTCCCATATTTCCGTATATACGGAACCTTTCAGGAGGGTGGTACGGGCGCCGATCGGGAAGTCTCGTATTGTTTACTGTGGAAGAGCAGGTGACGGTAACGCGGTATGGCTCAAACTGGACGGCGTTTTCCGGCTCCCGACCGCGGATTGTGGACGAAGGACTTGTCTGCGCTGCCGACTGTGTCCGAAGACTCATACCACTCGGGGTGCCGCGCCAAAGACCCATCCGAGCGGCACCGGAGCAGGGCATGCCGCCTAGCCACCGAGGCGCATTGCTCGCCTTCATCGGTGCGGACAAACACGTGCGACTCGCAGTAAGTAAATCCTTCTTTGTTTTTTACTTGACGCGCGTTAACCGGCATGAGCATTTGTATGGCACTTTGTTCACCGTTGTTTACCATGCAAATGCGCAGCGGCGACCCTGTTGCAGTAACTCTGAAAGAGGAAAGCGACAATCGCCAGACCATACCGCTAGTGGGTGGATTAGGTATTTTCAAATGCTGTACATCGAATTTACGGGATGATTTTTGGCGAAGATGTTTACGGAAAGGTTGCGGCCGTTTTCCGTGACGGTCGTCCGCCCGCGCGTTTGCCGCAAAGCAATCGTGCTTTGCGGCGAAGTCAACTACAAAAGCGCACATACGCCTTGAATTTTCTTTTTTTGTGTGTTTTCATTATTTATTGCGCATGTTCTGCGCAAAAATCTGTTTGTGTGTCTTTCTTTTCCTTTTTTGGTGGTGGGGTGGTTGTGTTTGTTTCTAAAGCGCATGTTTTTGGTGTGCACGAATAGATAATACAGTAAAACCTCGTTAGCTCGAACTTACTGAACAAGAAGATTCTTTTTAATTCGATGGGTCATCGGTATAACCCGAATGTTTACCTGTTTATCTCGAAAGGTTCTGGAAGTGAGTTCCAGATAATCATATTATAGCTTGCTTAAGTTATGACGAACACGATTATTAGGGTACTGGTATCATTACCCACGGTGAGGTTTTTAAATGTTAAACTTCCTTCTCTTGAAAATGCCTTAACAAAGCATGCATAGATACTTGCACGCTCACACTTGACAAAGAATTTTTACATCATTGCTGTTTGAGGTGTAGATTATTGCCCTTGCTCTTGAGGTGTAGGGTATTGCCCTTATTGCCCTTGCAAGACACAAAATCTGGTCATTTTGAGTCTGTTCTTCGCAGCCACTGCTTTCTGCTCTGTCCCTTTACCATAAACTGTAGCGGACTAGTCCTGTTCTTCCCTGAGTGCTATTTACTGATACTCTCTCTGTTCTTGCAGGTTGGGCCTCATCCATGTGCTCAGCAGCTGCTTTCGCTTCCAGAAGAGAAGTGGCCGGCCCTATGTTGTGTGCCTCCCCTTTGAGACGGACAGTGGGGCGATTGTGGAGGCAGCGTGCGATTGCCCGGCGTGTTGCAGTGGAGCATGGAGTCACATCCTGGCTGCTGTGCCCCTACTCATCCCTCTTGCAACCCGAAGGTTTTAAGAGGCGCCACCGGAGTTTGCGTGCACTGAGCTGCCACAACAGTAGGGACGTCCGAGACAGCAGGGCATCAAGCCAGCGAGTGTCCAAGTCATTGACTGGAGAAGCCCGCGAGAAAATGACCCCTCCCTTCCCTTGCCAATGTGTCTGTTCGATGCATGCCGAGTACAGGAGCAATGCGAGCAGCAACAAAGTGCCGTGCAGGCGCTTGGGAGAAAACTTGGTAGCCTTGGGAATGGGTTTTTTTGCCCCAGTTGCGCTGGCCTCACCCCCCACAGTGACAAAAACAAGGACTGGCATGGCACCCGAAGGGTCACCTATGAGCTACCAGCAAGCATTCATGCCACATTTCGCCGTGGTCATCTCGCGCGCACGCAGAGGCTCGGCAACGTCGTGTTTACTAGACCGCAACATGCAGTGGGGCGCGAATGCTTCCCTTTGTTCCATTTATAACCACAGTTTGCTATACTGCACGCGCTATAAATCAGCGAAGTAGTTTAATTTACTGGGATTTTCACTGTGGATACAAAAAATGCAAAAGCACTCAAGCTGATGCGCGGCGGCCTGATGCAACTCTGGCCGTTTTCTTTATTTTTTTTTTAATAAAACTTGAAAATTGTCTCAGCTACTTAAATCAATGGCCACTATGATTACGTCGGAGGCATGCATGCAGCATGTGACAAACTAGAGGAGTGAGCCCAAGCAGCAGAAATTGCCAGTACCAAGCATGGCAAATCATCAGTGGCCAATGTGTCCGAGCTTGGCAATACCTCAGCCGCCATCATTGGCTGGCGCTTGGGAAAGTTTACAAGCCAACAATTGGCCAAGCTCTGGAAGGCCAATATTGGACAACGCTTGGCAAAGTATGTTGCCATGATATTGCCTATAGGTGGACCCCAGGCTATTTTCGTGCACATTTTAAGTGCGATGCACTTCTTAAGCGACCCTGAACCTGCGTCCACCGGCGATGTCCGCATAGCATACCCACGTGGGGGATTGGCCATAGCATACCCACGTGGGGGATTGGCCAGGAATCTCCTCGTCTTCCTTGGCAACGGGGGGAGATGGGCGCGCGCTGCCTGGCCGCTGACATGGCACATACCCACGTGGGGGATTGGCCAGGAATCGGGCGTGAGAAGGGCAAATGCACCCGCTTAAAGGAGTACTGACATGAAATTTCGAAGCTGAGATCCGCTCTAGCAATCAAGTACAACGACAACACAAATAGGTGTCTGTGAATAAATGCATCTTTCTTTCTTTGTAGTTGTGTGTGTGTGTGTCTGATCTCTCTTTCGCGAACATTACCGAACCGCGCAGATTCAACTCGTGCATTCGCACTTTCACATTCTTCCCCTCGGGGAAATGCGGGGAATTTTTGGCTTTGTGGCCAGTCCTTATGACCAATGCCTATTTTATGAGTTGCCTCGCGGCCCGATTTCGCTTTATACATGCCATTGTACAGGAAATTATTTAACGAGTGCGCATTATTTATTTATAGCACACTCGTTAAATAATTTTTTGTACAATGACATGTATAAAACAGAAATGGGACCGCGAGACACAATAAACAAACTGCATCAACTTTGCGAAGCAATTACGTGACTTGTCAAAAACAATTGAGCGACACAACACGCCGAGACTCTCTCTGTAGCTTTTTTTTATTATGCATATCAAATTTACAAGAAACATGGCTTAACAGTGGTAAGAATACGAACACAAACACAAAAGCATGCACCCACATTAGTCGAGAAAAAATTTTAAAAAGCGCTGCTCATGAAGCGCGAACCGATTATGCTTCGTTTAACTGCTTGAGATGCCTACAAAACAGAAGCATTCAGGTAAATGAAAACAGGACCATTATCCCCGGTAATTCTCCGACCTGCCAAGATCACGATATGTTGTTCAACAGCACTATTGTAGAATAGGCCAGCTTGGAAAGCTTGTCTCGGCTGCATCCACCACTTGTCCACGGGAAACACCTTTACGTCGTAGCGCCTGTAATAAGCAAAAAAAAAATAGTTCACTACAATGCTAAATGCACGCTTCTTACTAAATACAGCACTTTGCACCAGCCTTACCACATGACCGTGTGAAAATATGTCCGTGCCTAAAGTTCTAGCTCGTTAACACTCGCTATGGAACATAAAACGTACTGCACTATTCATTTCTCAATACGTCGTTCTACGGTAGCAGTTACTTGGCTCGTTCTTGAGAAAACAGTCCGGAATTTCACCGAAAATGGGCTTCACTCTTGTTGCAGTCACGCAAGGTAATTAAAAAAGTCCAATACACAAAGCAACACGGCAGCGGTTCCGCCAAATTTTGTTGTGGCTACTGTACCCCATAAACATTTAATCGCGACTGAAATGTCGTGCCGTCAACGTTTTATTAGCGTAAGTTTTGTTCGCTTACAACGCGGGACCCAGAGACTACAAGGCAACGCACTACACACTGAGTTCGGATCGCACGAACGTTCAGGTTTTTTTTTTTTTTTTGCAAGGCATCTATGCCAACTTGGAGGTTGAATACAAACCTTGTGACCTTTGAATGCGTTATATTTTGAGGGGTAACAAAACAAACCACAAATAAAGTATTACTGGTTACGGTGTTGCTGTCGCCGTCGCTCACATGTCTGCCTCGTCAGACGCGCCAGATGCGAACGGAACCGACGGAGAAGCCCAGCGGCAGTGTAATTACTTTGTCGCTCGACAATATCTTTACTTTGCCGAAGAAAATAATGAAACGGAAGCTTCATTTATAGCTAGAGTTTAAGTTAGTCAGCTTAGAACATCCGCAACTCTTATACTGCACACGAGTCTTGCTTCAACGCATGCTGAACGTCTTGAACCTGCAGTGGGAGCACGGCCGCTTGTTCGGAAAACACAAAGCCGGAAAAAGGATAGCTAGAACTGCCGTCACACAAATGGAAGTACATGTATGTGACCGCTTTTTTCTTCGCAAGAACCAACAACGCTAAGCAGCACTCACGGGCGCCAGTTGTTATAAACGACAGCTGAAGTTTTAGCGGGAATGAGCGCGAGCTCTCCCGCACCGCGCAAGGAAAAATAATGAAATGGTGACTTACGTTTTCAGCGGCGGCCACAGCAGGCAAACGATGTTATTCCACCAGTCAGGTATACTTCACAGAGCCACCGACACCAAAACGCACCTCACAGACACGTACAGGAGTACTACCGCAGTTTCAATGCCACAAAAGAGACGGAGCCGTCGGTGCAACGCGTCCATCCACCGGGCCCGCCGCGGGTTCAAAGAACGCGCAAAGGCACAACGCTGAAGTAGTTCGACGGTCACCGTTGCGTTAGGACACACAAATGACCCATTCCTACTGAATGTGTAACACTATCTCACGCTTTTTTGAATACGCTGCACTTTAGTTTAAGTACGGTTTGTTTCATGGCCCGGTGCTGTGGCTGTTTAGGTAACTACTTTTTGCTGCGTTGTGGCCTGTTCACCCGCTCTAACCGTCGCCGTCACGGGCTCGGCAAGCTCAAGGCCAAAATGCGCTTTTATCCGTCAGCTGAAGCTCGGCTTCCGATGAGCCTTCCGTGTGACGTTACTTCCGGTCGCCGTTTGCTTGGCGCTCACTCAATCTTTCAGCCAAGTTGCCGATGAGTGGCCGACGGCTCGGAAGCCAATGGGGACCCATGGGGTTTCCAATCATTAGCAATCGGCCCCGGCTGCTTGGGAGTGTGTATTTTAGTCGCAAAATATTCGACAGTAAATAGATCGTGGCTGAAATGACAATGGGCACCAAGTTAACTTGACGTAACAAGTTAACAAACCTTCCAGCCCGGCAAATCGGGAACCAAGTGCAAAAGCTCGAATTTTCCACCGTTAGATCATCATAAAACAGTGTACGCCACTTCTGCAACGACACGCGGCTAAATGCAACGTAAAAAACCAACACACTCCCATACCGTGCGCGCTAGCCACAGAGGAAATTTTCAACCACGCCGTGATGGCGTAGTGCGGCAAGAAAAGTTTGTTTACAGCCCTACTTAAGATAAAAGCTCGTGTAGGGGCTAAGCGGTACCATTTAACAATGAAATGAAGCGGGCGCAGAGTCACAGGAACGAGTAAAGAAACAGCCTAATTTTGGCAACGTGTGGTACTGTTTTCCCGGTCCAGCGCCGCTGCCAGTCGCATGAATAGGTGGCGCACGCTCATGCTTCATTTAGAATACAAAGGCTGGACCACAGAACTCCAACGCAGCTGTATTTTTCATCCGGACAGCGACTATGGATTCCCGCGCTTAGCAAACCAACGACAAATATTCGCTCCCAGCGCACCGCGCCCACCGTGTCACAAAGGTCGCGCCGGCATAATTCGCGTCAGAAAGTTCGTTCAAAAGCGTGGAACTTCACGTACCTTTTCTCTATTTGGACCGGTATTTCCGCATTGCGTGCACTGCGGCACGCAGCAATGCTCTGGCTTTGTAGTCCATCACCAAGAGCGGTCAATGCCCGCCTTCTATGTTTTGCTAATTGGTTTCGGTTTCAAACGACCGTACCAAAATGGCGGACCTATAGTTACCGGAGTCGATGTGAGATGGCGGGGCTCATTTTGCATAAGGTCTATTAAGTGCACCTCTCCCCCCTTGCCGATCGATTCCTCCTCCCTCTCTGCTTCTTTCAAAGCAGCTGGAAACACTGGGAATAGCCATGTGACATCGCGACGCTCGACTTCCGTTTTCCGCTAGCTACATTCCTGCGCCTAGGCACGCGTCAGTCGCTGCAGAGCTGCCTTTACCTCGGGATCACGCAGGAAGGAGGAAGAGCAACCAAGGTTGGAGCAACCGGACGCCAATGGAAGTGACGTGGCCGGCGACCGACGGTCGGCCGAATCAGGGGGGCGCCTCGCCGTGGCGTCAGCCGCGATCGCTGTTGCGTCAGCCGCGGTCGGCGTTGCGTCAGCCGCCGTCGGCTCGCTGCGGCGGCGCGTTCTTCGGCTGAGAAAGGCGATCTTCAAAAAAATTTCCCCGCATTTCCCCGAGGGGAAGAATGTGAAAGTGCGAATGCAGGAGTTGAATTTGCGCGGTTCGGTAATGTTCGCGAAATAGAGATCACACACACACACACACAACTACAAAGAAAGAAAGATGCATTTATTCACAGACACCTATTTGTGTTGTCGTTGTACTTGATTGCTAGAGCGGATCTCAGCTTTGAAATTTCGTGTCAGTACTCCTTTAAGCGGGTGCATTAGCCCTTCTCACGCCCGATTCCTGGCCAATCCCCCACGTGGGTATGTGCCATGCACAGACACCTATTTGTGTTGTCGTTGTACTTGATTGCTAGAGCGGATCTCAGCTTTGAAATTTCGTGTCAGTACTCCTTTAAGCGAGTGCGTTAGCCCTTCTCACGCCCGATTCCTGGCCAATCCCCCACGTGGGTATGTGCCATGTCAGCGGCCAGGCAGCGCGCGCCCATCTCCCCCCGTTGCCAAGAAAGACGAGGAGATTCCTGGCCAATCTCCCACGTGGGTATGTGCCATCTCCCCCCGTTGCCAAGGAAGACGAGGAGCGCGCGGACCCACAGCTGTTGCTATGTGGACGGACGGCGGTCAACGGAATTCAGGGTCGCTTATAAAGTGCATTCGCACTTAAAATTGTTTACGAATTATCCGTACAACGTATGGGGCTCACACTTAGCTCAAAAATCCCCCGTTATGTGTTCTATCACCTGAATGCATTTGATTGCCACCTTCACAACGCTTTTCTGGGTCCCTTTAACACAGTGAACTTGCTTAACATGTTTCGTTCGCGGTTTTTAATTCTTATATACCTATCCTTCCCCAAAGAGATCATCGTTGGAGTGCTTGTAAAAGTGCTCGAAAAAAATTAAAAAATTAGGCTTAATATTAGAAATATGCAGATGGAACTTGCAACCGACAAGCCAGGGTGTTGATGTACAAAGCCTTTTTAATTGAAGAGCACAGTAGCTTTTTTTGTTTTTGCTTTTATATCCAATTTACGCCATATTTGATGCTTCATAGTAACTTTTTACGTCCTTTGGCGGATGTCATTCGGACTTGTACATCCGTTTCTGGATGTCCACTGTATGTCCGAAAATGTACGTCCAAACTGGGCCTTGGATCTTCGGCTGTATTTCGTACGTCCCGCAGACGTCTGTGGTTGCTTGGGCTTGTACTTCGAAATTTTTCGTATGCATTTTGACTTGGCCTACAAATTTTTGACAGACTGTTCGTTGCAAGACTATTCCTTTCCCAAACAAGCTAGATTCTGTCAGCTCAGGAAGCGAATAGACGAATCTCGCTATGAAGTTATTTCTTGTGCAGGGATATTGCTCTAACCATTGTACCTTGGATAATATCCCTGCCCGAGTCCGTCTCCTTTAATGCCATTTTTGGTATATTACTTTTGGTACCCTATAGGCACATTTCAATATTTACGGGAGGATAATAAAAATTTCTAAGAATGTGGGGGTGAAAGCCCGGGTGCACCTTTTGTTGGTCTGCTGTTGAACTTTCTGTTCAACATTACGGCCGCGGCCGTCACCACTTGACCGGCCCCCTGGGCAGCAGCCTCAGAAGCTTGTTCCACTCGCTGGCGATGTTCGCATCCATGAGTAGCTCCCCCTCTCAAGATGGCTCGTATTTCATGTACGGCAGCAGCCTTGTCGAGTTGGGCTATAGATGGTGCACTTGCATCTTGGGCAATAGCGCGAAATAACAGGGACACAACTTCTGTCTTTGTGTCCCTGTTATTTCGGGCTGTTCCCCATGATGATAGAAGCAGCCTACCCTATTCCGGCATTGCTGTTTCTTTTTATCCGGAAGGTGCCTCACGATTTTGTGCACCTCATAACATGGGGGCTTGAGCCATTGAGATCTAAGGCTTTCGTCTTAATAGGTGCGTCCAGCTTTGTGAAATTTGTAAGTTGGTTCTGCGAGATCTGGCGATCTGGCGCAAACTTTATTGCGCATTAATTGGTACATAACGATCTGCCCCCCGGCAACGCCACTCAAAAACAGCGGTTGTAAACTCATTTACAGTCCCAACAGCGGGCCTGTGGTATTTGTTACCTTGTATCTCAGCGTGCCACGGAACACGGTGTGCGCATTGCAGATTCAATAGGTGGTCTTTTAAAGGGACAGACAACCGATTTTTGTCGCGTATATGTTATCTAGCTCATATGAAAGCCAGCGTTTTATATAGCGCGGTAACAACAACCAATTTTTAAACAAACTGGTGGAAAGAATTTTAATTTGGCAGCAAACTTTCTGAAATCGGAAGGGTGGCGGTTCGTAGTGTCGAAACTTGACACTACAATATGTGTCACGGTCACGTGACCTGCAAACCTAGCAGCTACTATAACTGCTGAAACGTTTATTTACGTATTGAAAACCTTTTAACACAAGTATTTGTACAAGCTTAAATAGTATATGTATTTCTAAACATTCTTTGAAAATTCTAAAGACACGCCGCCCGCCGCCGCTGGGTTTCTCTCAGTGTGGCTAACTGAGCCACCATGCCCAGAATCAACCGCAGCGTTCAGTAAACAGACCCAGCGAAGGAGCTTTGACGATTCTGTCTGAGTCAGGGGCCTTTGTTCTGCCAAAATATTTCATTTCAGTCTCCAAATACGCCAACGGCAGCGTAAAAAAAAAAAAGTCGCGCCCGGGGAGAATCGAACTTCCCGCCTCCACAACGTGAAGCCAGATTCTACCTATCGTCTACCCCAACAGATTGCGCATTCTTGCAAAATAGACCCTTGCATTAAAAAAAAACACATAAAGGAACAGGAAAGCCTGCGATTCACACTTTTTTAGCTGGGAACAAGTTTTTAAATGCCGTTTTTTATTTCGCATACAGACAAAAGTATGTTGCGATGGTGATGGTGATGGTGATGGTGGCTGTGCCCTTTGAAACGGGCTGTCGCAGCTAAAACGCGCTGCCAAGCCAAAAAAGAAAAACACAAAGAAAAATATATCAAAAGGTCCCTCCTTGCGTCGCTCCAAAGAGCAGCGCCGAGCTACTCTACATCATGGTTGCCAGCATCAGTTTTGGGAGGGACACATACGGCTCGTAGATCAGAAAATTCGATTTAAAAAGTTCTAGAGCGTTATCAGCAAAACCGTTTCTCGTCAAGGTGCTTTAAAGGAGCCATGAAGAGAAAATGCAAGTTGGTTTTATTCGAAAGATCTCGTGTTTTATAGTGCCCCCAGCGCTTGTCCGGATACAAACGACGCTTTATTCACTGAGAAATTAAAAAAATTAGGTTAATATTTTGATTTCCCCGCTAAATCGTTTGTTTTCGGGATCTGCAATGACATCGCAGGAACCGACCGCTCTGCAGCCTAGAATATCTTCATTCACGCATCCGCCGTACAGGGTAGAAACACGTATATGCTGGCGCCGCCATTTTGTGTCGCTCGCTCGGCGCCGAAGCAAGTGATTGTGTCAAAACCGCGCTAAAATTATCGTCGCAACGCGGTTTACTGAAGAAGTTTGAATCATATAGTCTGTTTCGCGTTGCTAGGTCTCGTGGGAAACGAAAAGAACAACGCGTTGAGCACGTTGGCCCAATTGCGGCGGCACGGGACCGTTCAAATGTTGTCTCCACCCTGTACAACGGTGTTGGTTTGTCCCCGCGTTCTTTTACGTTACCCGAACCTAGATGGCGCCACCATACCATGGAAAGCGTTTGGTTTGTTTTTGCCCGTATTTAAACCTGGCTTGTTTTTGTTCTGGGAGAAAATATTCGTTCCCTGAAACAGTGCTCGCTCGACAAATGTGGTCACGTAAGACACCGTTGCTTGCTTCAATCGGCCAGTGTCGTCTGAGATAACCCCAAGCCCGGTAGTGCTGTGCAGCTAAACCAAGCATGCTGTGCTCAGTACGAACAGCAGTACGCATCAGTACTTCTATGTTTACACGTGCTTTCGTAACTTCCGCTGTTTGTCCCATGATTCTTATTGCTTTGTAAAGAATGTGCCCTAAATTTAAGCGCAAATCGCTCGTTCGGCTAGTTTGTAAGCTCTACCTAATTTGCGTCTGCTTGTGCCGGCCTCCGCCAATCGCAGAGCTGGCTCGAATGACATCATAGGTTCTGCTGCGGGAAATGATCTGGTGGGTCGCATGGCCATTCCATTTTTTCTTAATTGTGTAGCTTATTTGAGCGAAGTTTACGTTAAAAGTGGTGTCAGTATGATTCTAACGAGCCAATCTTTTGAATGAACCAAACTTGTCTTTTCTCTTCATGGCTCCTTTAAGTGATGCCCTTTCATTTGGGATAGAGAATATATATACTGACAAAAAGCGGTCGTCTGTCCCTTTAAGTGAAGGAGTCCTGGTTCGGATAGCACTCCAGGTTGAAGCCTGGCAGTAACGACACCTCGCGAGCATTGTCGAAGACTACCAGCTGGAATTGTTACTTCCTGTGTAGGCAGATTATGTTAGCCATAGTGCTTACCAGAGAATTGACGCAAACAAGATGGCAAAGAATAGAACAGGTTAGCTCATGCTTAGTTGTGAGCCGTATAGTGAGAATGATCGAAACGTTTCTTCAGTATGAGCAAAGCACAAGTTTTCCAAGACTCCGCAGGCTATGTTTAATGTAGCATTTTATAGAGGTCTGTTTATAGATCTTATCTTGTTTAAACATTGATAAGATCGAAATATGTCCTGGAATAAGCTACCTCACTAAGATCATCAAGGTGAATTTGCAAGTTAGTGTATCACAAGAACAGTCTGGTGATGGAACAATTGCTGCTTCTATGGAGAGGCCCAACGGTTTGTCAGGCTCTGCAGGAATGATGTGACAGCTGTATTACAAGCTGTGTCCAGAATCAAATTATAAAAAAAAAAAGATTGATGTGCTCTGTTCTATAATGCCATGATAAATGTGTTTTGGTTTTTCTTGACTAATTAACTGAATTGTCAAACCATGACAGAAATTAATCCCTAAGTGTTACCATTTTGACCGAAATGGACCAGGTATAATGACATTGCTATCAGGCCTTCATCCCTGCCTGGGGTAGGTTTTGGCAGTATTTGGAGGTATTTTAGTGCCGTCATTTAGCTCGTAATTGATTGTAGTATGGCGACACAAAGTAAATTTTCTCTCTATGCGATGTTTGCCTAGTGCTCTTGGAGCATGGGTCCTTTAGCAATTCGTATGTTTGCAACAGCTAATTAGTGCTTACCTTGTCATTTTGAAAATACGGAGCCGGCTCCATGCAGTTGACGAAGGCTGTTTCTGGGTTCCAGCTGCACAGTTAGGGAAGGTATACCGTGGTCACACCCCTCAAATGGAGCAACTGACAATGCAATGCTGACAGAAAGCCTTTAGTCGGTTCTAATGCAAGGTTGACGAAGAGCTTTGAATTATTTTTTGTCTTCTACTCTAGTCTTTGCCAGCTAGTTTTGCGACTTGCTCCTTTGTCTACCAGCGGTGCCAGCGTGGCCGTTGCTGAAAGATCGGAATAATGTGGCGTGTAGCAGAATGGCAACGTGAATATGAGGAAACTGTGGGCCTGACCAGTTCCCCTGTTAGGAAAGCCGGAAGGCAGACGGCAAACTATTCTCCGGGCAGCCGGTATGGTAGTAAATGAGAACGCGCATGTTCTTCTGTAAATACCAGTTTAAAAATGCATGGCTTGGCAACCAACCTTTTTGCACCAACAAACACATGCCTTGCGAGTTGCAAATAACTCGCAAGTCACTCAGATTTTAGGTTGTCTACAACAGCTGGCTCACCTAATACCTTCGTGTAGTGCTACTGAAAATGTGAGGCATATGCGGAGGGGTTCTCAATATTGCGCAGAGTGAAATATTCCCAGGCGCGCATTCTGCTTCGATCGTGTGTGAACACGTACATGCATGATTGACTGCATAGAAACATTGTCGATGTATCAGCTGGCCTCACAATTGAGTGCACCATGTCTGCTTTCACAATTCCAGCTTTATTTTAGCCAACATCCCACGACGTTCTCGACGCACAGACATTTATTCGTGCGGGCTGAGATTACTTCAGTCAGCGCTTTTTCTTCTAGGTGAAGTGTTGTGTTCCGTTCTCTGGCTCATTTGCCGAACAATTTCACACTGCAACAATGTCGTAATGCCGATATTGCAATACCAATTACCCCTCACCTATGCTTCCCTGATCTTGTAGCGAAGCGGGTTGTTAGCGTGTTCGGGCGCTGGCAGCCCTCCACAGTAGGACACGAACGAAAGGATCTGTATCAAAAAGAAGGACGGCCACCACGAAGACAAAACACACGTTTGATTACTTCAAAGACCACTCTGTTCCAGTTACAATGAAGACGCTTTTACCGCTAACTTGAAAGAGTAAGGCTAGTTAATAAGGAAAATGGATGTGGTAGTGGCGTTAACCAGGCCACGTTTCACCCAGCCCTGTCACGGAGTTTTTTGTGCGATTGAAGGCCACTGATCAAAGCCACTGCCAAGAAATTTGACTGTGCGACTTTAGGGCTGACTAAAGTCCCTCCATCGGCACCTAGCTGATGGACTTTAGGGCTGCCTTAAGGTGGCTTGAATGGGGAGGTGTGAGTACCGGCGGCGGAAACGTGACCCCAAAGCGCGCGGATGCCACTGGCGGCGCTGTTGACCAAGGCGCGGTAGGGCGCGGTAATGCGCGCAGTAGTAATGAGCGCACCGCCGGCATCGCGTCGGCTGCATTTCTACAATCACGGGGAAAACAAACCATTTGCGGGTAACGCGGGCATTCTGGAAAAGTAAAAGAACGAATATTTATCACGAAAAGTCCTATCACCCCATTTTATTACACCCGTGAAACGTAATCTTACAGGCCCAGTTCGCGTTGGTTTTAAACGCGTTTGCACATTTCTTGAAGCGACTAAGTGTTCCATGAAAAGAACTTGGGCTTTTACAATGTGCACCGACGACGCGCGGTACGCGGACGCCGTGCATTCTCCCTCGAAATTCGACCCCCTTTATCGAGATCTGCACAACCGTACAGCCTACTAACTATCATTACCTGAAGGCGTCTGGACTTACACACTACTTTCCGCTACCACTCACAAACCCGCAGCCCGCATGCAATTTTCCCGCTCACATTGCAGACATTGAATGCACACATCTGGTGTGGTGATGGCATTGTTTATTTGCAATTGGGGAAGAAGAATGTGAAGAAACAGAAGAAACAAAAAACTATTTACAGGTTAAGAAAGCACGTACAGGTCATTAAGACACAATAAAGTATTTACAGTTGCAGAGACAAGAAAGACTATTTGCTGGTGAAAAAGAAAAAAAAGTATTTGCAGGCGAAGAGGTAACAAAACATGGCAAAATTGAGCCTACATAACACAAGGATTCACTGCCTTCTGTTTCTTCTCCTTACGTTGCTGGTTGACACCTTTCAGTAGAAAGTGTATCCGCGCAAGGCAATAAAATCGAAACACTGTTGCTGTCAGGGCAGCGGAATGGTCTCGGCAGCCAATCTGCGGCACATCACCTATTGACTGGAGAATTTCTGCCGCCACTTTCGCATGCAAACGCGTTACACTGAACACTGAAGCGTTACACTTCAGTGTAACGCTAACTCGCGCGTTACACACTGAACGCGCGAGTTAGCTTGTTTTCAAGGGTCTTTACCAACTCGTACAGCTGTTCTGACGGATACAAAATGCCTCCAAGGTCCCACTCCTTGGAAGCCTCTGAAGGAAGTTCCCCAGGTACGTTGCCTTTCTCACAAAGACAAGCGACTCTGCACTCTTCACACTGACTGGGTAACATGCGCTTTCTCGCCACGTAGCCGGCAATGTAGTAGATCAGCCGGGCATCACTGCGGTGTTCAACAAGGGCCTGGTGGTCGACAGCCACTTGCACGGCATCAGTGGGCACAGCCTTGACGCTTTCTTCACTTTGGCTTTCCAGTTCGTCCAGCACCTCCTCGACAGATAACAAGGACTCCAGGACATCCGATGACACATTGCCACCCTTAGGACTCCTTGCTAGGCTGTAGAAGCTTAGACACCTGGAGGCGTGCAAGCAACAGGGGTTACATAAGCATGCGGAACTTCTGTGAAACAAGCACTAATGATAAAGGTTGCACGTGTTTGTTTCATTCTGTGAAAGGTTGCACCACCAGAATGAACTGAGCTGGGGTAGGGTGATCGTTAGCCCCACTTGCTTGTCTGACGACACCAAAGCATTGCTCCAGGGGGTCTTGGCACAGCTTTGAAGTCATTATGTACCTGAAGTTAGCTTCTTCTACCAGGTACTTTAGCAGATGTTTTGTTGAGTGTATGGTCACTCTTAGCCCTTCAGAGGTACTTTCACTCAGAAAGCCAATCCCTTTGCAGTGAGCCTCCCATGCATCAAGAAACTGAAGGGCCTCATCTAGGGTGGCCTCTTTCTTGCTTCCCTGTCTGAAATATCAAAGAAGACCAAATGATGCAGCATTTTTCAAGAAAAACTTTACACTAAAATTACCTCATGGCTTCTGCAGGGAACCTCGACGTCATGGCTTCGATGAGCCGGGCCATCAAATCAATGAAAGCTCTTGTTGGCTCCGCATTCTTGTAGTCCTTTTCGATCTCCACCTTGTAAAAGGAAATTGCATGTACAGCTTCCTTGCTGAAAACTTGAAATGCAAGGTCCACTCGCATTTTGTCAAACCCGTTGGGGAAAATGTGAGTATAGGTTAGCTTTGGTGCAACCTTGAGCGTCACATGGTCGTTGTCCAGCTTCCACATGGTGGAAATGTGGTCCCAGTGGGCCTGTAATATTTATAATCAAGTATGAAAAAGACATGGTGCACCTAGTACCAAAAACCAATCAAGCAAGGCAGTAACTTAGAAAGAACAGCATGTAGCCAGCTTACTCTGCCATGGTGCGTATTCAGCCCTCGCTTCATCAGTGTATTTCGCACACACTTCATCAGGTGTGGAAAATCTGAAATGAAGTGCAAAAACCTGCATTCATTGCAGGGGTGTTTTACTTTGCACTTCACGCTCTTCTTGTTGCCATACACACCAAACTTGTGCCACATGGAATAATTCCAAGATGTGCCGTCCGTGCAGACATAGTGAACTAGAAGACCAGCTTGTTCACATAACACCGTTGCTTCCAACACAATTTTTGCGAGCACCTTGTACTTTACATTCCCGCAGGAAGCAAATACACCTATAAAAAAATCATGCAAATGACAACTTGACTGTATGCCCACTGTTTAAAATAAACATTGTACGAAAGAATACTCACCAATTATTTGGGTCCAGCTGCCTACCAGAGGCTGAAACATGACAACAAGCCCATGATCGGCCTTTGTGTGTTTGTCGGCGCCGTCAGTGAACTGACCCAGGTCAACAAATCCTTCTATGTGAGTCGATGATTGCATGTCCAAGTGAGCCGAAAGTTTCATTTCATCGACAAGCAACCCCCCATGACGCTTCATGCCATCAAGTTGTTCTACTTGTTTTTTAACACAACCAAGAAGCTTGGTGCTGAACCCATAAGATGCCTTGAAGCTCTGAAATAGAAAGCACTGGTTACTTTTTGATTCACGTAAAATAAGGCATACCTACATACCTTCATGTATCTTTGCAGACAGGATCGTTCTGGTAGCACAAGGATTTTATGGGACCTCAGGTGCTCATAGAGTCGTGGGCTCTTCATTCTGAGCAGGATACATTCCAGCAGCTATTCTTTGTTGTAACGGTACCCGCGGTTGGACTTTCGTCTTGAAACTTCAAAACAAGCACGTACAGCAGATTGCTGTTTTCTTGGGAGCTCTTTAAGCTGTAAAACATGAGTAGAGTTACAAAAATCAATTCTTACAAAAAGCAAAAGAAGACAAATTATTTGGTCTAACCTTTTCCTCGAAAAAGGTTGTCTTGATTGCCATGTTTTTTTCTTGCAGCTTTTTGAGAGCAACTTGTAGTGAGCACAACTTGCTGCTCCTTCGCCGTTGGGTACGCATGGCATACCTCAACCGCTTTGCAGCTGTGTTAGCAAGCCGAGCTCGTGCCTTCGTTTTGTACCGTAGCAAACGAGTCTTCAGGGTGTTCCTGCCCTTTTTGCATTGCAAGCAGCGGGGAGCTTGCTGCACAGATGCATCTAAAAAAATGAACATGGAAAACACATCAATCCAGTCAATAATGCTATGCTTTTTATGTGTGTACCTTGCCATAAACTGTATACAGTTTTGTCAATTTCAAAACTTACGCTGTGATACTGCTCCATTGCATGCTGCCGAGAAGAGTTGGTGACCAGATAACCTTGTAATGTTGTTCACATGTAGCTCCTCGAACTCCTTGCTTGGGCCAATTCCACTGCACATGGTGAGGCTATCTGCATACGACAATGCTTCTTCGGCTTCTTTTCTGGTTTCTACATCGGTTGCCCTGTGAAGTCGCCCGCCCACGAAAATTCTGCAGCTGGGAAGTCCTTCTCCGACGAAAAACACTACCATTTTCGTTCTGTGCGAAGTCTGCAGTCTGGTAAGAAGCATTGTTGCTTTGCTTGAACTTCTGCAGCGACCACAGTTCCGAAGGTCGCTTAAGCTGGAAGATGAACGGTTCCTCAGCGACTGGCTCGGGCAGTCCATCCGGCTGTATATTTACAGCTTCTACGTCCGCCGAAGGACATTCCGCACTCGTGTCAACACAAGCGCGGCTTCTCTTGCAAGGTGCTGGAGCTTGTGACACATTTCTTCGCTTTCTTTCTTTCGGCAGTGTCCTGCTAATGTATTTCGGCAAGTTAGGAAATACGGTGGGTACTGCGCCTTCTGACAGAGAAGGGTAGGTGCGTGGAATCAACACTTCAGTTCCATTAATAATGTGCTTGAAGTCACGGGAGACAAACCTAGAGACAACAGCGGTGATTAGCTTGAAATCACCGATAATCCTAGAGAGGCACGCCGCAAGAATGTTGTACAGCGCGCTATGTGCCGATACATTGCGTTGCATGCCAAAAGTCTCAGCTAAAGGTTTTAGCTATGTACATACCGTGGGTCGAAGTGCCTTTCGCAGACTGCAGAGTTCTCTTGCAAATCCTTGTCCGCTCTTGGTATAGCTCGAGCCCATTTGGCAAACGCTTCTTTGGAGGCAGGGGCCCTGAAAGGGGCACTGACACAAAATTTTGAAGGCGAGATAACTTCGGAGATAGATTGGTGGGAACACATATACATAATCTGCAAAATATCAGCGGCGAATACAGCCTAGAACATATTTAAAATCAATTTTAAAGTGTGCGAAACGCAACCGAGCAGCCAGCAGAGGACTACGCGCAATCGACATCCCGAGGATATTGTGTAAATAAACAACATCCAACACGTCACGAGTTTGTGTTTGGCGCTTCCGCACTGCCGGCGTTTTTCGCCGGCTCGCCCGGCTCGCCGCTCCAAACGGAGGGCCGGAGGGCGGAGCTTCTGCTCTCGAGAACGAACGACCCGATCGTTGGCGGCGGAGGCGCCGTGATTTCGTCAGCTAATCGGGCAGCTGGCCGCGACCGAAGTTCTACAGCGATTCCAGGCACTCTGTTTCTATTACTGTTTATTACCATTGGATGCGAAAACGCGCCGGAGGCACGAAAAGCCCACTGAGCTAGCCGCACTGTCGCTGTGCAGGCGGCGGCCACGGCCGCGAAGTGGCCCAGGCCGGCGCAGGTAGCTCGAGTGATAGCTTGTTACCGCTGCACGTAATTGTCCCCAAGTCCCGACCATGGTGACTTATATGAGAAAGGAGTTAATGATGCGATGGCGGGTTGCATTAAAAATTGTCATCTGCACCGCTTACGAGAGCGGCACTCGAATATCCGCCGCAGTGCTAAGCCGAACACATCTTTAGGCGGACCTGTAGGCAGACCGGCCGGCTGCTCCCAGCGCGCGTCTTGCCTCCCACCGTCTCGAGCGTCGCGCGTCGTTCTTTAGCCGCGGTAGCATTTGCACTCGCAGCGCCTGCGTCACATCCACGGTCGCTTTTTAATTAAGCGCCTCACGAGATCAGTACGTGGGGGCATTCGCAGAAACTGCCGTCGATGCGGATTCGACAGTGCTACGGCGGCTCTGCTCTGTGATATCCCTCCGACGGTCACGTGGTCAGCTTTGTTCACACAAAATCCACAAAATCCATCGTTTCGCGGCACTCGCTGAAATCGAAACTGCGACTGACCGCATTGAAAATGCCTCTAATTACACAACCGTCACACGCTGAAGCAAATGAGGTTTCTACTGGTTATAAGTAGGCCACTAGCTACTTATCGCAACAAAAAAAAAAACAAGATGCAAAATTTTTGTGTCAGTGCCCCTTGAAGAGTGAGAATTTTTGTGCAGTTTTTCTGTAGCCAGTGTCGCATCCAGGCACAAAGCACCAACGCTCCGTCTTCTTTTTTGCTGTGGAATTACATTCCCTTCTTCACAAATTGTCTTTCCCAATGGCTGCGTGCAAGAAGGTGTATATTTGCAACGTGAGTTGTTTATTCACATCCAAATACAAAGAGCAGGTTTGTGCTGCGCCACCGTGATCGCGCCTCAGGCAACGTTGTCCAGAGTATTCGAAGGCGCCTTTTGTGCTCCGAATTTCTATCGTAACCATCGTTATCATAACGAACTGACTCTCAACCTGAGCAGTTTCGACATGATTACGGTGTTGAAGGCTTGATATAGTCGCTAACGAACGCAATAAATAGTATACGTGCATATATAACAAGAAACAAAACCTATGAATATTTCCAAGCCGCTCTTTATTGTTTTCCAATTTTTATTTCCAGGCGTAAAGAACAAAATTAATCTTACAGTCTTGCCCTGGCCTGAGGACCCGGCCCACTAATCATCTCGATTTTACGGTGAAATAAAGTTTTCTCCACCTTCTTCTCCTCCTCCTCCTCTTGAGTGCAGCTTTCCTGTAACACATACGGACATTGAGAAGATATGGTGGTGGGAAATGTAACGAAATATCCCTCGAGCTCTGAACAAACATAGTGTTCCTGTATTATTACCGTAGGCGTGGCTCGTTTTGCTCAATAAACCTCCATACTAGTTAGAAGCCTGTATAAAACCAGCACGCACCCATACACACAGTGGGTTATTTGGAACTCAGCCTACAAATTTTGTGGCCCATATAGTGCATGTCGGCATACTTTCATGCCACAACAACGGAAAGTGATGTGATACAACATTTTCGAGCGTTCGTCAAGGTTGCAAAAACTGATTTACCTTACATGCGATTACAAGGAATCGTAATGCCTCCTGCCAAAGCCGACAGCCGCGAAGGCCTGGAATTTGTTTTGGTCTTGTATTTTCGCGGTTGTCAGCTACTAGCAGCTGGCTGTTCCCTTTGTTCAAAATATTGCTTACAACAGAAGCCGACGCCTAGCTACGACTCTTCACGCTGTGTACAAGACCGGCTTCGCAAATGGGGCGACGCCAGCAATGTTTCTTCTGTAGCGGTATCGAAAACTATACGTTAAATCACGCCTTGAGCTAGTGTAGGCGATTTTAAATCTATTCTTATGATAAAAAGTTACGCACATGCAAAATGTGGTGCAGACAAGCACCAGACGTCAACCGAGCGCAAAGAAACAGCAGGGAGAGCGAGCCCGAGTGAAGCAGACGACAAATGCTGGAATCCCTAAGCCAACGCCACGGAGGCGCGCTTCACAGCGCCGCCCGTGGTCGCGCTCACCACCAATAGACCGGTTGGTCGACCGTATAGCTTTGATAGGATCTCTGGACACATGGAGCGTGCGTGAAACCGGGTGTCCATTGTGTCAAAACGGTTACCTTAAAGTCGCGAAAACAGAACGGTTCTTGATGAACCGATACAAGCATGGATCATGCAGAAGCAGTACAATAGTGTACCTTCATCTGATTAACCACGTATCGGTATACACTTTGAGCTTTCGTAGACGCGTTTACTTAGTGCACGATAGAACGTCGCATGGGTTCGACGACCGACTGGGCGCACTTTCAGCGGATGTTTTGACGCATGCATATGCAGTTTTGATGTCGGAAAGCTTTCGAGCTTTTCTCAACTTTCTTTAGAAAGGGATGGTAAAGTTTTTACCCTTTTCTCCATACACAGGCAAAGGAGTTGCCAGTTTGTAGTCAAACCGTAGCATCGTATTGCTTCACGTTTCTTTTAGCGATATTGGGTTGCTTAGTGTCAATTTGAGGGTATGCCACAGGGTAAGGTTTCCGATTGTCCGGAGTAGTTGCCGCATAAATATGCCGTTTCCTGGGGACGAAGGCATGCAGTGTGGAGCCATACGGTGGCCAGAGTACCGGGGATCATGCGTTTCGCCCGCACAGAATATGAAGGTTCGTGATCAGCATGCAGGCAAAAGTTTGTCGCGTTCAGCCACACCGCACCCAGTCTCCCAGTGCCATCTGACGAATCAAACTGTCTACACTTCGGTTTCAGCTTGCAAGCACCCGTCTCAGGAGCATGTGTATAAGGTACGCTTAGCGTGTTGACCTGGTTGCACAACACCTTCAGGTTTTCACGGCGGATCCCTAACACCGAAGTCTCGCCATTATGGCAACTGTACGACCAGAGCTTGAATTATTTCCATCGGCGGCACGCGGCGAAATAATAGCATCTCTGCATGTATGTATGGCTGCGGGAATCACCTAACTTTTTTTAAGTGCGAATGCACTTCTTAAGCGAGCCTGAATCGTCCGCCGCCGTCGTCCGCATAGCAACAGCTGCGGGTGCGCGCGCTCCTTGTCTTCCCTAGCAACGGGGGGAGATGGGCGCGCGCTACTCTCCTCCTCCTCTCTCCGCTCAGTGACTGCGGGTGTTGGGCGCCTCCTCTCCACTTCGGGCGGGAGAGCTCTCGCTCGCGTAGCGGGCGCTCCGCATTCCGACGCGTGAGGGCGCTCATGTAGCCCTCGCCGTAACGGCGGGCGCTACTCTCCTCCTCTCTCCGCTCAGTGACTGCGGGTGTTGGGCGCCTCCTCTCCACTTAGTCGAGCGCGCGCCGTCGTCGAGAGCGGTCGCTGGTCCTGCATCTCGATAACGATGATGGCGGACCGGGCAACGGTACCAGCAATAACGAGTGAAATATCTTTCTTTGTAGTTGTGTGCGTGTGTGTAATCTCTCGACTACTCATTAAGATCACGATATCCACCGTAATCGCGCAATCAACAACCGTGCATTCGCACTTACACACTCTCCCCCTCCGGGAAGTGCGAGGGAATTTTTTTGGTATATATTGTTTAAGCTTATTTCGTACATATGCCGGTACACGACATAACTGCCACCGTAGATGCTGCCAAACATCGTCAATAAAAACGTGCCTCATCAAATGCGCCGGCAATTACTCCAATGAGTAAGCAGCACCACAGTCCTAGGTAAGCTATTCTTGCCTGTTTTTTACCCGTTGTTTTCTTCTGTGTCCTGTGTTTACCGCTGGTTTTTATTCCATTCAAACGTGTACCAACTAGCCCTGTCCAACGCCTTGGTAGGTAAGCTCACGCACTTAGTTGTGAGGCGTATTGTGAGAATGATCGAAACGTTTCTTCGGTATAGGCCAAGGAGGTTAAAAAAATTGCTACCTCCTTGGTATAGGCAAAGCACAAGTTTTCCGAGACTCCGCAAGCTATATTTAAGGTAGCATTTTATAGAGGTCTGTTTATAGATCTTATCGTGTTTAAACATTGATAAGATTGAAATATGCCCTGGAATATGCTGCCTCACACAGATCATCCAGTTGAATGTGCCACTTAATGTGTCACAAGAATAGTCGGGTGATAGAACAATTGCTGCTTCCATAGAGAGGCCCAAAGGTTTGTCAGGCTCTGCAGGAATGATGTGACGGCTGTATTACAATCTGTGTCCAGAATCAAATGAAATTATAAAAAAATATAGATTGATGTGCTGTGTTCTACAATGCCATGATAAATGTGTTGGTTTCTCTTGACTAATTAATTGTCAAACCATGGCAGAAATGAATCCCTAAGTGTTACATTTTGGCCGAGATGGACCAGGTAATGGCATTGCTATCAGGCCTTCATCCCTGCCTGGGGAAGGTATGGCAGTACTTGGAGGTGTGTTAGTGCCGTCATTTAGCTCGTTATTGATTGTACTATGGTGACACAAAGTAAATTTTCTCTCCATGCGATGATTGCCTATAGTATGCTTGGAGCAGACAATGCAATGATGACAGATAGCCTTTAGATAGCCTTTAATTGGGCCTAATGCAAGGCTGACGAACAGCCTTGAATTTTTTGTCTTGTACATCTACTTTTTGCGAGCTAGTTTCACAACTTGTTTCTTTGTCTACCAGAGCTGCCAAATTGCGGCTACACCCCAAGAGAATCGTACCAGCGTGGCCGATGCTGAAAGATTGGAATAATGTGGCGTGTAGCTTGGAGCTACGAGAAAGGCAACGTAAATATGAGGAGACTGAGCCTAAGAAGTTCTGGTGTTAGGAAAGCCGGAAGGCAGATGGCAATCTATCCTCCTGGCAGCCGGTATGGTAGTAAATGAAAAAGCGCATGTTCTGCTGTAAATACCAGTTTAAAAAAATGCTTGGCTTGGCAACCAAATGTTTTGCACCAACAAACACATGGCTTGCGAGTTGCAACTTGCTCGAAAGTCACTGTCAGATTTTAAGGTTGCCCACAATAGTTGCCCACAACTCTCTCTGTCACAAACTTCGAGTAGTGCTACTGAAAATGTCAGGCATGCAGAGGGCTTGTCAAAATTTCGCAGAACGAAATATTCCCAGGCGCGTCTTCTGCTTCGATCTTGTGTGAACAGATACTGAAGGCATAACTGACTGCGTAGAAACATCGATGTATCAGCGGGCCTCACCAATGAGTGCCACCATGTCTGCTTCCACAAAAATTCCAGCTTGAGTTTAGCCAACACCCCAAGAAGTTCTTGATGCAGAGAGTCATTTATTTGTGCGAACTGAGATTACTTCAGTCAGTGAATTGACAAAAGGCCAAACGTTTTCTTCTAGGTGAAGTGTAGTATTTCGTTTTCTCTGGCACATTTGCCAAACAATTTCACACTGCAACAATGTTTTAACGCAGATACATACAATACAAATTACCCCTCAGCTATACTTACCTGACCTTGTAGCGAAGCTGTTAGCGTGTGCGGGCGCTGGTAGCCCGCCACAGTAGGACACGAACAAAAGGACCTATAGTAAAAAGGACGGCCACCTACAATACTGTATCAGTCATATTTGGGAAGCTTGGAAGTGTTTAAATGGACCACGAAGACCAAATACCAGTTGAATTCCCTCACAATACCGCTTTGTCCTAGTTAGAGTGAAGAAAAGTTTATTATCGCAAACTTGGAAGAATAAGATAAGGAAAACAGATGCAGTAGTGGCGATTCACCAGCCTCGTTTCACCCAGCCCTGTCACAGGGAGTTTTGTGTGCGATTGAAGGCCACTGACCAAAGCCACTGCCAAGAAATTTGACTGCGATTTCAGTGCTGGCTCCAGTTCCATTTTATTATATGACTGAAAAGTTAACATGTAATTCACTCACTGAGAACTTTTCTTCGGTCGTGATGTTGGGCAACATGAATTTTGGAAATATACATATATCAATGTTTTTATCTTTCTTTTTCTGAAAATGTTTTTCGTACTTGCAATGGAGCTTTATTTTGTTTACAGTGTTACCATCAAGTGCTGCGAGGGGGCTGGGCATATATTACTCGCCTTTCCATCCTTCTGATGCACTTCGTCGAAGCATTCCTTTGAAAGAAGGCGGGCGATGCCAGGATCAAGCCCGACTTCGTTCATCACTGTCACGTTTGCGTCGACATGCCCTGTATACGTCATTGGGTAATACTGCATCTGTCAGATTAGAGAAATACCATTTCTTTCCACCTAGTCAGAAAAAAACTTTTAGATTTTGATCACAGCTGTGGCAGCGTCCATCTTCGTCAAGTGTGCAGTTTTAGCGTTTCTTGGTGAATGCTGGATATATCTGCTTCCGCATTCACATAATTGCTATACAGCGCGCACGTTTCGGATGGTGTTGGGTCTCGCATCTGCTGTAGCTCAGTAACGGCAAAGAGGCGGCACGCCGTATTGACCGTTCTGATTTATGGTACAACTTTTTATGGTATAGATCACTAAGCATGCCCTTCAAACATACTTCATTGCCTGTGTTATGGAGTGGGCATCAATGGATGTGCTGCCATTGTGATTTACACTCTTAATATATTGCGCGTGTTGAGTTGCGAACAGTGCTGCGGCAAGCAGCAGCTTACTTTTTGCCTTGGTATTCACGATGTTGAGCACTTCTGGAGCAGTCAGCTTCTCGCGCCAGCAGCCACTTGTGACGCAACAGTGAGAATGAGTGAAATGCTGACGTGTTCTCCACCCTGAATGCTCTATTTCGAATTTGGAGCACATGCATGCAGATGACCATTGCAGCAGCAGCTTCTTACTTAAGTGACATAAACGCAAGGTGAGCAGTGCCTAAATAACTTCAATAATGCACATTTCTCATGCAAGAATTTGATTTGGTGAACAATATGCATGCACCCGTGTAGAAAAGGCTGAAAGGTGGTTTATTTGATTTCAGTGCTGCGTTTAATTCTTCACATGCATTGTTGCAGCTGGTCATACCGGTGAAATCTAGCTAATGCAATATCACTATCGCGAACTACAGCTCATTCACGAAGCATAAGCGGGACAATAAAATTGAACTTACAGTGGTGATACTCATGTAGAATCTTTAGTATCATAGACAATGGAAGCTCAAAGCAGAGCCCTATTCGTATTTAATTCCCAAAGGTTTTTTCCTAAACGACATTTTAAAACACTCCAACAAAAAAAGGCTGTAAAAACATACTAGTTGCAACTAACAAATTTGCAACTAACTTACTGAGAAAGAATAAAACGTGTTATTAGTATTAATTTCTTCTTAAATTCACTAACAGATACGTAAACTTAGTGGACGCTTCTAAGGTTGGTAACGGGCTACATTGACATGAGCGCCTTTTGTGGCGCTCTGCGCCTGTCTCAGCGCTATCCCAGTAGGAATAAAACTATTATTTTAGTAGTCATTTTTACCACTTTAAATCTTCACTGGTTTCTGACTACGGTTTCCACACGAGCCTTAACGGTGGGATACCTCGATACGTATGCTTTGAAGAGAGAAAGGCACTTAGGTACAAGTTCGATTACCGTGTGGCCATGGAAACGCCGCGGCAGTTTACACTTTCTGTAACCGTGAGCTTTGTGCCTTCGGTTTTCTTCAGTGACAGCATGGGAGCGTGAGAGCTGAAGCGGAACTCCCTCGTTTGTAGTGGTCATTCTATCAAGAGCCAAAGTTATTCAACCACCCAACAGCCCAAGCTAAAAAGCACCTCCCCTCCCCCTTCACATTTTACCACCTGCGTGGGATAAAATCTGGCACCAATAGTTAAAGGATGTGGCAGTGTTAACTTCAGCCTGTGTTTTTTATTGCTGAAGTATTCCTGCCTGTGTTTTTTATTGCTTAAGTATTTTTTACCGAGTACCTAAAAAAACGTGTAAAGCCTTGTGAAGAAACCAGAAACGCACGACTATATAGTTGCCTCAAATAGGGGTGCAACAGCTTGAGTCCTCTATCACAAATGCATTTCCAACCGCTGGAAGCAGTTAGCATTTGTAGAGGGGAGCATAGAAGTACAAAATTAAACAGCAAAATCATCCAACCCTCCGTTTAACAACGACGATGGTTGAACACGAGACTTTCTTCATGCGAAATAAAATAGGAACTGGCCAAAGTCAAACACGCTGCAATCAAAAGACCAAACTGGGGGCTGGTCAAATTGAAAGCTCAACTAATCAAATCCAGTCAAAAATTAAAGCCAGAAGGAAACCAAGGAAACCCACACGAGAAAGCTTTGCGATAAACCATAATCGTTGTTAGACGAAGGAGTGCATGATTTTTCAAGCGTATGTGGCAGGTTGTAAAACTCGGCCGCAGCATTCAGTTGTGAAACTGAAGGCAGGTTTTTGGCGCGCTCCTGTCTCTTGTCCTTCAGCCACGCAGGTATTGTTTTTTGAAAAACCATTAACCAACTAGCCAGCAACCATTGCAATTCTTAAAGAGGAATGCTTTTCCCCGACAAGCAATAACGTTCTATTATAATGCGGTATTTATTCTGTAAACGATTACCGATGGCTGTAGTAAACGTATTTCTGTGAAATTAAACACTTTTCTACCGTAGTTAATGAAGTCACGGAGTGTCGTCTATCACAATTTCTGTTTTGGGATAAATGTTACTAGGCACCCCCCCAATTTGTCTTGCTTGTGCACGACACCGTTTCGTGATCAACTGCCAAAGGCCAGCGCCGCAGCATTCCTGAATCGGCTGCACACACCGGTTTGTAGGAGCATTTAGCTTCAATATATTCCTCGATACACCAAACTGCATGCAGGCATGAAAAGTTTGCACGAACGAACGGACTTGCACTTCCAGCTTGATTTCCAGTTTGGCGCATTGAGCGTCGTCTGCTATTTGTAATTACTGAGTATGGGCGTAAATCACGCACATGGCATGCACCGTAAAGGTCGCCTCTACTTTCAAGATTTACCAATCTTAAAAAAAGTCCTTGTGGTTATTTAAGCTTTGCAAACCGCACCGCAGCAGAATGACAGAAAGCCATGCACAACTACGCTGCACTGACCACCACCAGCATTCCACTGACGAGCGGTTCGCCATGGGCGGCGCTGTTGGCTGAAGGGACGGTGGTGCCATACAACGGCCACCCGGTCCCTATATAGCTTCAATACTGCACATCTCCCATGCAAGAATTTGATTTGGTGAACAATATGCATGCGCACGTGTAGAAAAATCTGAAAGGTGGTTTATTTGATTTCAGCGCTGCGTTTGATGTCTTCACATGCATTGTTGCAGCTGGTCATACCGGTGAAATCTAGCTAATGCAATGTCACTATCGTGAAGCATAGCTCATTCACGAAGCATAAGCGGGGCAATGAAATTGAACTTACATTGGTAATACTCATGTGGAATCATTATTATCGTAGACAATGCAAACTCAAAGCAGATCCCTATTCGTATTTTATTCACAAAGGTTTTTGTCCGAAACAACATTTTAATGCACTCCAACAAAAAACAGGCGACGCAAACATATTAGTTGCAATTAACACATCTAACAATGGAATCTCAGCGTAACCGAGAAACAAAAAAGAAAAGGTGGCATATACATCACATCACGCAGCTAAGCTACAGCCCGTACGCATTCACGGTCAAAATGTGCGAAAATTCAGCTTCTTGTATTTGGCGACTTGATCACCATTTGGGCGAATACGCTTGCGCCCAGCACGGGCTTGGGACACACAGCTCGACATATATGCTTTAACAACATGCAGCGCGTAACGTCGTGCTGCTTGTGTTTCGCCCCGTGCATCTCTCCATGGCGTTAACGTAGTGTGCTATGCACAACAGTAATATTTACAACTGACTGGCGTAATCTATGAGAAATAAAGAAGAAGTTATCGCCCCCTGTCGCAGACACTCGTGCGATAACGTGGGTAGCAGACATAGGAGGGACGAAACAATAGAACGAGAAGCTTTCATGCTGAAGACCAAACGCCCGCACATGATGACGACCGCTTTGTGTCACGCAGCGTAGAGTGTTCTTCTAGAGTGTTCAACCACGCACTTCGAGGTTGGTTGGTACCAAAAATAAATGGCACGTACCCACTCTCGGGGATTGGCCAAGTCAGATTGGGTAAACTGGTTAAGAATTCAAACTAAGGGTAAAATAGAGCTGTGGAGAATGTGAGGGAAGTGATGTTAACAATTTTGAGAACCTAAGAAAAAACTATAACATACTGAAGTAAAAACCGATTACATGTACCAGAAAAAGAAAGTACGAGATGCGTTTTAACAGGGTAGGCGACATTGGCACGCGCTTTGTCTTAATTCACTTCTTTGCGCCGATTGCCATCCCCGTGCCAAGGGCCTCCTCACAGCGCCTGGCCTAGATGATGGTGCTTTCAGGGTTATTGAACAAGTACTGTAAATTTGGTAGGCTATGGTTTGGTAGAAGAAGCACAGAGCAAGATAATTTTCATAACTTCTGTAGCTTTATTGTGTTTTTGGGCAAGTGCAACAAAGTGTTGGAGTAAAAACTGCACTAACAATCTTAGCACACGGCACTTTTGTGCACAATGACTTTGCATGCCAACATAAAACAGCTTATACTATCTGATTTCCTTCCTTGCTTTCTTTGCAAACACTAGTACTGCAACACTGAATAAAGCATTTCTTCAGTTACAAGAACCATCAAAACCACTGGAGGATTATGATGTCAGTTTCCGGTCAAAGTAATATAGGGAAGCTCCGTCTGACACCAACCCACAGAGAACTTCACGTACACGAATAAGGACCTGATCAAGAGTTACCCGAGCAAGCAGATACGTGGGATACTGCTGAGGGCCTATTTCCCTCGGGGGCAATTGCTCTGCCGCTTTCCAATTTTAAAAAGAACTGTTATGTTGCGCGGATGGATCCAGAGCATTAATAAAAACCCACAATAAGCCAAACTTTTTACTGAAGCATGTCTGCATAGGGCAATTGAGGCACTTGCTCTAGATGTCAACCAGCATTATTTACAGTTATTGATTGCACCAAGTGCTTGCGCGCAACCCAGCAGGAACATATTTGAACTTCCGAACGCTAAATTGAATCTCGGGAAACTTAAAAAAATGTAGACAGAAAGTCTGAAATCTTGTTAGTGTAAGCTCAACTGCACCATCAGTCAGTGACAAAAATAATGCTAATATGTGAGTGAAATTAAAAGCATAAAAAACACGGCAAGATAGGTGATTACACAAACAATCAAGTAAAACAAGGAACTGAAATTCACACAAGCACACTACGCGAGTTTCCATGAATGACCCACACAAATGTAATGCTTCCGACCTGTTGACAACAGGCGTGACAGACCTAATCAATGTCACAACCACTTAAAACAAGTACTGGCTTCCGAGCAAGAACTAAATAATACTACAAAACATTTTAGCATTGCTCCTCACACAATTACTGATTCATCTATTACAAAGAAAGATAACAAGAAGCTGCGGCTCTCTGCAGCAGATCATGAGTAATAAGCAGATCATGAGTAATAAGCCTTAAAAGTTTACTGCACAGTACTGTAAGACGGCACAACACATGTACAATTCACGACAGGTCGATCTTTGGTTTTTAAGTTGGGATGTGAGTCTGCAGACGTCTGGGAGCGAGTACTGCATTCTACCATTTCATTTGTGGGTAGAAGTGTGGTATGCAAAGCTGCTCCTATTTGTAAACTTGCGTGAACAGATGGTGCACACATAAGGCGTTTCCCCTGTATGCTGGCGTCTGTGGGCCACCAATTCACTCTTCCGAACGAATGAGAGTGAGCAGTACTCGCACTTGAATGGTTTTTCTCCTGTGTGAATACGCGTGTGCGTGTCTAATTGAGACTTGAAAAAAAATGCAAGGGAGCAACTTTTGCACCTGAAAAACTTTTTCCGCGTGTGCGAGAACATGTGTTGAATCAACTTGGCCTTGGAAATGAACCCCTGAGCAGGACACTTTTCGCAGTTATAACGTTTTTCTTTGGCGTGTGTAGCACTGTGTCTAGTTAAATGTTCTCTCCGAGAAAATGAACGTGAGCAAAGGTCGCATCTAAATGGCTTCTTTTTTGTGTGGGTACGGATATGCCTTGTTACAGCGGACTTATAACTAGAAGTGTATGGACAGAAATGGCACGAGAAATGGTGCTTGCCGGTCATTCTGGGTTGTGCAGCACCCAAATCAGCATCACTGTTCCTGTCACTGTCGGGGCTTGTTTCCACAATTTCCAAGTCTTGAGTGCTCAAACGTTTGCTCCAGGTAAGGTCTGCATCCAGCCTTTCTTGTTCGTCCCCACTTCCAACTTCAGGGTGTGCAACTGAAATGGCAAGCGAGCAGAGTAAAAGAAAATCCAGGGGGAAAGCAGGCACCTATCGCAGCAGTTTGTTTTTACCACAATTTGGAACTCCCTACATGCACTGCCACAACCAGCCTGTACGTATCACCTCCAGCATTTGGAAGATTCCTAAATCTTGTACAATGAGAAACATGTCTACAAAGTTGGCTGATGATACTGCCTAATATGAAATTTGAGCACAGGGTGAACTGCAGTTTTCCCAGCAATGGAGCATAGCTGCTGCTAAGGCGGTGCGCACCTCTGGATACTGGTGATTGCGGCACTGAGAGTACGCTCGGGCAGCACTTCCTTCATCCTGGGAAGTGATCGCATCACCAGTGAACGCACCACGGCGCACGCTACTCTGGCGTTATCTTGTAGCAGGACGATGCCGTGGAGCACATCTCACAAGGCACCCTCAGCACATGTGCACCGCCCCCTCTCATACTTCTGCCATACCTTCCTCCACTTTTGATTTCAATTCAATTTGATTTCAGTTCACAACCTTTATAACTTCAACCTAGCAAAAGCATACAAATCTCACTTACATCATGACACTTTCATAACATCAATTATGAACCTAACAGCAAAAAAACACAACCCTTATAACTTCAACTTAGCAAAAACATACAAATCTCACATGATCATGACACTTTCATAAGATCAATTGTGAACCTAACAGCAAAAGCATACAAATACCCAACGCGTTCACAAGAGATATGGACTGTACCATTTTCGCGTACTACCTTTGGAAATCTAATGATTCGACAACTTCGCCTTCCTTGTTAAACCACCTTGTCGCGAATGAGATTACTACTGAGCATGTAAACAGCGTTGTATTAAAAAATTTCTTGTTTTTTTTCTGTGGAGAGGTGTATTTTGTGATGCCCGTTGATGTCTGTAACCGGGGCTCGGACTTCGTCAAGTAAATTAATTTCACTTTTTTCCGAGCCCCCCGTTTGTCGGAAATAAAGTTTTATCTTCTATTATTTATCTTTCCTGCTTGCCCTATCTTCAGTCTCGTCTTTGAACTGGTTAAAAGGCCTACGGCAAGGGATGGCGTGAAACCACAGGAACGGGTGCTTAAAAGCTGTGCTCTAAAAAGGCTCTGGTGCTCCGTATGCTTAAAAATTTTACACAAAGTCAAATTTGGCTTTCAGACATTTCATTCAAATGTTAACTAGGCTTTACTCAAATCACTACTTCTTTTATAATTTCTGTCTTTTGATGTACTGTTGGAAGTTCAGTGAAATGTTAGAGCATATAACACAATTTCGCATTCTTGGGAGGCACCACAAATGAGAACAATTGCTAGTTGCCAAATACTTTGCATTAGAACCATTGCTAGTTGCCAAATACTTTGCATTTTATGGTGAGAAATATACGAGGACAATTAATGCCAACATGCCTGTCACATCAATGCTCACCGAGATGTAAGAGCTTACAGTAAAGTTCCGAAAAAACGCCTACCCAAACCATAATGACATCAAGTAAAAAAATTGGGGATGCGCACACTTTTTGGTCAGGTGTAAAAAACTACAAAAAGGTGGCTGCATCTAGCTCGAATGAAAACTGCAGAAATATAAAGTAAAAAATATGATATGGGTGAACTTTCGGGTCGAGTGCGGAAAGAACAAATAGGTGAATCCATCGAACTCATAAATAGATGATTCACGTGTATTTTGTTGACTCATCGTTGCCAAAGACATCGAATGCTGCTTCACTGTCAGAGTCGAATATGAGCTTCGAACAAGCTTCTGGTACGCTTGCCAGTTGCGTGTTCGCAGAGGCCAGGCGCTGATTTGACATCCCGTCTTCAGAACCGCCAAAGCTTGTCGAGATGCTGCAGTGCTTAAACAATGCCAAGGCAGTATCTTCGGACAGACTCCCATGACTCTGACAGAGGTTTCAAGGGTAATTTACTAAGTCTCTCTTCCTCTCTGGTACCTGGATGTCAACTGCGCACTTATCTCTACGCTCCTCTATTCTTCCCGTTTACTATCCCTTCCTCCTCCTGCCAGTCAAGTTGGTATTTTTGTTCAAATTCGCGGCATCGGCGGTGTTCGCGGCCGTCGGACATTTTTGCGGAGGGAGCTCCCTGGGCTTTCGAAGGCGTCGAAGCTGGCGCGATTTAAGGGAGTGGGTGATCTTTACGGTCTTTTATATTTACCTCTAAAGGAGGGTGGGGGATGTGTCAGGGGAGGGCATTCTTTCTGAGCTTTACGGTACTACGAGTCTTTTCGGAACAGCCACAATATTGGCTTGTATATACGGTAGAAAAGTACAATCATGTTTTCACTGCAGTATACACTTGAAGCATCGCAGATCATTTTAAAAAACTTGCAGTATACTGCAAGAACAAAGTTTTAATGGCTGCATTGCCTGTCCAGAAAAAAACCAAAACTGCAAGGACAAAGTTTTAATGGCTGCTTTGCTTGTCCTGCAAGAACCAAAATTTGACATCAGAAATTTCTTCAGAATGCATGCAGAGCAGCTGAGTTATCTTGCTCAACACGTATCAACAAGCCTTAGAGCATCAGTTATCCGTACTGAAAAGGGCCATTGGTAACTCAGTGACCAGAAACAGTAACGTGGCCACTAAATTACAACACGAACTTGATAGAAAGACGGATGATGCCACGATTATGATCATCAAGAAGGTCCACTAAGCTCTACTACGTGGTTGTGAAGGAATAGGAAAATAATTTTGCTGAATATTGGCAAGCAGGAAATCAAACTCAAATCTTCTCAATACTTTTTCCATTCTAGGATGGTGCCGACTGCTTTTTTTCTAGCAGTATAGGCAGCTCTACAGCTGGTAATTTTTTATGTTAAGCTCAGACAGAGTAACCTGTTGCATTACCCAAAGACGCGAGTCCTATGCCAGCCGTGGTGGCGGCTTTTCTGATGGAGGGAGAAAGCTAAAACGCCCATGTGCTCACGATCTTGGCACACATTAGAGATCTCCAGGTGGTCAATATTAATCCAGAGCCCTCCACTACGGTGTGCCTCATAGCTCAGGTGTTGCTTCAAGCCCTGAAGTTGCAAAACTTTCAGCACAACAAACTATACAGAAAGCTTCAGCCCCAATATGCACCAGAATCCAGATATGAAAGGGCACTAAGCTTACACAAGAAAACAGCTTTCCTGCAATTATAATGACGGCTGAAGTGAAGAGAGCCACAGGAAAATTACAAGTGAATAACTTTGATAAAACATCACTATCAACCTTGGTCATGCTATGCTGGGCCCACATGACAATTTCCACTTTATTCCCCATGGGTAGCAAATTTGGGAGGTATTCCCCATGGCCACATATAAGCATTGTTAAGCGCTTGAACAAAGAAAGAATCTGCATGTCATAAAATCGAATCTTAAAAATGAAAAAAAAAACATCTCAGAGTCACTGTAATGCTTCACACTTGCTAGAGGCCGTTGTGCTTGCAGGGAAGGCTTATCAGAAAAAGAGGAGGAAATGGCAGTTGATGAGAAAACCATCATAGCAAAGTGCACACAATAACTTAGCTCCTTTAGACGGCAATCATTAAGAGGGTAAAAACAAAAGGAGGCCAGTTGCAACAGTAACTGAGAAATATTTCTGTCAAAACATCTTTTCCAGTAGATGAATGATCATTGCAGGTCTGGGCTAAGCGTTTTTAACACGAAAGTGTTTTATTCCCAGGTACACGAAGATTTAGCTGACATCATATCCATCAAAAAAGTGACGCCAGTGCAACGAAGCAAGCGGCCTGTAAAGGGTGCACCCCTTCACACAGGGTATTTTTGCGGGGAAGCAACCTTTAGTAGTAAAGAGTACGTTATACTGGGGTTGTTCGTTTTCTGGTTTTATATTTTAACACGAAAGTGTGTTTTATGTCGGTATACACCAAGGTTTCACTGACATCATATCCGTCACACAAATGACACCAGCACACCTTTGTTGAGGCTAGTCTCCAGCAGGATGCCGCTCGCCAAGCACACCCACAAGACAGCCACCGACCAGCAAATCATGTTCAGCTGCACATTTCGCTCCACATTTCACTTCGTGTTTGACTGAATCCTCTGATAGATATATCAACCATAGCTTTTTCTGTAGATGATAGGATAGTGCAAGTGCCCACAGAGTATCTAATAGCTCATGCACCTCTACGGCTTAACGACGACGATGGTTGAATGCAAAGCTTTCTTGTGAGGGATTCCCTGGATCAGGGTTTGGACTCTGACTAGCGCACAGTATAGAATTTGACTCAGTGAGCTTTGACTTTGACTGGCATACAGTTTTGACGCTTGTTCACAATAGTTTTGACTTTGACCCTTCACCATTTGCTTTCGCACAAAGAAAGCTTCGTGTTCAACCATCATCGTGATTAGATGGAGGGGTGCATGATTTTTAAAATGTTGCACGTCCATGCACCCTTCTCCAAATCCAAACTGCGTCAGCTGTGTCGCTATGGGGCAACCGGATAGACATGGCCTTCACAACACGAGGGTCTCAGGTTTAATTTCGGCCGCGGGAAGTGTTGCTTCTTTCATTCTACCTACAATCATCGCAAAAGAAAGTTGGCTTTCATGCAGTGCGTTCGTCAGAGAATGTGCCCGATCTTGTCGCCGCGGGGTGGGTCACTGTAGGCAATATTACTATGGCACAGGCCTTCAGGGGCTACGGCATAAGGAACACACTGGACGGCTCGGAGAACAGCGACCCGCATGGCAAAATGGCAGCTTCTCAAGCTGTGGCACCAAGAGGCCGGGGCAGACTTCAAGCGGAATGCTGCAAACTTTTCTTTGGGACTGCTTTCGAGGCGTTTTTTAAGTGCGAATGCACTTTATAAGCGACCCCAAACCTTCCACCGCCCGGCGGCGGCGTCGGCGGCGTCGGCGGCGTCGGCGTTTGCAGTCCTCCTCACTATATAAAAAAAAAACAGCATCCGGCGCCAGGTTTCGATCCGAGGACTTTGCGGCCGCAGCGCGACGCTCTACCGACTAAGCCACGGACGCGACGCTGATATCAGTGTTAGTAACGCGCCTTATATCTTTAACGCATTCAAACTACGTCGTCAGCGGCGTGCGTTGGCGACTCAGCGGCGTTATAGCGGCTTGATAACTGCGTGGTGTACACGTGATACTACAAACCCGATGGAAGAGATGGAAGAGAAGGCGGCGAGGCGGTGGGCTGCGGGGGCCGAGCGCAAGCGCCGCAAGCGGGCCGACAACCGTGCATTCGCACTTTCACATTCTCCCCCTCGGGGAAATGCGGGGGAATTTTTTTTAGAGTGATGACTAACATACCCAGGGAAAATGTTAAGGCCATCTGCATTCCATTCTTTTTTTCCTGGTGGGAGATCTTTGTCCCTGCCATCTTGAATTTCGGTGCTGTTCCGAGATGGCGCCTCCTCCCCCCATTCCCAGTGATCTCGACTTGCCAACAAAGGGGTGCTTGCTCAGAATTTTCGGTACAGACACGTGACTAGAATGGCTAATAGGCCCACAATATAGTAACACCATCAGGAACTGCATGTTAGACAACACAATGCACCTTGTAGGGAATACAATTTACACAAATGGAATGGTCTACCAACCTGTTGACAACAGGGCTGACATAATGGCACAACCATCTAAAACAATGTGTTGCTGTCCGCCAGAAATTAAACAAAGACAATTTGTTAGTATTGCTTCAAAAAAATTTAATTAATTGACTATTATGAACAGGGATCATATGAAGCTGCATCCTTCTTTGATTTAACTTATACTGTAAAAGTTGACTGGACAGTACTATCAAAGATCACAAAACCTGCAAAATGCTTCACGGGTTGATGTTTGGTTTTTAAGTCACAACATGATTCGGTACTGCGCTTCAGCACTGCACTTGCTTACACATGTCTATGATTGCTTCTAGTAGCATGACTGGCCCAACTCGAAGGATAGGTAGATACGGACACTTACTAAGTCTAATATAAACGCCGAGCTATGTACTCTGAGCAAGGATGCAGCAGTGTGTGTCTTAAAGGAACACAATTATGACTAAACGGTGCATGTGGAGGCTTGAGATGTTACTACTCAGCTACTGCTCCTGCTTTCGTTCTAAAGATCAAGATCCAAATGATGGATCCCCTTTCAAACAACCTACAATTACAACTAATTATGAATACATTCAAACGCCGCTACAACGAACGATTCTACTACGAATTGGCCTGTACAACGAAGCATGCCATATGGCCTGGTAAGATTCCGGTGTTTCCTATGTAATGTGAACGCCACTACAGCGAATACCACTGCAGCGAATTTGCCTGTTTAACGAAGAAAATCGTGCGTTCCCAATCGCTGAATTGTTGTTTGATAACGAACACGGCTAGCCGCACACGTGGTAACGCGCAGACGCGAACCGAATCCGAGCAACCGGGCTGCTCGGTATACTCTCGGGGCTGCGTCGCCGCGGCCCACTGCTGCCGCCGATGGCACTCGCTAATGCAAACGGCCAGACCAAGGTCACCCCGGGCTATCTTTTAAAGAACTACAAAAATAAAAAAGGGCGATAATGCCGCTGCACTGCTCCTCAGGGATGTAGCCAGCGGGAGGAGCGAGTTCAACCCCTCCCCCCTTCCCCATCCTTCCGAGATATTTTCCAGGCAGCGCGCATAAGCGAGTGCTAGTGTTTCCTTCCACAAAACTCCTCCCCGGGAAGCCCACATGTTCCCTTTTACGCACCCAGAGAGAGGACGGTTCGCTTAATTCCGCCTTTGGCCCTCGGGGCGAAGAACACAATCACTGCGGGGGCGCAGACGCCTGCACAGAATGGCGGCGTGGCCCGACTGCGGTTACTTGCTCTTTTTAAGGCATTGGCCTGGAGCTGAACCAGCTGTACCTTCAGCCTTTCGTGTCGACAGACGCCGAATAGACAAAATAGGAGCGCGGAAGACATCGACAAACAATTTCCAAGTCGCCTCCTAATTTCCAGGTTGGGTGGCCTTCCTTTTCTTCCGCTCCCTTCACTGTTTTCCTGCCGGCGGAAAAGCAGTCTGGACCGAGTTTCGTCGTCGCAGCAGGGTATACAGTGTAATAAATAGAATGAGAAACGGCACAAAACAGGCACGGTACGTCGGCATGGTCCCAAGTCCTGACTGGCTGTTCTGCTGTTCCGGGAGCACTTGCACTTTTTAGCGAGAAGAAAGAAGGAAAAGGGCGATCGGTGTGCAAATTTGGGATGAAACGTGTATTTGAGATTTTTTTTTAATGACAGGGCGGTTGCGAGAAGGAAGGGACAAAGGGCAATAATGATTTGGAGGAGAGTTTTCGGGCTTGTCTTGGGGAGGCGGCAGCAGAAAAACGGCGTAAGAGGACTCAGCTAAGTGTGCGCATGCGCGCACTGCCTGACTGCGGAGTGAAGCGAGTCTGTTCCTGATCTGGTCTGTAGCGTGGTTGTTCGATTGCGCCGTGTTCGTGTTGCAACGTCTTGGAATCGCGATGAGTGCAGGTGAAGGTGCAGGGACTAAAAAGCGACGACAATTCAGCCTCGATGAGAAGATGAAGATCATCAGTGCCGTGCAGAGCGGCCGGAAAAAAAAGGACGTAGCCGAGGAGTACGGTATCAGCGCATCGACCTTGCCGACATTCCTTAAGGACAAAGAAAAGATACAGGAGCAAGTGGCACAACATAAAAAGGACCCGTCAAGGAAGCGGATCCGTGCAGCCACATTTCAGGATGTTGACGCCGCCGTCTACACGTGGTTTGCCGATGTATGTCCAAGGAAGATTCCTGTCAGCGGGCCGTTGCTGTGTCAGAAGGCCAAACAGTTTGCCTTCGCCCCCGGCGTGGATGAAGCGGACTTCAAAGCAATGAGCGGCTGGCTGAGAAGCTTTAAACGACGACATGGCATTGTTTTCAAGACTGTGGCTGGCGAAGAGGCCGATGCACCGCACGATCTCGCCGACAATCGGCGTGAGTCCGAACTGTTGAGAGTGCTGTACGAGTACAGGCCGGAAGACACATTAAATGCCGACGAAACTGCTCTTTTTTATGAGTTGCTGCCTCAGAAGACCCTGTGCGAGAAAACAGATCGCTGCAAAGGGGGAAAAAAGTCCAAGCAACGTCTGACTGTGCTGCTCTGCTGCAATGCAGCAGAGACTGAAAAGCTGAAGCCGCTAGTGATTAGGAAGTCGGCAAAGCCACGATGCTTTAAGGGCATGCGTAGCCTTCCACCAGATTATGTTGCGAACAAAAAGGCCTGGATGACGGCGGACTTTTTCCAAACCTGCCATTTTGCAACTGGAGAAAACAATGCGCCTTCAGAATCGCAAGTTTGCTCTTCTCATCGACAACTGCGCCGCACACAACAAGATCCCGGTGCTAAATCACGTGGAAGTGATTTTTCTGCCGCCGAATTGCATGTCAGTGCTGCAGCCATTGGACCAAGGGATCATACGGTCAGTTAAAGCCCGCTACCGCTTGTTGATGCTGCAGCGAATTCTGCTCAACCTCCAACACAACATTAAAGGGCCAACTAGGATCAACGTCCGCCAGGCCATTGAAATGGTTACCGGCGCATGGTGGAAGGTGCCCGCCGACGTTGTGCGCAATTGCTGGCGCAGTGCTGGCTTCACTGAAGCTGACAACACAGCCGATAGATGTGCCGATGATCGTGAGTCACCCATTTCGGCCACTGAGCTGCAGGAGTCGATAAACACGTACAGTGCTTGTTGCGACGCCGCATTCGTTGTGACGGCCGACGATTACGTCTCGGTGAACGACCAGGTCCTAATTTCCTCTGACATTACAACTGACGACATTGTGGAGGCCATCATAGAGAAAAGGGACGCCACAAATGACCAGGCGAGTAGCGATGAAGAGCTTGCAGAGGAGCCAAGCGTTATGACTACCCGCGAAGCGATAGTGGCATTTGACGCGCTACAGATATATATCTCGTCACTCCTTGACCTCGCGCCGCAGCATGCCGTGAACCTCGATAGCATCAGGTCGGTGGTGGTTGCGCATTCAGTACGCCATACTACTGTGCAGAAGACAATTGTTGACTTTTTTTCGCTTATTGGAGTTTAAATCTGTTGTAAATAAACATCGCTGCTAATTCTAATTATTTGCTTACTTTATTCCACTAACTACGGTAAAATGCATTCGTATTTTTCAGTTATTGCAAACTACAACAGCCTGCCCGATGAAATTGAAGCTCTATCATCTTTATCATCATTTAAAAGGCTGCTTAAAAAGTTTCTTCTAGAGTGCTGAATGGTAAATAACAGTCATAGCGAAATTTTTGTGTATTTTTGAGTATTTTTTGTTGCACTTTTGCGTATTGTTTTTCTTGCTGAATGTATGTTTGTAGTGATTGTCACGCGTCTCACGCGGCCGAGAAATGAGGCTCAAGTTGATTCATTCAATGGCAACACAATATATTTACAGCACAAAACCACTGAAATGAACGAAATCATAAACTCACAAGCATATCACACTATACCCAAAACAAACAAGCACAACCTCACACTATCAACACTCTACTCCTAAAGTTACTATAATACATTAACTGTCTCTGTCAGATTCAAGCAAATCCTACCGCCGGTACCACGGTACGATGCCGATGACGTGGCCCAGTGGGTCGGTTGGGTTACGCGTCACCCAACGTCGCCGAACGTCGCGATGGCCCGTGCTGGTGCGTCGTGGTCCGGAGCTGCCCGCTGTGCGATGACTCGGCCTCGCTGAGCAGCGCGGCTCAGCAGGAGGCCAGCAGAGCGAAGCTGCTGGTAATCGGTGGTCTTGAGCTGCCCGCTGCCAGACGGTGCGATGCCGCTGGTGCGTCGTGGGGCACGGCTCGACGGGTCGCCGGCGGTGCGATGCCGCCGGTCAGCAGGAGGCCAGCAGAGCGCAGCTGCTGGTAATCGGTGGTTCCGGGCAGCCCGCTGCCAAACGGTGCGATGCCGCTGGTGCGTTGTGCAGGCACGGCCCGAACTTCCCACCGTTCCTCCAAAGAACCCGTTCCACTCTCTCTGTGCTCCAACTTCGTTCTCCCCGTCTTCACCTCGCATTATATCGTGTGAGGCTCCAATTTGCTGTCGTAGATAACCTTCTCCTCTTCGGTCACCCTGTGTATCTTCTTTATTGGTTCCTTCTGAATCCTCCTTGCCATCCCGTGCGCTGCTGCTTCTTTCTCTTCATCTTGTCTGACAACATCTTCTGGGGCAAATCTCCCTTCGGGTATGGGTTCTTTTGACCACATGACAGTGATGCACTGGGTTTTTATTAATTTATGTTACATTTCACTTTAATTCCTTCTTTTCCTTTTTGCTTCATCGTGTTTTCTCATACTGAGTGAATGTAATTATGCCTGATTTTGTTTCTTGTGGCATAGGGTGTTTAGAAATTTCACCTAGATGCACGGTTTAGTGTTTTCTATCTCGTAAAAATTCCTTAGTGTTTTTTTGAACATTACTATAGTTTTACATGTATAATATTGCCTTTCCTCTTTTTTTTCTCCCCTTCGAGTCAGCCCTAAATATAATAATATTGTATTGCTTTATTGTCAATATTTTTTTATAATTTATATTACTACTCTGCAATGCATATAGCTCTATAATATGCCACTGTATCATATGATTTTAGCGGCTTTCACAGTGTTTTATTCTTCTATGTAATATTTACCGAGGGTCCTGGTGCAGTCTCGATTATGGGATTCTCGTCTGTAAAGTTTTGTTTTGTAACCGTCATCTTCTTGTAAGATTGAATAAACTTTTGCTTTTTATATATGCTTATCTGCTTTATAGGGTGTCAATTTAGTGCGCGACGCATATGGCGAAGTGACGTGTATAACGAACAATTACCACGGTCCCGCACGCTTCGTTATACAAGCGTTTGACTGTACACCAACATTGGTTTAAATCCTAGTGATTCCATGGATCTACACCAACACCTGCGAAAAGCAGGCAAGTCAGGAAATGCACTGCTGTGCATGCTGATCAACCATGGTAACTTTCCTATCAACAGCTTTTTCTGTAAAAGAAAAGGAGTTTACGTACGCATGCCCAAGCAGAACCAAGAACTGTGTGAATACAGCTGTGATCAACATGGACATTTAAAATTTGATTTATAAATTCACTAGCAGGTCTGTTTCAAGGAACTTTTACATTTCACCACATCAAGGTTATTCAACATTCAAGAACCGGTCTATGCATTAAAAGGTGTCACTTGGCTATTACTGGCCTCGCACAAGCCAATGTGATCGATCTGAATACAGGCGATGTCTAGAGATGAACAGGAGCAAGTGCTATGCTCTGCTATCTCCTCACTTGTGGGTGGAAATGTGGCACAGTAAGCTCTGCTTACTAGAGAACTTGCGTGAACAAAAGTTGCATATGAAGGGCATTTCCCCCGTATGCACGCGCCTGTGGGCCTCCAAGTTCCACTTTTGACCAAATGAGAGTGAGCAGTACTCACACTTGAACGGTTTTTCGCCTGTGTGAATACGCGTATGCCTAGTTAAATTGGCCCTTTGAGAAAATGAACGTGGTCAAGCACCGCATCTATATGGCTTCTCTTTTGCGTGCGCTCGGATGTGCCTTGTTAAGAAACACTTAAATCTGGCAGTGAAGGGGCACAAATGGCATGAGAAGTGGGGCTTGCCTCTTGTGCTGGGGGTTGTCTCAACATTCTTGGTGCACTGTGCAGCAGCCAGATCAGCAGCAATGTCCTTGCCACTGTCAGGGCTTGTTCCCACGTCTCGAGTGCTTGAGCTTTCGCTCCAGGTGAGGTCAGCATCTGGCCATTCTTTCACGTGCCCACTTGAAACTTCCGGATGGTAAACTGCAAGTGCAAGCGAGTGCAGTAAGAATGAAATAATGAAAAAACCGGAGAAATGTTACATAAGCAGACTCATGAAAACAAGCTCACATTTATTAGAACACATCCTGTGCCACGAACAGATCATATGTATCAGTATTAGCTCTTGGTAGAATTCAGAAATCGTCTACATAAAACAGCACAAAAAATGTGTGCTTTTTGTGCATCACACGTTCTATAAACTTGACATGAATTAAAACAGATTTCACCTTATGTTCAATTAGGATGTTAAACAGGTTTCTACTTGACTCACTCCTTTTAACGAGGAATATTCTTTCAGTTGTATCTTTCATCTGCGAAAAACATGGTTTTTGCAAGACCAACACACAAGTTAAGCCTCCGTGAGATTTCTGGCACAACAAGTTGGAAGGAAGTGAATTATCACTGCATGGTTAGAATATTGTGATAAATCTATTTGGCCCACTAATTGCAACATTTTAGCTGCACCACGGCCGGCCTTGATGTAAAAAGCTCCCTTTTTGTGTCTCTTGGTACGGTACAACCTATGGTACAAGCTCAGCTACTTATTAAAACTGCATTTACATTTTTTTTCAAGCAGTGGATGCTTAGAAGCTTCACAGCTGATGCAAAAATAAGCTTGCACCAGACTGCAAAGGCATAAACACAATATGTTTGCATGGTTGGAATCACCTCTTCCATCCACAGGCTTGCAGAGCAAGAGCAGTCTTGCCAAATGCGCACCTACTAGACCCTTTGAGCACCAGTTAACGCATAATGAAGGGCCATCTGTGATGCACTGACAGAAAGCAGCTGGTTTACAACAATCAACCACAACAGATTGAGCTTTTACTAGATAGCAACTCTATGGTGTTGAGAAGCAATCAAGTGCAACAAATGGGAGAATGAATTAACCCAATGCTTACAAATAAGTCAAACCTGGCTGTTTTGAAATACATACTTTTTTTCCAGTGGTAGAAACAGCCATACAGCCCGAGCCATTTCCTTCTTATAACTGACACGCTAAAACTTTCAGCTGCAATATACCCTATTAAGTCATAAATAACTTTATACACAAACTCTGACGGAAGTTTCGGCCCAGATACATAGAAACTTATCACAAAACAATCTTATACAGAAAAAGCTACATTAATTGCCAAATATGTGTGAATTAGAGGACATTCACAGCAAAATAGTACCGTAAAATTCCAAGCAAGCGCCCCCCCCTCAGCAAGTCGGAATTACCGGCAAAGTGGAGGGGGGGCGCTATCCCGGAACGGCACCGAAATTCAAGATGGCGGCGACAATGGTTTTTACGAAGAAAAAAAAAACGCAGTGCGCGTGGTTTTAAACTTTCATTAGGAAGATGAACTTTATTACGCAAAAGATGTTACTGTTAGTTACTTTGCCAACCATTGCAAAACTTAGCAGCAAAAAAAAAAAAAAAAAAGTTCACAGCACTCTGCTGCCCCAGTCTTCGGGTGCCACGGCTTGATCTTACTGCTGTTCATCACTTTCGAAACCATCGAAAGACTCCTCAGAGTCTGTAGCAAAAAAAAGTTCGCCACACTCGTCTTCCAGTCCGCCCCGGTCTTCTGGCACCACGGCTCCGACATCTGCCAGCCCGCCGTGCAGGTCGCCGTCCTCGGAGCCATCGAGTGCGTTTGCAATGCCACACCCCTTAAAGCTGCGCGCCACTGTTTCCTCCGGTACAGCAGCCCACGCCTCGGCAGCAAAATCAAGGACCTGCTGCCGCGACGGCTTCTTGAAGTTGCCTTTTGGCGTCGTTCCGCCATCGCAGGGAGTTCGCGGAAGTCCGGAAGGTGCTTACTGCTTCCGCAGATTCCTTGGGCATCCTCTGGCTCTCGTTCATGGCGCGGCGCATTGCAACGCCGAACCGCTGCTTCCACCTGCTTATGTAGTGTCTGGAAGCTACAAAGTTACCCAACTGCATGCTGTTTGCTATTTTCACAGCCTCTTCAGACAGCAGCCGGTTGCTAACGGCGCGTACCGCGCTTCTTTCGCGCTCTAAGAACTCGAACAGCGCATCGTTCACGTACTCGCTGAACACTGGGACGCCGTTGCTTAGCTTCGTCGAAGTTTTGCTTTTCCGAAGTTTTGCTGCAGGAGATTGTCGAAATTCTTCACCCATTCCCGTATGCGCTTTTGGTCGAGCTTGAACTGTCGAGAGGACTGGTGCACGTTTTTCCCGTGCTCTCAGTGCCATCGGATCACCTCGATTTTCTTTGCAACTGTGTAGGAATGCATGACCTACCACCGCCAAAACAAAGTAAGAAAAGGCGCGTAGCATTCGGTTAAAGCAGGATTGGACTGGATTGGATTCTTGCTCCGGCGAGCCAGTGTTGCCTGCACGCGGTGCGTGATAACTGCGCGGAAGGAGGGGGGGGGGCGCTTTCCCGGAACGGCGCGGAAATTTGAAATTAGCACTGAAGTGGTGGGGCGGCGCTTGCACGGGTGGGGGTGCTTGCTCGGAATTTTACGGTAAGTATAAAACTGTGGCAAATGCAGGGCTACCAACCAAGGATGGTGCTATGCCATGTCGATGCTGGTTACATTGTTGCCACCGGTAGATAATTTGGAAGGTGTTGCTTGTGGCAAATTTTCAGCATTATTAAATGCTGCAACAAGCCACTGCAGTTTCATGCACAAAGCATACCCCCACGAAGTGAGGTGCATTGGGGCAAAGGGTACAAGTCAACGTACAGCACTTTTAAGTTCGGTAAGTTCAGACACAGAAACACCTTTTTAAAATTTTGGTTATGGAGCTGACTTTTACAAAAATTCATCACTACACTGAGAACACAAGGCATATTGGAGGTGGCAGACTGCCAACACTGAAATAATTATTTAGAGGCCTTATCATGGGGCATAGTTGCAAAAACTCCATTGAGTAAAAGCTACGCACCCTGGTATGCAGTGAAGCCATTGAAGTAGGCCTACAAGTTGTTCTGTGAATGTTTAGTTTTCAAGACATGCTGCCTTTTTTCAGGAATGTCCAAATGATGATCCATCAGCTGATATGCCAAAGACTTACCACAGAGTCGTTACTAAAAAGCCAGCATAACTGGAAAATTCAAAAAATAGAAACTGGACTTCAGGTAAATAAACCAGGATGCTAAAGTAGCACCACGGCAAAATAACACCCATAAAACGTCTGCTTTTGGGATGCTACATGTAACGAAAGGAAAAGTTGCCCAAACTCATACCCCAAATCAGAGTTGAGTGGAGGGCATTTAAACAAGCTACTACATATTCCTACAAATCAGTTTTGCACACTTAACAAAATGCCTGGGATATGACCCACGCTCAACATGCTACAGATAAATGGACACTATGTTGAGATCTGAAATGTACACGAAATGTTCCTGAACACTGACTTATTTGCATTTCACTTCCATTAAAAAACATCCACTGTGGCTGGACATTGAAGACAGCAACATGTACTCAGCCACAAGGTGGCTAAGCTACTGAGGCACCATATATGCTGGCTTGAGATGCAACTTCACCTATGGGGCTGACCTTAGCAGGGAAAGGAGTAAGGGACTATTATAGAATCTACATAACCAGAAATATTCAAACTGAGACTTAAAAAAGGTAATGTCAGTGTACTTGCAATTACTCTCACTCATTGGGGCCGTCTGCATGTACGGCAGCCTAATCAGACATAGGAAAACAGAAAAATGCACTTTTGAGAAAACCAGGCTCATCTACTGTAGGTGAATTGCTTGCCCTGCTCACTTATTCAGATTCGTTTAGCACTGCACACATAATAACCTGCTTTAAAGGAGCCATGAAGAGAAAACAAAAGTTTGTTTTATTCGAAAGATTAGGTGTTTCATAGTACCCCACGCGCTTTCCCGGAAGCAAATGATCCTTTATTCACTGAGCAATAAGGCGATTTAAGCCAAAATTTTAAATCTCCCGCTAAAATTGCACATTTGGTGACGTGAGCAATGGCGTCACACGGGCCGGTCCATGAAACAGATACTTAGTATGTCGACTCCATATAGCACCCACACGCGGGAGTCGACCGAGACGGCGGCCATTTTAAAAATACTAGTAAAACCTAGTGCACCCGCAGCCCTAGTCATGGAATCGCCTGATCCGGAGAACAAAACTCTCGCCGAGGAGCTCGGGCTTGCATTTAACAACCTCACACCACTTGAACGCTCAATGCTTCTAAGTGCACGAGCGGCAAGAGTTGTGGGATACGCGGTGGACGGGAAAGCGACCATTCCGCGATAGCCACAACAGACGAACGCCCTGCCGTCGGCACCGCTGCCTCGTCAGCCCCGTCGCGACGGACGAATACAGACTGGTACGTATGTGCCGTATTTTTATTACAGTTAATAATAGTTCAACTTCAGTAGCAGTATCGCTTATGCCAGTTGGCCGGTGTCGTGTATGGAAAGCCGTTCGCGCGAGCTCTCTGCTTCGACCAGAAAGATACGAGCGTCAATGCGCGGTGTTTACGGCATTTTCCCCCCAAGGTCAGAGCGCCTCGAACCCGAAAATTCGTCTGCGCGACGGCGAGATGTCGAGCTCGGCCAGGCGGTAGTTTCGTACGCATTGGCGCACACGCTTGCGTGTTCGTTCGGACCTTCAACCGTTTACTCCACCGTTCTTTGTCATAAAAAGAATGTGCAGTATGTTTCACGGGCATTTAGCTCGCTATGCAAACTGTAAGCCCTGCCTAACATGCGTTTGCTTTTGCCGGCCTCCGCCAATCGCAGAGCATTCCCAAGTGACATCACAGGTTCTGTTGCAGAAAATGAGCAGGTGGGTCGCATGGTCATTTCCTTTTTTCCTAATTATGTAGCTTATTTGAGCGAAGTTTGCGTTATAAGTGGTGTCGTTATGGTTCTAACGAGGCAATCTTTCGAATGAACCAAACTTGTGTTTTCTCTTCATGGCTCCTTTAAACCTAGGCTCAATGGAGCGTAAAGGACCCACTCAAATACGCAATCATTACGAGGCAAAAGAAAAAATGAGGCTGGTAACACTAAGAAATATTTGTGACTAAATTTCTTCTCCAGAAATAAATAAGAAGTCTGCAGATTTTTGCTAAGCTCCTTTCTGAGCATAATAAGTCAGTGAAACTAGTCACAAAGTATCCAGTGTAAACAACTCTTGGGCCCTTTGCCGGGCAGAATGGCAGTGTTTCCCTTGAAAAGGCTGGTGTCAGTCTCCTGCAACAGAAGTGGCATATTTAGTTCAGTGTGAAAGCTATTTACACATAGTACGTTCTTTAATTTTAACCCATTGGCATTAGGCATGAATATCAAAGTCCAGAACTGCATGCAAATATTAATACAGACAAAGACAAATAGAGAGGCAAATAACGAAAAAGAGCAAAGTATTTCAAGTAGTTAGCATACAACAAGAAAGCTTGAACAGGCTGGGGTCAAGCTCCTAACAGATGCTGCATATTCAGATTTACACACATGCAATTTCAATTTAACCCGTTAGCACTGCGCACGACAATAAATGACGATTTCAATTTTGAGCACCATGGTCCATTTTGTGTGCCATCGGCGTGCCAGGAACGATAAATTTTCAAACCTGCCAAGTCGAACGCATTCACCTTAACACTCGCTTTTGTGCACGTAAAAGCTGGTGCAGTGATGACCACATTTTGGCCTCCACATTTTTACATCACTGAAACAAAGTAAAAAGGTGTGTTTAAATTCCTTGAGCAGACAACTAAGGAAGCCGTTGCTGTCAGGTACAAGTTGAATCTAACAATCATCTTTTCATTGCAGGAGCAAGGACCTGATGGGTGAAAAAAAAATGGACCACACTGTACTTGCACAAGTCCAGATGCATTCGCTGCACTAAGCAAGCCACACGTAATGCCTGTCAGGAAGAGATAAAAGGCAGTACACCGACATGCAAGCCGTTAAGCGAATAATTAAAAAAGAAAGAACTGTGCATACTAAAGGATAAAGTTACTGTTTTTGTAAAGTTTCTATTCATTTTCCATTTGTCACAATACCTTCAAATTTGTGTGAAGGAATCATTAAGTGAAGCATGGTCATCATTGGTGTTAATTACGTTGTATATAATGCAGCTTTTTTGTATATAACGAGGCGGGTTTTTGCGGATACATAATTTGGCAGATCCTTAATATACAATAACAACAAAAGTGGTCCCAGGAATAAACCCCGGGGAACATCGGATGACACATTCAATACAAACGCGTTGGAGGAATGAAATGGGTCACGTAAAACGCTAGCAATCAAATAAACTAAGGCCGAGTTATTAAAAAGGCAGTAAAGGGTGAATAAAATTTTGTTTTAACTGAAAGATCATATGCTTCATAGTACTCTCAGTGTTTGTTTGACAAGCAACGATTCGCTCTTTCCTGAGAAATCCGCAAAGCAAGCTGGCATTTCTCTCTCCTGCTTCCCTTTCATTTTTTCGTGACGTAGACATCGCATCACAAAAAACGAGCGAGGCAGCGATGCGGTCTGGCAACTGTAGCTTTTTCGTCACAAAGCCATGGCTGACCACCAAGAACGTATCTTCGGCCGAGGAGGCTGGCTTTCACTTTTAATATTTGTCACCGACCGATTGAGAAATGCTTTTCACCACTCTGGCGGCCATTGTGTACACCTACCCCGCCCGCACCAGTTTGGCGTGAAATACACACTCGCTTCCCGCAGCTGTCTCAAGTAGTTTATGGGGCCGAATGGCTGAACTTCAGAGCGGTTCCGCCCAGCCAAAACATAACAAGGGTAGAGCTATGCGCACACAATGTACGAATTATTTATAAATGGTGGCTCGCGGTGAGCGGCAGTACAGAAGTTCAGATTCATTGAATAACCCCCTGCAGCAATTACCCTAACCTTTCACGGGCTACAAGGTTTGAACAGTATGTGGGCACGCTTTACCGATGGCAACATTCGCATGCGGAGGATGGATTAGAATCTCAGGCTTGTCGGGCTGCTCAAACACCTGCGGTGCACCACCTTGTCTATTTGCCGCTTCCTGCCGGAGATATTGCTTGCAGAAGCACGGGCATTCGCCATGGTAGGTTATTGACTTGGCTAAATGAGCACCAATGCTATTTTAAAACGAAACTGAAAGCGTGATGGCTGAATGAATAGTGAGAAAAGCAGCTTGCCTCGCAATGTATATAATCTGTTGTCTATATTTACGTCAGCTCACAGAAAGCTTTGCTTCACATTTACTTCGTGTGCTCAACCACTTCGGAATTGTTTATTTTAGGAAAACAATTTATATATGCTTTTCCAATGGGCTCTCGCCATGCACAAATACGTATTGTGACGTCACAAACCATAGTACCCAAAAGCTTGCCCATTGCTGGTATTTTCTGCTTTATAAAACAACTGCGAGTTGCGAGAATGGTGAATTTGGATTCCTGGCACATTAATCTATTGATACAGGCCAACTTGTTTCCACCCTTTAGTGTCCCTTTAGTATAAACGCGAACTTTATGAAGAAGTTTTGTGTGAGTAACGGGGTCGAATGCTTTGGATAGGTCTATGAAAATTGCATCTATTTGGTTTCTCTTGCCAAAGAGTGTAGGCAATGTCATGCGAAAATTCGACAAGCTCAGTGATTACGTGAAATCTGCGACAGAAGCTGGATTCAACGTTACTTTAAAAAAACTCCGTAATATAATTAAATATTAAATGTTCAAGAAGTTTCCATGATTGAGATGTTAACGAAATCAAACGAAAGTTTAATGGTGCCTGCTTGTTGCTGTATTTCAACATGGGAAAAATTGTTGCCAATTTCCAAACTAACGGCACTGTCGAGGTAAAATCATGGTCAAGTACTGGCCTGTTGAAACACTATTAGAACAGAACAGCATTGTTAATTCCATCAGGACCACAGCACTTCTTACTGTCCAAGTGCAAAATTAGATCAAAAACCCCCTCATCAGGTACAGTAATATCGCCAATTGAGAATTATGACTCGTGTGGAAAATCAGGCATGTTGAAGTTGTTCGTTATACTGACTGAAAGTACTCATTTAATCCAGTGGTGATAGCTAATGAGTCGCTTGAAGGGACATTCTGTATAAGAACAGTGTTAGTAGAGGCCGAAGAGGGCAAAAATTGACTTTAAAAGTTTTTATGGTTACTTCTCAGTAGACCTTGTAATGTAACCCTAAAAGAGAAGCCTTTAGATGAATTCATTTAGATGAATTCCTTGGCATTGTTAAATACGGCGATTTTAAATGGACCACGGTTTTGCACGCTTTAACCTCACAACACGACGTAACAGGTGAAGTATGTCACGCAAGATTTAAGGGAGGCAGAGATGTTTCTTTTGTGTCTTAAGTGGGATGAAGCACTCGAGAAAGGTTGCAACAATACTTCCAAAAGAAGCCATAAAGGAATTCACGTCATTAGATTAACTGAGCTGTTTAAAATCGTCAAAAAGAATAGCTTAAATAATCGATAATGGAAGAGTTGTTGGCACGCGAAAAATCAGGAATTCCTGATTTTTCCCGCGTCTCAGGAAGCCTGCCTGATACGGATTCGGTATCAGGCGGGCTGGGGTGAACTGAAAATTGAAGGTCAGACTGCAAAAATAACGCAACGCCTTCTCCTTTTCCACGTTGCCAATCAGTTCTGTTGCCAATCAGTTCTAAAAACAGTGAAACTTGTTGGTGTTATTTCGCTGTCATGAATGTTATCGTGTAACCACAACTCAGTTGCGCCAACGATATGCGGTGAATGGGTAGAAACGAGGCAAAGGAAATTAGGATAAGCGAATGAGTGAGCCATTATCAGGGAAGGGCTTAGCTGCTTTCGAAATTCTTTTCAATGTATCTGTATCTTTATCAAAACGTCTTCTGAAATGCTTAAGTCAAAATCTTTAAATTTGAGGCCATTTTATGGATGTTGGTTTTTTCCGTGAAAGTCAATAACTTTCATCATAACCGGGCAAGAAGCATGTCTTTGGCCAATTCTGTGGCACTTTTATAACCGGGCATTCGATTTCAAGCGCACATTATCCCTGAATTACATGAAAATGTAGGACAGCAGAAGGTCATGGGTTTTATCAGGTGCCTCATTTTTTCCCGTAATTTACTTTTCATGTTGGTTCAGCGTTTCCATTAACGATTTTATTTTCAATTGTGTTTTTATCTCCGGACTCTGCTGGCAGCGTCCTCTTGTTTTTCTTGTCCTTTTCTTTTTAACGTTTCATGTTTGTCTTCTTCCTGCTGTAACCCTAATGTCTGATATCAGCGTAGTCTGATATCTGATATCAGCGTCTGGATGTCTGATATCTGATATCAGCGTAGTCTCCCCGCATCTGGTGTAGCAAGCCCTGTCCCTAGCAGGGCTGACCTCACCAGTTCACATTAAAGAGCATTCTCTCTCTCTCTCAGGACAGCCATGCTGCAGCAAGTTATTACGACAGGAACAACTTTCTAACTCATTGTTGCTCAAGAAAGTCGGTTTAATCTGGTTTTTAGCTGCTGAAGCTCACTTTCTCCTTTGCCACTGAGCGCGCAGCAGGGGGAAGGGTGGTGGGAACTAATCCCAATACAGATAATACTGCCTCCAAATGCCCATCTCAAGTCCCACACACAGGGAAACCTCAAATGCGGCATATTTAAGCAGTCTGGACTTGTCTCAAAGTGGAGCAGGCTTGACAGCTGTTTTTATTTTTGCCACACCAAGCACGTCCATAATGTTTTATACAATAAACTGCAGATAGCGAGGTTTGTTTCAATTTAAGTTGCCTTAAAAACAACTACTGTCTTCCTGTAGGAGTAAATCGCATGCTGAAATGTTGGAAACTTCCAAAAAAGTTCTAACAGATGTCTCCTAAAGGAAAGAGTTTAGTGGAAAAAGGCCACCGAAATTCAGACTTCCAAAAACAGTTGGGACCTTACTAATTTTGTGTTGAAAGACTAACATATTCATAGTTTGAGTGGTGTTTGTTTATAATTGGTTAGTATAGGGGCCAATTTCTCTATCTTTTCACATAGAGGTGCATTGTAAAAAAATGAACATTAAGGTCAATCGCTCTCAAAATGTCTTTTTTTTGGCTGCCTTGCAAGCAAGCCTTTTGGCTCAAGGATGATTAGAACTTTTTGAACCTCTTTACAAGTAAATAGAAATCTAAATACAGACAAGAGAAAAATAAACCACTGCTTTGTTTGAAAGTGTGGCCGGTTGGGCCAACTGGTCCCTAGGGTCGAATGCATATGCAGATCAAGACTAAGCAATTCATGCATGGGACAGGACAAACGGTGTGTGCAAATTATCAGCAGCAACACTGCATCCTTTGGGAAATGTGTACAAAACCATAACAGCCTGCCCACGTGTGTTTAAGAGGGCACTAGAGGCAGGCTTAGTAAATATATCTTCTTAAAAGGTGCGCTTGCTGTCCGTTTATTCTGTCATGTCTTTAAATGGCTAGACGAGCAAGCAAAGTCATGAAAGGACATCTTTCAGGCAACATAGTTAAGTGCAACCAATCAAAACAGAGCCATTGGTTGCACAACGGGAACAGAGATTCGTTCGAAGTAATCTTGAGGGGGCACACTGGTCTTAGAAACTTTTTTTTTGTTTTCCAACCAATTCTGACGAAACTTCATGGGCTTGTTAAGTTTTTTTAGCTGATTTCAAATATCTAAATAGTTTTGATGTGAGATAACTAGTTTCCGAGTTAATTAACCAATCACCATGATTGTTCTTGAGAACAATACGAAAAAAAAATATTCAACAAAAGATTACTAAAGTTGCGTAGAAGAAAATACGGGAAGCAGTTTTTTTGCAATCACATACACGTTTACATCAATTTTAACTTCTAAGTTTGAACTACTCCTGCTAATGAATTAATAATAATACTAATTAAACAACTACTGAAGCACAAAATGCAGAATCTGCTTGCCATTGCGCATAGTTTAAACATTCAGCTTCCCAGTGCAAATGAAGTGATCTTCCTAGCCGCACTACTTGCTGGGGTGTACCTCTCGAGAATTTTGTATCACTGCCATACAACTCGTGGCGAAAAAGTGGGGAGTTATGGGAAAATGATTTCTTTGTCGAAATCCGGCCTCTATGGCTTTTATAAGTATCTCGTACTGTTCTACATACGGAATCTCTAGAGGAAAAACTGCAAATCAAGAGAAAACTGCTACCTAAAAAATGCTTTTTTGGGCAATTTTTTGTACCAGAGACCTAGGTGCCCCCTTAATGCAACCGCCACTGCAATAGAATGGTCAGAGAGGAGCTGGAAGTAACAAGAAGGCACATAGAAATGAAAATACAACGGAATTAAGGCTACCGCCCAACCATGATCTGTGCTTTACCAAACAGACCATTCGAGCTGCGGAGAAAAAACATCGGTGTACTGCCTCCCGGTGCAGCACATGCGGCCGAGATAACTACGTGCACATACACGTTTTTTGCTGGTCAACGCATGATAATGTTTTTGGTTGGAGCCACCCCGCCCAGAAGCTGTGGAACGTGGCACCTAGTGGTGCCGTTCGCAGAGTGAGCAGCTGTCAGCGAGCAATGGGGAAACCCTGCACTCTTGTGCAGAATTTGCAATGTCTTTTGACGAGTTGTTCCCACAATTCCCACAACATGATTGAAAATGAAGACCCCTTAATGCTCCTGCTGCACTCATTTTGCTACCCTTAACATGAGCCAACACATGGTGTCACTGCATGCTGCAGCTGCTCTCACCATCAAGCTGCTCACTCTAAGAAGAGTTCCATATTCCTGAGCATCCAGGTGAGCTCAACAAACAAAGATGTCGGAGGGAATCGAAGAGCAAGCATGCATGTGCACCCAGCTATCTCGACAGCAGGCTCTATATTAGTAGGTGGGATGGCGGTTTTTTACCAGAGGAGCTGTTTAACCTTGAAGTTGGTTCGGTGGCATCAGCGCAAAAAATATCCCCCCCAAAAAACTCCTCCAGCACGAGGGCCCTGCTTGACCTTTGCGCAGCTGTGTAGGCGGAGCCAAGCGACGCCTAGCTATGATGTCACTGCACCATTGCACATCACCTAGTCACTCTACAATATGCACATCGCTTAGACTCCCACAAAACATGGCTTGGCTGAAGAAGTGTGCCACTCCCGAGGAAGAAAAAGCACAGCGCAAATGCCGGCGAGTCACTCCTCGAGAACATGAGACAGCTACGATCCAACCCCGAGTAGCGCGCCAAAGCCACCTCACCTAAATGGCAGCAAAGAGCGGAAGATCCTAAGTACCCCGTTTGTGATGTGAAGCACAAATGCAATCGCCAACAAAAATACCCCGGACATTGAGTAATGCAGAACTTCCAACGTCAAACCAGCAAATCCATGGTTGGCCCAAACAGCCAGTTCCAGTGCGAATTCCTGAGCAACGAGTAAACTTTGCCGAGTTTTTTAGGTTTAGCAATTTTCTTGCTAGGCTAAGTGCAAAGGTCGACTTAATAAGGTTGGCCTTCACAACTCATTCTGACATGCTTTACAGTGATGCTTTTATGCGTTAACAAAACTTGTTGAGCTAGTTGGTTCATGCTTCATTTGAAAGAATAAACGGGACGCTAAACAGATGAAGATGAAGTAGACACACAGGACATAAACAGACGCTTGTATATGTCCTTTGTGTCTACTTCGTCTACTTAGCGCTCCTTTTATTCTTTGTGAGTGTTTAAGGATAAGGCAGAACAGTCAACACAGCTCACCCCTGCCATGAACTCAATGCTCCTGGATAATATGTTGTCTTGTGAGGAAGCTCAAGCAAATTTCTGTGACTTCTCCGAGTCAGCTAAAAAACAACACTCACTTATGCATTAGTACATTCGTTCCAGCTGACCCAGCTGTGCTTCTCATCATGACCCAGAATGAATAAATGCAATGCCCGCTTCATGCACAATATCACTCGCGCACAATATCCCTGAATTCTGTCAACGGGTTCAATAACTGAGCACACAAGCATGTTTTGGTCTACCCAAATCATCCACACAGAATTTTTAGGTGGCTCACTAAAGCAAGTTCTGGAAGACAAAGTGGCTTCTCTGCAATGGGCACAAGAAAGAAGCATATGGTCATATTGCCTTTACAATACAGAATGCCATTGACCTCCTAATGTAAAACAAAGCCTGGTACCTTCTTCATCAGTCTCCCGAAAAGTTTTAGGCACAAATTCAGTTAGTGTATACCTTGCCGTCCAACAACAGTTGTGAATAGTGATTTCTATTTCTGGAAATTATCAAGTTTTCTGCAAGGATACTTCAGAAAGGATACATGTCCTGGGCTTGGTGAGGATGCCAGGATGACAACAGGCAAACATGGAGGTGAGCAGTCGAACACTTCCGTTGCTGCCAAGAAGGAGCGGCGTAGAGACCTGTTCATTTTCAGAGATGAAGACGGCATTTTTTATTCCCCAATTACTTTAAGTGGACACAAAACTAAGCAAACATTATTAAAGGAGTAGTGACACAGAATTTGAAAGCTGAGGTAACTTATGTAAAATGCTTCCTTTTTATCAGGAGATATCTCCTGGCAAGTTTCAACAGTAACCGTTCAGTATAGCATATTTTAAATCCCGTTTAATCTTTGCCCACACGAGAAAGCCCAGAGTGGGCCAGCATGACATCATTTGCTCATTGCTACATACTGCCGACGTCAAGGCTCCTGTGACGTAGCTGACATGCTGGCTGTAGTTGGCGCGAGCTGCTACGCCGTGTATCACATCATGGTTTTGGGACTGACATCATGCTGCCCGGACGCGTGGGAATAGTGAAGACCTCGGCCGGTATGGGCGTGTGCTCGCTAGAGAGGTATAGGCCAATGCAGGGACATAGCCAGAGGAGGTTTGGGGGGTTCGAACCTGATCCGAAATTTCTTCCAGGCAGCACGGGAGCCAGACTTAGTGCTTATTTTGGCAAATCTTCTTCCTTGTACCCCCCCCCCCCCAATTCCAATTAAAAAAATTAGGGCTACATTTTTGGGTGAGTGTGCTCGAGTTTTTTACGGAAGATGTTGGGTTAATATACTAGGTCTTTTCGATCTGGCCTGCAGTGCTTCTGCAGGCCAACCTTTCTGCAGTGCTTCGTCCCGCTGAAGACAAAAATTACGCCCATCTTCCCGCGAGGGAACCCTGATATGATGCGACGCATCATGAGGGAAGGTTTGGACTGATGCTGGTATTGGATTGCGTCAGTCCACTCGCTGAAGGGACTGTCGCTTCCATCACGTCTTCATCAGAACAATCAAGTCAAGCACGCAGTCAAGCAAAGTGACGCGAAGTCGAACGAGAGCGAGCGCTGACTGAACCACCGCAGCGCGCTACCCGCTTTATATTCACAGCTCCTGAAGGAGAGGATACACTTGCGCGACGGGAGCGGAGCGAAGGGAGCGAAGTGCACGCACGCAGCTGTTTGTGATAATGAGACGGAGTGAGAGTGTTGCGCACAGCTGTCGGAGAGAAGAGCGGAGGAGAGTCGCGCATGCGCAGGTGGCGTGCGGTCGCCGACGACGCAGGAGGGACAAGCCTCAGAGCAAGAGATGCATCGCATCTAAAAAGAAACATCTCTGCCTACCTTAGATCTCACGTGACATACTTCACCTGTCACGTTGTGCTGCGAGGTTAAGGCATGCAAAAAGGAACTGTGGTCCACTTAAAATCGCCGAATTTAACAATTCCACAAAATTCATCTAAATGAATTCATCTAAAGGCTTCTACTTTAGGGTTATGTTACAAAGTTTGCTGAGAAGTGACCCTAGAAACTTTTGGAGTTGAATTTTTGCCCTCTTCGGTTTCTACTAACACTGATTCTGATTGTGGGGTTTTAACGCGCCGACGCAACGCAGGCGATGAGGCGCGCCGTAGTGGAGGGCTCCGGATTAATTTTGACCACCTGGGGATCTTTATCGTGCGCCGAAATCTCGTACACACGGGCGTTTTTGCTTTTCGCCTCCATCAGAAAAGCGGCCGCCGCGGCCGGGAATCGAACCCGCGACCTCGTGCTCAGCAGCGCAACGCCTTAGCCACTGAGCCACCGCGGCGGGTCTTCTACTAACACTGTTCTTACAAACAATGTCTCTTCAAGTGACTCGTTAGCTATCACCACTGGCTTAAGTGAGTACCTCCAGTCAGTATTTTTAACGAACAACTTCAACATACCTGATTTGGCGCATGAGTCACAATTCTCAATTGGCGATATTACGGTACCTCATAAGGGGACTTAGTATCTAATTTTGCACTTGGACAATAAGAAATACTGTGGTCCTGATGGAATTAACAAAGCTGTTCTGATCAGATATTGTGTTTCAACAGGCCAGCACTTAACCATGACTCCGAGAAAAATTCTTATCTACCTCGACAGTCCCGTTAGTCTGGAAATTGGCGACAATTTTTTCCCATGTTGAAATCCAGCAACAAGCAGTCACCATTATACTTTCGTTCAATTCCATTAACATATCAATCATGAAAACTTCTTGAACATTTATTATTTAGTCGTATTATGGAGTTTTTTGAAAGTAACGTTTAGTGTGATTCTGCATGGCTTGTCACAGGTTCCGCGTAATCACTGAGCTTGTCGAATTTTCTCATGACATTGCCTCACTCTTTGACAAGAGAGACCAAATAGATGCAATTTTCATAGACCTATCCAATGCATTCGACACCGTTACCCACTCAAAACTTCTTCATAAAGTTCGCGTTATACTAAAGGGACACTGAAGGGTGGAAACGAGTTGAACTGCATCAATAGATTAAGGTCCGAGGAATCCAAATTCACCATTCTCACAACTCTCAGTTGTTTAATAAAGCAGAAAATGCCAGAAACATGCAAGCTTTTGGGTACTACGGTTTGTGACGTCACACAATATTTGTGCACGGTGAGAGCTCATTGGAAAGCATTCAATTTTGTTTTAAAAAAGCATTAATGCGCATTTAGCCAAGTCAATAACCTACCATGGTGAACGCTCGAGCTTCTGCAAGCAATATCTCCGACAGAAAGCGGCAAAGAGACAAGATTTACCGCAGGTGTTTGAGCGGCCCGACAAGCCTGAGACTCTAATCCGTTCTCCGCGCGCGAATGTTGCCATCCGTAAAGCGTGCCCCCATCCAGCTCAAACCTTGTCGCCCGTGAAAGGTTAGGATACTTACTGCAGGGGGTTATTCAACGAATCTGAACTGGTGTACTGCCGCTCACTGCGAGCCGCTGTTGATAAATAATCTGTACATCGTGTGCGCATCTGTTAGGTTTGGCCGGGCGGAACCACTTCGAAGTTCAACCATTCAGCCCCAAAGACTACTTGAGACAGCTGCGAGAAGTGAGTGTGTATTTCATGCCAAACTGGCGCATCGCTTAAGAGAAGAGTATATAAGATAAAGGATGCTTCTTGACTTGGTGCCTAGCAGGGCTTCAAATTTTGCACGATATTTGAAACGGCGCTTGTCGCTGCTTCGTTCACGGCCAGTGTGAAGTCTACATGGCCTGAGTAGGTGCACACAATGGCTGCCAGAGTGGTGAAAAGAATTTCTCGTTCGGTCGGTGACAAGTAATAAAAGTGAAAGCCAGCCTCCTTAGTCAAAGATATGTTCTCGGTGGTCGGCCATGGCTTGGTGACGTAAAACCTACTGTTGCCACACCGCATTGCTCCCTAGCTCATTTTTTGTGATGCGATGTCTACATCACCAAAAAATGAAAGGGAAGTGGGAGAGCGATGTGCCAGCTTTCTTTGCGGATTTCTCAGGAAATAGCGAATCATTGCTCGTTGTACAAACGCTGAGAGTGCTACGAAGCGTATGATATTTCAGTTAAAACAAAATTTAATTCGACCTTTAGTGCCCCTTTAATTACACGGCCTTAGTTGATTGGATTGCTAGCTTTTTTGCGTGACCGCTCCCAGTATGTTTCATTTCATTCCTTTGACGCGTTTGTAGTGAATGTGTCATCCGATGTTCCCCAGGGTTTATTCCTGGGGCCACTTTTGTTATTGTATGGTAAGGATCTGCCAAATTATGTATCCACAAAAATCTGCCTCGTTATATACAAAAAAGGCTGCATTATATACAACTTAATTAACACCAATGATGACCATACTTCACTTAATGATTCCTTGACACAATTTTGAAGGTGTGTGACAAATGGAAAATGAATAGAAAATTTACAAAAACAGTAACTTTATCCTTCAGTATGCACAGTTCTGTTTCTTTTAATTATTTGTTCAACGGCTCTTCCCTTCATCGCGTGTCTGAATATAAGTATTGTCATGGTCTGAGCACATTGAATATACATGCAAAAGAGCACTAAAAAAAATTAGGCTGCCTAATTGTACATTGTGCTAAGCTCTCCGTGGAAAAACATTGCTAACATATAAATCGCTCATCCAGCCCATCCTAGAATATGCCCGCACCGTCTGGAACACTTATGAATTATCTGAAATTAACATGAATCAGTTCAAAACAAATCAATCCTTTTTATTTGCCGCCGTTTCGATTGGAGCTTTTCACCGTCATCCTACCTTGCTACACTAGGATTACAACCCCTGCCCAAACGCCGTAATTGCGAATGGCATAAACTTTTGCACATTCATACGAATGCTTCATGTTATTTTTTACAGAACAATTTGTCCCCTGATAAACTGAAATGTACTAGAAATAGTCGCAAACTTAACCTAGCACCTTTTTAACCACATACTAATCTTTTTAAGTACAGCTTCTTCCCCCTAACAATTAAAAAGTGGAATTTACCAACAGGTGAACTAACAGGTCATTGCCCCCTCCCCGCACGGGGCACCTTGAGGAATCTTGGTGACGGTGAGTGGCGACACCCCGTACCCCGAGCCCCCCATACTTAAGCTGTTACCTACCATGGCGAGAAGTTGAAAGGTGAAGGGTTAGAAGCCGTGAACGGTGGCCGTCGGAGCCCTGATCAAGCTCCGGCCGATGGGCTCCCTGTCTGTCTATCAGCTGGGAGCTCCGGGACCTCTTTGACCATCAGGGTAACGTCAAAGAAGAAAGTACCCCAGTTCCCTGCTTTATACTATGTCGCATGGTATTTTCGAAACCCTCTCTTCGAAATGATCGGGCCCCAAAAAGGGCCCGCACCGATGTAATTTTCAAACCTCTGCCCAACATAAAATTTAACACCCCGGACAACTTTCCTCGCTTCTTAGTGATACAATCTAAGAACAAGGAATCTCCAGTTACCTGCAAGTCAGTCTTCTTAATTGCCAAGTTCATTGAGAGTGTAGTTTGTGCGAACTACAAGGCAAAGAAGCTGACATCGGGGGACGTGCTTGTAGAACTATCTACTAAAAAACAATCTGATAGTCTCTTGAACCAGACCGACCTACTTGGCCTTGAAGTAGCTGTAACGCCACACCGGAGCCTTAACAGCTCGCAGGGCGTCATATCTGAGATGGACCTGCTCAATGAAAGTGAGTCTGACCTCCTCGAGGGCATGCGTGACCAGGGCGTTACTGCGGTAAGAAGAATAATGATCAGACGCGATGGCAAAGAAGTAAAAACGAAACATGTGATCCTAACTTTTGACCGAAGTGTCCTACCAGAGTCTGCCACTGCAGGCTTCCTTCATTGCAACGTACGACCTTACATACCCAACCCACGCCGCTGCTTCAAGTGCCAGCGGTATGGGCACAGTACTACCACCTGCCGCGGAAAACTGACATGTGCCAAGTGCGCAGGACATCATGACCCTTCAGAGAACTGTGCTTCTAACGTATTGAAATGTGCCAACTGTGAACAACCCCACGCTGCATACTCTCGGTCATGTGCTAAATTCAAAGCCGAGAAAGAAATCATAAACATGAAGGTCACCCAGAACATTACCTATCAAGAAGTACGACAGAAACACCCAATGTTTTCGCAAAGGTATGCCGATGCAGCTCGCCGGGGGGCGGAGCGGCGTCTAGTCACGGCGGCCACCCAGTACTGCGAAGCAGACTTGGTGCCGTCCCAGCCCCCCCAGGTGCTGCCCAAGGCAGCCCAACCATCCGACACGACACATGTGGCGCCCGCAAGTGTTGTGTTAGCTGCGAGTGTGAGGAGTGACGGCTCTGCCGTCAATCCTCCTCTTCCAGCTGCCAGACTGCAGGCGGCCATGGACGTAGATGTGGTCGGTCCCACGACCACTTCTGTGTCCAACAAACAGTCGGGGACGGCAGGGGCTCCTGCCTCCACTTCGAACATATCCCGACGTGGAGCCCGCAAGGACTCCATCTCGTCACTGTCACACCACTCAGATGATGACATGGAGGTAACACCGTCTCTGCCAGTGCCAAAGGCGGAAAGAGAACAGCACACCATGGTGGGCCGAGGCAAAAAGCCACCAGCCACCCGTGTCACAAGCCCAAGTCAGAACTGATAGATAGTATACATCCAGCACGAGTCCTCATCTACACCAGGTAAAATCTCCTCCCTAAACATTTATGGTAGCACAAATAATTACACAGTGGAACTGCCGGGGCCTTATTAAAAACCTAGATGATATATATGAAATCCTACACAAAACGCAATCAGCCATCCTATGTTTACAGGAGACACACTTGAAACCTAAGCACACCAATTCCCTGAACCAATACTCAGTATTTAGGAGAGACAGAGATAGCTGCACGCACTGCTCTGGTGGCGTAGCTATAGTTACGCAAAAATCTATCCCTTGCCAATCTCTTCAATTGCGTACCGCCCTAGAAGTGGTTGCAATCCGGGCAATTATCGCTCCGAGTCTGTTTCGATTCCCGCTAGGGGGCCGTGGTTTGCAGTCGCACCCCACATCGGCTCCGCTTTTTGACCCCTGTCCTGCAGGCTACACGCCTGCCCTGACGACGAACTGTGTGCTACGGCGCTCGATACATCACGGCGACCCCCTGGACACCATTTTTGTGGTACGTGGTGTATTTTGAGCGAACCAACGAGCTCCTGAATTCTGCGCCCAGCCGACGGCTCTGCTAGGCCTCATCAGGCCTAGCACCCTCGACTCGGCGCCGCTGCTGCACGTGCGCTCCTCGCCGCCAACTGCAGCGCGCCACGGGCAAATCTCGCTTCGCTCATGGAGAGCATCGTGGAAGGAGAGGAAATGGACCCCGCGGAATTCGAAAGGCCTGGCTGGGCAGAAGTTCGCCGCCGTCAGCGGGCCCTGCATGCGGATTCTAGCATTCCCGATCAGCAAGTAAGCACCCCCGGAAACCGCTCAAGTCAGCGGCCTCAGCGAAAGCGCCCAGCACAACGGACACCGCCGGCCACACCGCTTCCCCCTGAGGATATTAAGATCGTCCTCCGCCCGCGTGGCGGATTGGCCCTAACTTCCGTCGCTCAAGCCACCCTCGCGGATGCTATCCAAGCCCAGGCAGGAATTGCACCAAACAGGGAAGACCAAATACGACCCCAGTACGTTGCTAACTATGTCATTGTTAGCACGCCCTCGGAGGAACGCCCCCATAGGTACGCAAGCATTGCCGCCCTCACGCTTAGAGGGAACCTGTATGAAATCTCCACACACGTGGCCGCCCCATCCAACACGGTCACAGGAGTCATCTTTAATATTCCTGAGGATGATAGCCCCCAACAAGTGCACGACAGCATATGCACTTACAACCCGGAGCTCCCCATTCTGGACGCCAAGCGCATGAACTCATCCAACATGGCCCAGATATTATTCGACAGCCAAAAAGTCCCCTTCTGGATCCGATACCACTCAACGTTATACCGCTGCAAGCCTTTTCGTCGAAAGACTGAAGCGTGTCTTGCTTGCTGGTCCCCCGGTCATCGACAGGACGTGTGCCCCAAAGCCCGTGATGCCCCTCGCTGCCCTCGCTGTGGGGCCCCCAATCCCGCTGATTCTCATCCGTGCACCCCGAAGTGCATTGTCTGCGAAGGGACCCATATCACTGGCTCCGCCGACTGCCCACGCCGATACCAACCGCGGCGACGTGCACCCACCTACGCTCAGATTGCCTCGGCGGGACAGTCCTTGAATGACACTCAAGACCAGAAAAAGCAACAAACTCGTCCGCCCGTGCCTCCGGATGGACTGTTCCGACGGCTCGATAAATCGGCAGGACCCGAGACCCATGCACACACGGGAGTACCACTGAAACCCCCTCCGAGACAAGGACAAGTGCCGGCTGCTCCGGACTCACAGGTGAGCTGCCCCGTCGCTCCCGCCCACTGCTCATCTAACTCTCCACCTCTTTCCCTTGTCTCGCCCGCAGACATACTTAAAGAGCTTAACGCGATACGGGCTGAAATCTCCCTCCTTAGAGAAGAAAATGCGGCTCTCCGCAAGGAGAACGAAGCCCTGAAAGCGCCTGATTCCGCCCTGCAGGACACTCCCTCCTTTCCCACTCCTCCCCCTCCCAAACGTAAGGCGGTGTCGGACGACTCCATTCCTGACGCAGTCCTTCCATCCCCTGAGGAATCAGTTAGACAGCAAATCTCTCAGGTTGAGGCTTCCTGCAAGCAGGCGTTAGCAGAACAGAAAGCAGAATACTTGAGCATTCATGAGACAATTCAAGCCAGCATGACAAACTTGCATGCCAACATCGAAGCCCTGCGCTGCGAACTCCACTCCAGCATACGTGATCTAGTGAACAACATCAACTCTCTCACTGGCCCTAACCAGATTCCAATTCCCAACTATGGCCCAACCGCTCAGTAACAACATAGGGTCCACTCGGGTCTGGCAGAGGAATTGCAGGGGGTTCCGTCCTAAACGACATGCCTTGCAACTCCTCATACAGGCAGCCGAATCTCGCCCTATGGTTATAGCCTTACAAGAAGTAGGTACCATGGCTAAGCTCCCTGGTTACAGGGCTTTTCAGGGCACGGATAACACTGCAACAGCAGTCCTAGTCCACCGCAATATCCCCGCTGAACGGATGCAATTTGATAGTATCCCCATTCCCCACGATTTAGTGGTTCTCTACCCACGTAAACGGGAGGCTGAGCGGCTATATATTCTGAACTTATACAGCAGCCCTCGTTCAACAGCGCATACTTTTAACCACTTGTTTCTTCTCACCAAGCAAACAGTAGGCTCACACGCTCTTCTTATTGTGGGCGACTTTAATGCGCCTCACACGGCCTGGGGATACCCTCACTGCACGCGCAAGGGTAGGCTCCTCTGGGATCACATCCAAGCACATCGGCTTGCTATAGTATCGGATCCGACGATTCCAACACGAATTGGCAACAGTGTACAAAGAGACTCATCTCCAGATCTCATCTTCATTTATCATGTCACGGACGCATGCTGGTCCAACACCAATGACACATTAGGTAGTGACCACTTCATTCTTCAAACTGATGTCATTTTAAAACGCCCCCTGCGCTCCCATCCGCGTCAGACGCATCTGGCAGATTGAAACGAATTCCGAGAGGTGCAGCAAGCCCACGCCCCTCCAGAGATCACCCCTTCGGGTCTCGAACAGTGGGTGAACCAACTTCTTACTGATGCCCGAAGCACGCGCACTCCAGTGGATCCCGATATCCCATCCGACACGGTAGATACCCATCTGCAACACCTACAGAATGCCTTCCGTAGCATCCAGCGCACGTGGAGGAAAAATAAACGCAACAGAAAATTAAGACTGAAAATGGCTAAGCTAAATACTGAAATAGAAAACTATTCTGTCCAACTTGCTGAGAGTCAATGGCACGAAATTTGCAATAACATGAAAGGAAACCTTGGCATGAGGAGAACGTGGTCCCTCTTAAGACACCTCTTAGACCCCGCTCGCGCAAAAACAGAACAGGGTCATCGGCTCACAGCCATCGTACAAAAGTTCCCGGGTACTAATCAGCAACTAATCAATAGAGTTTGCTCCTTATATCTTCCTTCAGGAGACGCTCAGCAGCTTCCATCATATCAAGGAGCACCAAATAATGATCTAGATGCCGCCATCACGGAGGCAGAAGTGCGCAGTGCTCTTCTGGCTATCCGCCCAGGATCCGCACCGGGTCCGGATGGAGTGACCAATAAAATGCTCCGAAACCTTGATGATCCTTCAATCTCGGCTCTTACGGAATACTTCAATTATTTTTGGGAACGCGGTACACTCCCTTCCGAATGGAAACACGCTAAGGTCACGCTCATCCCGAAACCTGGAAAGCCCCTTACCATTGATCATCTCCGACCCATTTCTCTCACATCATGCATTGGTAAGGTCCTGGAGCACATTATTCTCGCCCGCCTAACGCTCCATCTCAATTCCACTAACGTTCTTCCACACTCGATGATTGGTTTCCGCCCCGGACTCTGCACTCAGGACGTCCTTCTGCAACTTTCCCGTGAGATTATCACCCCTCCATCCCGACTCGACACTGCTGCTATTCTGGCGCTGGATCTCACCAAGGCATTCGACCGGGTTACCCACGCCGCCATCCTGCGTGGCGTAGAATTAATATCGCCTGGAGAGCGTATGTACCCGTGTTTGCCGCTGCGCCGGGCATCCGCGCCTTGCGCCGGGTCGCCTGGTCGTGCGTAGCTTCCTAACATCTCGTACAGCGTTCATTCAAATAGGGGACCTTCAATCTGATACACTAACTCTTCCTTCCATAGGGACTCCACAAGGGGCCGTTTTATCGCCTCTATTATTCAATTTGGCTCTCCTCAATATCCCAAAGAAACTTGAGACAATCCCGCACCTTCACTATAGCCTATACGCGGACGATATTACGCTGTGGGTCACTGGTGGTAGCGATGCACTCATTGAAGAAACATTACAGCAAGGTGCACGCCTCGTGAATGAGGAAGCACATTTGGTGGGCCTGGAGTGCTCTCCCGCAAAATCGGAGCTTCTCCTCTTACCAGCCAAATCGACCTCTCCAAATTCTCCTGACATCAAAATTTACCTGAATGAACATTTGATCCCAGAGGTGCGCACCCTCAAGGTCCTCGGTCTCGTCATTCAGCATAATCGTAGTAACACTAAATATATCTCGCAGTTAAGCTCCCATGTTAATCAAACAATTGGGCTCATCCGACGAATTACCGGACGCCACCATGGTCTTAAGGAGATGGAGAGAATCAGGCTTATCCAGGCCTTCATCATCAGTCGTGTAACATATTCTCTCCCATACCTGCGTGTATCGAATGCAGAAATGACCAAAATTAACTGTCTTATCAGAAAGGCCTACAAAGCTGCGCTACAAATTCCTCTGAGTACATCCACTGCCAGATTTGAGCGTCTCGGGGTTCATAATACCGCCCAAGAATTGGTCGAGGCGCATCATATCAATCAGCTCCGTCGTCTCTCAACTACTCCCACTGGCCAACATATACTGATGCGTCTTGGTATCGGGGCCCCAGGAAAGAGCCCCATGTCGACACCCCTACCAAGAGAGGCCCCACATGTTTCATCTGTGGCAAAACAGGACATTGTGCTCCTGACTGCAGGATAGCAGCACGGGCTGCCCGCTGTGAAAACTGCGGAAAACGGGGGCACAAGACGGACAGCTGCCGGTCCAAACCGCCAAATAACAAACAGGTCTCCGCTTGCACTTTTGCAAAACGCCCTTGCGGAGGAGTGAATACGGACACTGGCGGCAAAGGCAAACGCAAACTGGTCCCCACACATTCAGGGGGTGAAGAATGCGAGCTCCAAAAAGGAAGCCTGGCAAGCAGCATGCCTGTGGCCACCGGCCAGGTCTACGGGCGGTTGGTGTCCGTTCTACGAGACACCGGCTGCAACACCGTCATCGTGCGTCGGGAACTTATTCCAGACAGTTGCCTCACAGGCCAGGCGTCGACAGTCCTGTTCGTAGACAACACCACGCGGCGCCTTGAGGAGGCATACATTTACGTGGACACGCCGTATTTCACAGGACACGTTCTGGCGAAATGCATGGCCGACCCCCTGTATGATCTGATACCGGGGAACATACCTGGTGTTAGGGATCCCAACAGTCCTAACCCTGCATGGAAGCCACAGCAACCAAGGCATCCAGCAACTCCAGCGGTGCTCGGTGGAGAAGCACAAACTTCTTCGGCCGACGAGAACACCTGCCGTGTCCATCAGAAGGTACAGCGTAACCGGCCGGCAAGTCCCATCATGTTCGCCGGGGTTACCAGAAAAGAGATGCGGCAACAGCAGCAGCTGGACAAGACTCTGGCCAACTGCATGAAGATGGCAGCGACAGAGTCGTCTTCCGATAAGGAGAACCCCTGCAAGTTTGTTTGTGAAAAGGGGCTGCTGTACCGTCGGTACGCGTTACCATCTGGCCGCTTCAACCAGCAACTTGTTGTTCCACATCCTTTCAGAGAAGCGGTCATGAGGAAGGGCCATGAAGGAGTCCCAGATCATCACCGATTTTTAAAAACAACTAAAAGAATCCTCCGGGAGTTCTATTGGCCAACCATTTACGCCGACCTCCGAAGATTTTTGAGGACTTGTCAGCCATGCAAGACGGCAAATCCGAAAATCGAGGTGAGCATTGCTCTTTCGAGGAAGATGCCTACTGTTGGCCTGTGCGTAACGGAAAGTCTGCTGTCAAGCAAAACGACAAGCCCGTAGCGCACTGACAGGCCACGCCGAATAGAAGCATCTGTGCTGTGAGGTCAACCTGTTGAACCTTGTTTTGGCGTCTCGGCAGTGTTGTGTTGTCCAGACGATGCTTACTGCCGGTTCACGAAATCTGTTGACTGTGCGAACAGTGTTTCTGTTTTGTTTTCCTGCACCACCTTTTGCCCACTGGCGTCATTTGAAAGTGTGTGCGGCTCCGCCCCAGCAACTTTCTGAAGCCGGGGGTAGTGTGACGAGATGCCAAGTCAATCCCCCGTGCGCGGGTATGTGCCACGATGTCATGCGCGCTGATGATGAGAAGGCAGGGAGAGTGCGAGAAGGGGGACGAAACGGCGAGATCGGCTCGAGCTCGGGGTCGCGCTTGGAATCGCGAAGAAACCCATTAACGGCGCCCGTGCTACCGCGCCGGGACGTCGACAGCTCTTGCCGGGGCTACGGGGCCATCGCCACAGCGCCGGATACCCGTGTCTGCCGCTGCGCCGGGCATCCGCGCCTTGCGCCGGGTCACCTGGTCGTCGGGCCAACCAGGAAGGGGCCGCAACCTCTTCGGGCAGACCACCCGTTGGATCCACCCCTATTACCTGTGCCTGCTGCCGCTTCTACCCTGCCTGGCGCCACTGGACCTCATTGGACGCTGCGCTGCAACGTGAGCACGTTCGGTTGGCATTAGGCGCTGACGCCGCACCCGACTAAGGTTACTGGACTAGCGCGACTAGGACTGACAAGGACTTCTGTCCTCTTTCCTTTCTCCTAGTCTTATTATTTGGTTTCTTTTTTTTCTTTTCGTTCCGCGCACCGCGTGTCTCACGTTCCGACAATACAACCACTGCATTCTTCGTCCATGCCATGTCTCCGACCCTTATGACTTCTGGCACGTGTCTCGGCTAACCCGAACTTCATCACAGGCAGAATACCGCCACCTCGACGCATTTGCCCTCGCAGTAGTTAACAGCCCGAATGACCCCCCTGCTAACTCCCCAACTGTCCGCACCACTATCCCGGCAGCGGCAGAGGAGGCGGCAATAGCGCTCGCACTAACGACTCGGCCGTCACCCACAATTATAATCACGGATTCGAAAGCGGCCATTCAAAACTTCGCCCGTGGGTACATATCGCCCGTGGCGGCCAAAATTCTCCTTCAAAATCCCCCAACCTCCCTGGTAGACATCGTCTGGACCCCGGCGCACACCGGCTTGGGTGGAAATGAGGCAGCACACAACACAGCACGAGGACTTACTATCCGTGCCGGTGCCAGCCTCGTTCCCTACCACGGCGCCAGGTCAGCCAGGGATCACCTAATCACGTACCATGATATCACTGCGCATTACCGCCTCGCTCGCCGTCAATACCCTCCTGCCCACCCTGAGCTGACCAACGATCAGGAGCGCTTCTGGCGACTCCTGCAGACGCACTCTTTGGCCTGCCGAGCACTTCTGCACCGAATTCACCCCTCGCAATTCCCATCGCCAAATTGTCCACTCTGCGGGGACCTAGCCACGTTGGTTCATTCCATGTGGGCCTGTCCTCAAGACCCCTTTCCACCCGTAGTTAATGAAGAGCAGTGGGAGGGAGCGCTGGGCAGCTCGGACCCAGAGGTCCAGATACTTCTGGTCACCCGTGCTGCCAACGTCGCTGCCGGCCTCAAACCGGCGGCCACACCGCTTCGGTAAACCAGCCTAAGGCTCAATAAAGTGATTCCTGCTCCTCCTCCTCCTCCTCGAGGCTGTTTGCCACGCGTTCCTGTGTTCCCTTTCATATTGCTCATAATAGTACCATTTCCATTCAATACATTCCCCTTAAAGGTTGGTTGTGAGCTGTCTTAGGTAGAGCTACAGGCCGATAATTTTAGAAAAAGGCACCCTTTCAGAATACGTTTGGTCCCCAAAATGGATAAAAATCCGCAGAAGTGTTGGAAGGCAAGACTACAAAGGATTGTCAATGCAGGGCTAAGACCTGTTTTTTGATTGATAGATTGATTGTGGGGTTTAACGCGCCGACGCAACGCAAGCGATGAGGCGCGCCATAGTGGAGGGCTCCGGATTAATTTTGACCACCTGGGGATCTTTATCGTGCGCCGAAATCTCGTAGACACGGGCGTTTTTTGCTTTTCGCCTCCATCAGAAAAGACCTGTTTTATAATGCAAGAGCACTAAATGGCACATTGAGATGGAAAGCCGGCATCTGTAGCCACAAAACAGCATCTAAAATAACAAACACCCCCACCGAGCCAAATCAATCAGATTAGGTCGGAAAAAAAATTATTCTCTCAACGGTAATAGAACCTAAGCCTCCAGAGGGCGAGTCAAGCATGCGTACGACAGAAATTCAAATCCATGACTGTAGACTATTAAAAGGAAAAGTCTAGCACTTCCTATACGCACAACCTCCTTCCACTGGTTTGTTCACTACACACCTTCTATCGAGCCAGTGCGAAAGGACTTTGCTATTGACACTTACACTATGACATAGGGTTAGATCGGTGGGTTTTTAAAAACAAACGGCATTGATTCGAGCACCAGCAATGCCAACACTCTTTGGCCGGATGCAAAAATTTTGCAGTACAAGATATACTTTTACCTGAATTCTGAATTGAATGAATGAAAAGTCTTTATATTAGGATGGCTCTTTGGCCTGATAGGGGAAAAGTGGTGCAGAAGGGGAAAAAAATGTGCACACACACTGGCACGTATACGCTGCACATTCGCAATCACATGCAGTGATTAATGCTGATGTCGTGACTGAACATCCAGAGGGAGAGCAGTGTGTCGCGGTTTTGTTGTTGGGGGAGCTCCATTGGTGCAGGGTGGTGATATGTGGCGACAAGTACTGGGCACGGAGGTCCTGGTAGCCAGGGCACTCCCACAGCATGTGCTTCACTGTTGGGTGCGCTTCCATGGTGCACGTAGAACAGCTCACTACGGTGTCCTGTTCTCGGTCGTTGTCATCACTCTCGTCATCGGTAGCCCAGGTCTGCAGTGCTGAGGGGCCTGCCATTTTGTACGCACATATCTCAGTGCGGTCCCCCCACGTGGCTGAGGATTTGAGCCCCCCGCAGCTGTCCTTGTGGCAGTTGGTGGTCATTAGTAGGGATGTGCCACAAACGAGTGCTCTTCACTCCTACTCAGCTGCTAAAATTTCGGCTGTTGGGTCGGCGTTGTCTGGTGCAGGCATAGTCTGGGTCGTCAAGATGGACTGGTCGCCCATGTGCTTGCTTCCCAACTCCTGTGCAGCTCCATTGCCAATTCCACCAGCCTGATTTGGTACTCAGTCCATCCTCACCTACACTCCATAGTGCCTGTGCACCTGTTTGCCATTTTGATCCCATGAGCAAGCGTCCTAGCTCTGGGTGCGCAGCCAAGGACCTTTACAGCCTTTCTACTGTCCGCGTAAATGACCACCCTCTCCCCTGTGAGGCAGAGTTCAATTTGGCCTGGGCTGGACTTGTGCTCATACCCATTTATCTGTCTACAGGTGCTGAACGGGGATATAATAGCCAGCCCGGCTGTGTGTGTGATGGGGTTCCAGGTAGCGGACATGAACGCAGAGTTCCAGGTTCTGTCAGCACGGGCAGCTGCTGCTCAATGCTCGGTTTTATGATCCTGCTGATGGAAACGGGTTTTGGATATTTAGGGAGACATCGAGCCAAGGCTCTAATAGGTGTGGTAACTTGGGTGAATCTGGGGGTAGGTCTTTCGTGAGGGTGAGGGGTCTTCCACCCGCTGTTGTGTTTTGCCGTCATAGTTAGTGGACCTCATTGTGTGCTTTGATTAAGTCTAAGGGGTGGCCGCCAAGCTAACTGTAGAGCTCTGAAGTCCTGGTGTGCTGCGATAAGCCAGTTACTGCGTGGACATATTTGAGATAGAGATCTTCGAGTAGTGTGCACTGTGTTTGCTTCAACACGACGCAAGCTGCTCAGTAGCATGCCTTGGCAGTCAGGGTTGCAAGCTCTGCCGGTGCATGCGACAGCTCCATCAAAGGGGTTGCTTACAAGGCGGATGGCGCCACAGACGGATGCATTCCTTTGTTTTACCAGCCTCATGAGGGGAACCCCAAGGATCCTCACCCACCGCTCCGCTGGTCACATGATGTGTCTTGCCAGCCTGGGTTAGGCTTACTTTTGCTTGCTTCGAGTCGTAGCCACCCATCAGGAGAAGGTTAGTAATTTCTGGTGATTGCTGCATGCCAGTGGAAGGTAGGTAGTGGTCGATGGTGTCCAAGTCTTGCTGCATGATTCCCTGTATGTCTGTTGTGGTATCCACCGACAGTGTGATGTCACCCATGAAGAATGTCAAACCAAGGTGTGGGATTTTCTGCGGTTCTACTGCCAGTCCCCTTATCATGATGTAACAGAGGACCGGTGACAATATGGCACCCTGCGGCACTCCCCGGGCATCTGAGACTGTCCTTAGTGGGTCTGAGACAGATTTGATCTCAAACGTTCGGCCTACCAGGAAGGATCGCACGAAGTTCATGATTCATGTGCCAACTCCGGCCCCCGTAGAGAGCTGTCAGTATGGACGAGTGTGCCACCGCGTCAAATCCCTTCAGCAGGTCTACTGCCAGGAGGATGCCCGGGTCTTCAAGGCAACCCTGACAGCTGGTGTAGTAGCTGTCACCAGCTGGCATTGTAGTAGAAAGCAGATTTGAGTGCACCGCACTGGCCGGAAGCTAGTCTGGGCTAGATCGAAAAAACCTGGGCTTTACTTTTCGAAGTGATATGCGAGGCGAGTCAGCACCATGCGCTCGAGGAACTTGCATAGCATTGATGTTAGTGCTATAGGTCTTAATGATGTTTGATTCTATAGGTTTAATGCTGCGAGATTCTAAATGCTGTTGGGTTTTTTCCTTCGCTTATAGGTAGGGTAATCGAATGATTCCATTCTGCTGCGATGCTCCCAGCTCACCAAATATCATTAAACTCGTCCAGCAGTATGAGCTTCCCCGGCTCATTACGGTCGAGGAGCGTTTGACAAGTGATACCATCCCTGCCTGAAGCATTGTGCACGTTGGCAGTTTCTAGGGCCGGAATCAGCTCTTAGAGAGTGAATGGTGCCTCAGCTCCCACGTCACGTGGCTGGTTTCTTTGGTCCATAGGCGTGTGGGTCTGTTGGGATGGCTGGTTGTGGGACGAATGCCTTAGCAGTGGCCTCCTCGAACTCCTTTGGCATCAGGTCTGAGGCCATTTGCATGTTCAGTGCAGTTTTTCGTGTCCTGCACTTGCCTGACAAGGCTTGGCGGGTTTGCTATAATTCGCAAGTGCTGGTTTGCTTGTTGAAGGTTTTGCAGTATTCAAACCACCTCGAGCGGGCAAGCTGCTTGGCGTATCAGCGAGCTTGAGCAGTTCTGTTGCGCACTTGGAGGGGATCCCTATATTGCAAGCTATTAGCCAGGTAGGCCTCGTGAAGGCTCTCCTGAGTAATTAAAAGGTTCATTGAATGCTTATCCAAAGTAGAAGCTGACTTGTGTGCCATCAGATGCCGTATAGCTTCTGTGCTGATCTATGCTGAAACCACACACAAGGCTGAGAAGTAGGGCCTTCCTACTTATTAGAGTAAATATACGGTGCCTATCAAGGATGTATTCTCTGCAATGCGTACGTTTAGGGGTGAAGCCAACTTGAGAGGAGCTCGCCAAGCCCCTTTCAAGTCTGTTTTAACCATGGCAGTGCCGCAATTCCCATGTGTGGCACATGCACGGCGATTCCCGTGCGCCTGCATAGCATACACCCCACCATTTATCCATCAGCATGCCCAAACTGCAACGAACATCAGTGTACCAGACTACACGGGCTTGCCAGAGCACACCGGCAGCCCCATTACTCCACCCCAACCCTCGAGCATCAGGAGGCCGCGCTATGCAGCTCAGACCTGGAGGACCGGACACGCAGGACAGCAGACACTCCAGCAGTCTTAAACTGAAGCCTTCTTCTAGTTTTGAGTGCAAACCCCCTTTCACCTCAAATAAATCAAGTTTGCAGGCACTCTGTCAGCTAGGCCCACAATACTTGCTCTCTTGCTTGTAGCACGTGAAGGATATAAGTGAATCACTGTGGAATGGCTGATCAACTCCCCCCCATTAGCAGTCTAAGGAACAACATAGCATGACTCACCCTGCATTGCTAGAGTGTGAGTGACAGGGGTGATCCTTTGCTTTTCTCCTAAAGCCTTGGCTGTGTTGTCCACACGTACTAGAAAAAGATATGAACTTATAATGTCCTGTAGCTATTATGGTTTTTGTTAGCACCTAATGGTGCCTTGTTATCGGAGAATGAAATAATTTGAACAATGCTTTGTTTTCTGAGAAACAAAGAAATAAAGCTGCTATTTCTGTCCTGTTTCCCCCTTTATTTTTTCATGCCACTAAAGAACACAACACAAAGTGCCCACTACAAGCCAGGCCACTATTTTCAACTTTACTCAACCGTCGCCGAGTTCTCGGGAGCATGTTCTCATTGGATTTAACTTTGGTCGGAAAAATTCAAAGCCATTTAGAAAAAGAATATGTTTTGATACCATTTTAGTATGGCAGCGCCCATGCACGGTTGGAGAGCAGGGTTGAATAACTGCTGCGCCACTTTCTAAGGACATCCTTTCATTTGGTAGCAGCTGTTGATAATTTAGGCATAATTTCTCCAGCAGCTGTCGGCTGTCTTGTTTCAAGCCAACTGCACTAAAAATGTCTGCTGTTCCCACTGGAAGTTGCATAAATATCTGCTAGTGGTAGGTAAGTATGGTAGGCTCATGCGTCCACCAGCGTGCATGCTTTTTTGGTATAGCACTTGTACGCAAGGCAATACGTCGCGACAAAATGGAAACTACGACAAAGCCTACCACCTGGGCTGGGCAGCCTATCTCAATGTTTCCTAGCCGAGATCTATGTCATTCAAAAGAGCATGACCAGCAAAAGTTCCCACATACATTTCTTTCACACTGAAATGTCCCTGCTTTTTCGGTGTTTGCTTCTGAAAAACACTTAGGCGGCGAGGTCCATTTATTGCTTACTTCACCCTTCGAAATTCCCGACGTCACACAATGTAGTGTGGGAAAGTGGATCGGATGGCCATAGCCGTTATCACGGTTTGGGCCCATTTTGCATTAATAAGCAACTCCTGCTGCTGCGAGTGGAATATTTGTATTCACAACACTATATTCTTTCGATATTGACCGGCTTGCTTTTGAACTTTAGTGCCTCTTTAAGTACACTGCATTAGAGGCCATAACGTTTAAAACAATCTCAGCATTGGCTCAGCCACCAGAATTTCCATTTCCCCTCACAGGTTAGGCCTCACGTCACAAAGGATAAGGGTGGGTTTAACACCCCATTCTTGGTTGTCTTGGTATTGCCTACAGCCAAAGAAGTGTAAGTGCCCTTGCTGAGCGCAACACTACGGTGGCGCTGCTTACCAGTGTTTGATTGCTCGACGTGCTTCCTGTGGAGACAGTGTACGATTAAAGGCATGCGCTTGAATACCTGTGGCTGACTGGCGACGTAGGAGGCCTACGAGTGTTCCGAAAAAGGTGCATATGTCAAAAAAGGGGACCAGAGAAAGATTTTGGGGTCATCCCAGGTAAAATGCTGAGGCCCCTGACGACCCAATCACTAATCTTAGACTTTCAATGCCTACGCTGCCTCCCTAAACAAAGCCATAGATAACGGAGTCGACCTAATGCTCGATTGAGTGAAAAACGAAGGAGCAGATATTGCTAACATGATCACATGGACCACTTGGGACATATCTCTGCAGGCTGCTGCCCACTTTCCCTAGAAGTGTACAACCTGGAAAGCATGTAAGGTGACGAAAACTGGGGACACGTTAGGTAGAAACCACGATAGTTCCAAAGTAGTGTCAGGACACCACCAACAAAATATTATAATGTGAAAAGGTGTGACGGGCAACCCGTTCGCTGCTAAGCAGCCCGAACTGCCTATGACACATGGCAAAGCTGTTCAGCCATCGGCCATATGCTGCCATGCGGGTGATAAGGAAACATCACATACCGGCAGCTGCCGACATTTACGAAAAGAAATGGACCCTAGAAGGACACAGACTACTCACTAGTAATGATGCAGAAGCTTGTGTAATGTAACCTATTACAGCGCAAAGGTAGACGAAAACTAGGGGAGACCACTGCGTCCCATTTTCTGTGTCATGCATAATGACTGTGTTCAAAAAGAATAAAATTGTAGATCCTAACCTGTAAATTCCTTTTTGGTCTGGGATCCTTCACTGACGGAGAAGCTAAGGGTGCACTGAATGCCTGAAAAAAAAAGTGCAGTCAGTAGAGTAACACAGAGAGACGCTGAGGAGGAGCGCGTAAGTGTTACCTATTGCAGCCCTGGGAACGGTGGCTTGGATCTCTTGGATGGAGTACTCTGCACGGTCGAAGCGCACATGTGCAGGGACAGCTCCTGAGCAAGCCTCGGCCATTGACCATGTTGGCACACGTGGAATGCTTGCCATCATTCTTGTGCAAGGTGCACACAGCAAAAGCGTTCTCTGAAGGTAAGAGACAATTGCCTGAAAAGGGGTGCGTCCCAGCAGAGGTTACACGAAAAACAAAGTTCGCCCTCACTTCAGAATGAACGGTTCAAAAAAATTTGTTACCCACTGCTCATGAACAGCCCACTCCACTCATGCATTACTGGGTAATCCACGTGAGGAAGAAACAGTTGGCACCGCCATCACGCATCACTGTTACACCGTACAGGAAGGCGACAATGGAAGATGCTCAGTACGAGGGACACGACGACTCTACAGTGATAATTCTGCGACGGACACAGCGGTGGTCTCGAGCCACTTGCCAACAGGGCTGCCGCGGGAGATGGCACAGCAAAATGCCTCTTCGGACGAAGCCTACAACAATTTTCAACAGTCTAATTGGTCTTTTGACTGTTGCTTCGGCGTACGCGCCGGAACTACACCTAGGATATGGGGAGCGGCGTAGTGGAGGGCTTCGGGCTGATTTAGACAACCTGGCAGTCACAACAGTAAATGCGGTCCAGCTCACATTTACTGTTTGGCGACGTGCGGCGAAATCTTGACGCGCGCGTTCAGCGGGAGACACATGTTCGTCCGAGCAATCCGGTTTCCGACGCGGTTTAGGTTGGATGCGCGTGAAAGAGGGCAGCGCGGCGGGTCATCCGGCAGCCAAACCGGTCATCGGCGCGAAGACGCGTGCGGGAACGCGTGCTTTTCCGCCCATGTGTTCGACACTAATCCCGGCCGCTGCGTCAGGGATATAAGCCGCGTTATTGGGATCAGCAGCCACAGCGGCGGGCGCTTTACAAGAGTAATCTCCCACGGCAAGTTGAATGATGATCGGCTCAACAGCAGCCGTGTGTTACTGCCGCTATCTCACACTGGATCGACCGTGAACACACTGCCAACAGTGCTCAGTTCACTGGCACTGTTGTCACTGGGAGCGGAGATTTACGAGGGCGACTTTTCTGACCGAAGGATAATCTCTATGGAGACGCACATCGCGTCATATTGTCCGGGTCAACCAACTTATGGCGCGAAACGCATCAGCGAAAACGCAGCTACGCGCGGCATAGCAGCTAGAGCGACCAAGAAGGCCCAATGCACGGATACCGCCTCTCACAGGCTGTGATGCGGGGACACACCTTCGAATGCAGGCGAACCTTTTCGGGATGCTAGCGGGAGGCCGGCTTCATACAGGATGTTTACAGCGGTGTGTGACAGCTCACGCACACGCTTTGTAGTAGTACACCGAAGTAGGCCGCAGTGGCGAGAAACACTTGGTCTTTTCCTTGAACGGCACCATGATAGCTTTTTTGTACTCTTCCCCGCACACTCCTCCGATAACAAACACACCTAGAACGCGCTGAATTCACACAGCGAACGAAAACTTCGGTAGCAATATCTGAACCATGAAAAAGGCAAAACAAAGCTATACAAGCTCCGTCGGATTGGATCGGATAGGATCGACGGCTAGACGCGTTCACAATCTCCCCACTAGCCTATGGCCGAAAGTTTTTGTTTTTATTGTTCAAGTACGTCCTTCGGCATAAACTAAATGAAGCCAAGCAGTCCAGACTCGACAATGTTGTTTTCGATGCATTGCTTATTCCGGGATTTACTGCTGAAGAACAAGAGTAAGCGCGCGACGAAGTGCGTCGAGGCGGCGCTGGCGGCGCATTCCCCACCGCTTTTTTGCTTGTTTTGTTGTGAATATTCTTGCAAGTTCAAGAAAACACGTATTTTTATGCCAATACACCGTCACGACGATGCTTTACAGAATGCGGTTGTGTGCAAATGTCATACAAACGAGGTGAGTGCGTGTAACAACAGCAGATAACGCAGGTGGTATGGAGAAAGGCGCGACTGCAGCGCTACTAGTTCCGGCCACATCCGCTACCGCCACGGTGATTAAACCACTGCAACCGTTTTGTGTGTGGAGCCGCCGCGGGATTTCGTCAAGAGCTCTTTTCTCCAGCGAAATACGTTGGTGTTTGTGTGTGATTTGTGCTGTGTCTGCTGTCAGCAATGCCTCGTCAGGGTATTTCGTCAAGATGAGTTCTTTCCTTCAGTGAAGTTTTCGAACGTTCGAGCTTGTGCCTGTGTTTTGTGCTTTGTCTGCTGTGAGCAGTGTGTCATCTGCGCGGCTGTCAGCGCTTCAGCATGTTTTCGTCTTCTTGACAGACCGTTTGGTGGCTTGTGCCAGTTTTACTTGTACGCCTCTGTTTTTCCTGAAGAACAAGCGTTCGGCCAGGGTGGGTGAAGTCTCGCAGTCGATTGTCAGTCGTGTGCATTCCGAGACACCGCGGGTCAGTGAATTCCCTCCGAGGGAGCGCGCAGTGGACCCGCAGTCCGTGGTGGTGGCGGTGTTGGGTCAGCAAACGTCCCGTACGGGGCCGGAACTAGAGAGCGCTGTCTCTGTCCCCTTTGTCATATGCATGACATTCGGTCATATGCATGAAGCCAGAAACAAAAGCGGGCTTGGAGGTAAATCTGAGGGCGGTAGGCAGGCTGGCCCTAGGGGCGCACAGCAAAACTCCGAATGAAGCGGTACAGAGGAATATGGGCTGGTCCTCCTTTGAGGCAAGGGAGGCGCAAGGTGTGATCAAATTTGAGGAGAGAATTCGTGACGTGGAGGAGGAAAAATGGGCCGCGAGAGTGTTTAGCTACCTGTATATGAGAAGCATGGACACGCGGTGGAGACCGAGGACCAGACAGCTGACCAAGCGGTACGGAAATTCGGTAGGGATATGTGGGGTATACACAACAGTTAAAAAGCAGGTAAAAGCAGCACAGACGACGAATTGCGTACAGAGAATAGAAGGGAAAAAAAACCTGGAGACTTATTGAACTAGAAATCAGGAAGGAAGGTTTCTATGGCAATACGCGAGGCAGTACATTGCTCTTTGAAGCTCGGGCAGGGTGTCTGAGAAGGGAACGAGACTCGTCACAAGCCCACTCGTCACCGGAGAAGTCGTCACACCGGCCTTTTGGTAAAATGCCATCTCGAGATAGGAAATCACGGGCAAGTTGCCTCTTCGTCGCGTGGGTTTCGTCGCTGAGCGGAAACTGGCGTTGAAAGCTGTTCTCAGGCTGGTTTAAGCAATGTTAAATGTGAGGAGGTCTGCGCGACCTGAACGCGTGTATAACACCCTGAAGCATTGTTCTTTTTTTTTCTTAGGGGAAGGCGGGCTGGTATAGACAATGGTACTGCAGTTGTAGTTACAGCTACAGGGTGGTGGAGAGGTCTGTGTGACCACGTCATGGTGTGATCTGCACATATGTTTGAACCCTTCAAACGCAGCTGAAGCGCTGTTGAAAGGGGGGGAGGGGGAGGGAAGACGGCGAGAAGCAGTGTGCCCCGCACTTGTGTTTTGAAAGCAGGCCTGATACGAGAGCCATTTTGCCATGTAAATTTGGGCACAGACAATATGTTTATGTTGGTTTTTGTCGCTGTTCCATAACATTGTAAACAAAGCACTGGCTTTAAAGGGCCAGGAAGAATGGTCTACGGTCAAATCACATGGCCCCTAAAAAAGAAACATCGGTATAAAAGTGCATCATGTGATGTAAGTTTGAATCCAATTATAATTTTAACGTAATGAGATAATGCCTGCAATGCATGAGGTAATGCACTGTTCGATTTTTGAGTGCGGCGCGCAGCACCGGCACTTTTCTCCTCAATTTTCTGACGGTGCAGAGAGTGCAGGATAAGTTCACAGCCTTCCCTGCACTTCCCAGGGAAGAGGTGCAGAAGCAGACGCCAAAAGTGCAGGACCGGTTCTGCAGCGGCGACGCCTGTGCTGGACTGGCTAAACTAATTCTGAACTCATGCAGAAAGTGCAGGCCAGATCGAAAAGACCTAGCATATTAACCTAACATCTTCCGCAAAAAACTCGAGCACACTCACCCAAAAATGTAGCCCTAATTTTTTTTATCGGAATTGAGAGGGGGGGGGGGGGGGGTAGAAGGAAGAAGATTTGCCAAAATAAGCACTACGTCTGGCTCCCGTGCTGCCTGGAAGAAATTTGGAATCAGGTTCGAACCCCCAAACCTCCTCTGGCTACGTCCCTGCATTGGCCTATACCTCTCTAGCGAGCACACGCCCAGACTGGCCGAGGTATTCACTATTCCCACGCGTCCGGGCAGCATGATGTCGGTCCCAAAACCATAATGTGATACACGGCGTAGCAGCGCGCGCCAACTACAGCCAGCATGTCAGCTACGTCACGGGAGCCTTGACGTCGGCAGTATGGAACAATGAGCAAATAATGTCATGCTGGCCCGCTCTGAGCTTTCTCGTGCGGGCAAAGATTAAACGGGATTTAAAATATGCTATACTGAGCGGTTACTGTTGAAACTTGCCAGGAGATATCTCCTGATAAAAAGGAAGCATTTTACATAAGTTACATCACCTTTTAAATTCTGTGTCACTACTCCTTTGGTAATGTTTGCTTAGTTTTGTGTCCACTTAAAGTAATTGGGGAATAAAAAATGCCGTCTTCATCTCTGAAAATGAACAGGTCTCTACGCCGCTCCTTCTTGGCAGCAACGGAAGTGTTCGACTGCTCACCTCCATGTTTGCCTGTTGTCATCCTGGCATCCTCACCAAGCCCAGGACATGTATCCTTTCTGAAGTATCCTTGCAGAAAGCTTGATAATTTCCAGAAATAGAAATCACTATTCACAACTGTTGTTGGACGGCAAGGTATACACTAACTGAATTTGTGCCTAAAATTTTTCAGGAGACTGATGAAGAAGGTACCAGGCTTTGTTTTACATTAGGAGGTCAATGGCATTCTGTATTGTAAAGGCAATATGACCATATGCTTCTTTCTTGTGCCCATTGCAGAGAAGCCACTTTGTCTTCCAGAACTTGCTTTAGTGAGCCACCTAAAAATTCTGTGTGGATGCTTTGGGTAGACCAAAACATGCTTGTGTGCTCAGATATTGAACCCGTTGACAGAATTCAGGGATATTGTGCGCGAGTGATATTGTGCATGAAGCGGGCATTGCATTTATTCATTCTGGGTCATGATGACAAGCACAGCTTGGTCAGCTGGAACGAATATACTAATGCATATGTGAGTTGTTTTTTTATCTGACTCGGAGAAGTCACAGAAATTTGCCTGAGCTTCCTCACAAGACAACATATTATCCAGGAGCATTGAGTTCTTGGCAGGGGTGAGCTGTGTTGACTGTTCTGCCTTATCCTTAAACACTCACAAAAGAATAAAAGGAGCGCTAAGTAGACGAAGACGAAGTAGACACAAAGGACATATACAAGCGCCTGTTTATGTCCTGTGTGTCTACTTCGTCTTCACCTGTTTAGCGCGTCGTTAATTCTTTCACATGAAGCATGAACCAACTAGCTCAACAAGTTTTGTTAACGCATAAAAGCATCACTGTAAAGCATGGCAGAACGAGTTGTGATGGCCAGCCTTATTAAGTCGACCTTTGCACTTAGCCTAGCAAGAACATTTCAAAACCTAACAAAACTCGGCAAAGCCTCCTCGGTGCTCAGGAATTTGCAGTGGAACCGGCTGTTTGTGCCACCCATGGATTTGCTGGCTTGACGTTGGAAGTTCTGCATTACTCAATGTCCGGGGTCTTTTTGTTGGCTATTCCATTTGTACTTCGTGTCACAAGCAGGGTACTTAGGACCTTCCGCTCCTTGCTGCCGTTTAGGTGAGGCGGCTTCGGCGCGACACTCGGGGTTCGATCGTAGCTACCTCATATGTTCTCGAGGAGTGACTCGCCGGCATTTGCGCTGTGCTTTTTCTTCCTCGGGAGTGGCACACTTCTTCAGCCAAGCCATGTTTTGTGGGAGTCTAAGCGATGTGCATATTGTAGAGTCACTAGGTGATGTGCAATGGTGCAGTGACATCATAGCTAGGCGTCGCTTGGCTCCGCCTACACAGCTGCGCAAAGGTCAAGCAGGGCCCTCGTGCTGGAGGAGTTTTTTGGGGGGGATATTTTTTGCGCTGATGCCACCGAACCAACTTCAAGGTTAAACAGCTCCTCTGGTAAAAAACCGCCATCCCACCTACCAATATAGAGCCTGCTGTCGAGATAGCTGGGTGCACATGCATGCTTGCTCTTCAATGCACTCCGATGTCTTTATTTGTGGAGCTCATCACCTGGATGCTCGGGAATGGGGATCTCTTCTTAGAGTGAGCAGCATGACGGTGAGAGCAGCTGCAGCATGCAGTGATACCATGTGTTGGCTCGTGTTAAGCTTAGGAAAATGAGTGCTTCAGGACATTTCTGCATTAAGTTGTCGTCATCTTCAATCATGTTGTGGGAATTGTGGGACGAACTCGTCAAAAGATGTTGCAAGTTCTGCACAAGAGTGCAGAGTTTCCCCATTGCTCGCTGACAGCTGCTCACTCTGCGAATGGCACCACTAGGTGCCACGTTCGAGAGCATCTGGGCGGGGTGGCTACAACCAAAAACATTTCCATGCGTTGACCAGCAAAAAACGTGTATGCGCACGTAGTTATCTCAGCCGCACCTGCTGTGCCGGGAGGAAGCACACCGATGTTTTTTCTCTGCAGCTTGAATGGTCTGTTTGGTAAAGCACAGGTCATGTTGGGTGGCAGCCTGAATTCTGTAGTATTTTAATTTCTATGTGCCTTCTTGTTATTTTCGGCTCCTCTCTGACCATTCTATTGCAGTGGCGGTTGCATTAAGGCGGCACCTGGGTCTTTGGGACAAAAAATTGCACAAGAAAGCATTTTTTTAGGTAGCACTTTTCTCTTTATTTGCAGTTTTTTCTCCAGAAATTCCGTATGTGGAACAGTACCAGGTACTTATATAAGCCATAGAGGCTCGATTTCAAGAAAAAAATAATTTTCCCATTATTCCGCACTTTTTCGCCACGAGTGGTATGGCAGTGACACAAAATTCTCGAGAGGTACATCCCAGCATGTAGTGCAGCTAGGAAGATCACTTCATTTGCACTATGAAGCTGAATATTCAAACTTTGTGAAATGGGAAGCAGATTCTACATTTTGTGTTTCAGTAGGTGTTTAATTTGTATTATTTTTAATTCTTTAGAAGGAGTAGTTAAAATTTAGAAGTTAAAATTGATTTAACGTGTATGTGATTGCAAAACAAAAAAACTGCTTCCCATATTTCCTTCTACACAAGTTCTGGTATCTATTCAAGTCTTGCTGGTAATGTTTTGTTGAATAGTTTTTTTTCCTATTGTTCTCAAGAACAATCAATGAGATCTTTTAGTTAACTCTGGAACTAGTTATCTCACATCAAAACTAATTAGATATTTGAAATCAGTTAAGAAAACTGAACACGCCCATGAAGTTTCGTCAGAATTGGTTGGAAAACGAAAAATAGTTTCTAATACCAGTGTACCCCCTCAAGATTACTTCGAACAAATCTCTGTTCCCGTTGTGCAACCAATGGCTCTGTTCTGATTGGTTGCACTTAACTATGTGGCCTAAAAGATGCCATTTCATGACTTTATTAGCTCGTCTAGCCATGCAAAGATATGACGGAATGAAGACAGCAAGAGCACCTCTTAAAATATATTGACTAAGTCTGCCTCTAGTGCCCTCTTGAACACACATGTGTGCAGGCTGTTATGGTTTTTTTCAGATTTCCCGAAGGATGCAGTGTTGCTGCTGATCATTTTCACACACCATTTGTCCTGTCCCATGCATGAATTGCTTAGTCTTGTTCTGCATTGTGCATTCGACCCTAGGGGCCAGTTGGCACAACCGGTCACACTTTCAAACAAAGCAGTGGTTTATTTTTCTCTTGTCTGTATTTAGACTTCTACTTACTTGTAAAGAGGTTCAAAAGGTTCTAATCATCCTTGAGCCAAAAGGCTTGCAAGGCAGCCAAAAAGACATTTTGAGAGCAATTGACCTTAATGCTCATTTTTTGCAATGCACCTCCATGTGAATATTAGAGAAATTGGCCCCTATACTAACCATTTATAAACGACACCACTGAAACTATGAATATTTTAGTCTTTTAACACAAAGTTAGCAAGGTCCCGACTGTTTTTGGCAGTCTGACTTTCAGTGGCCTTTATCCATAAACTCTTGCCTTTAGGAGACATTATCTGTTAGAACTTTTTGGGAAATTTCCAACATTTCAGCATGCAATTTGCTCCTACAGGAAGACAGTTGTAGTTTTTAAAGCAACTTAAAATGAAACAAACCTCGCTACTGCAGTTTATTGTATAAAACATTATGGACGTGCTTGGTGGGGCAAAAATAAAAGCAGTTGTCAAGCCTGCTACACTTTGAGACAAATCCAGAGGGCTTAAATATGATGCATTTGAGGCTTCCCTGTGTGAGGGACTTGAGATGTGCAGCTGGAAGCAGCATTATCTGTACTGGGATTAGTTCCCACCACCCTTCCCTCTGCTGCACTCAGTGACAAAGGAGAAAGCAAGCTTCAGCAGCTAAAAACCAAATTAAACTGACTTTCATTGAACAAGAATTAGTTAAAAATTGTTCCTGTCGTAATAACTTGCTGCAGCATGGCTGTCCTGAGAAAGAGAGATTATGCTCTTTAATGTGAACTGGTTAGGTCCGCCCTGCTAGAGTCAAGGCTTGCTACACCAGATGGGGGGTGACTACGTTGATGAGTGGTGAATATCAGACATTAGGGTTACAGCAGGAAGAAGACAAACACGAAACATTAAAAAAAAAAAGAACGCTGCCAGCGGAGTCCGGACATAAAAATACAATTGAAAAGAAAATCGTTAATGGAAACGCTGAAACAAAATGTAAAGTAAACGACGGGAAAAAATAAGGCGCCTGATAAAACCCATGAACTTCTGCTGTGCAATATTTCCATGTAACTCAGGGATAATGTGTGCTTGAAATCGAATGCCCAGGTATTGAAAGGTGCCACAGAATTGTCCAGAAACATGCTCCTCGCCCGGTTATGATAAAAGTTATTGACTTTCACGGAAAAAACCAACGTCCATAAAAATGGCCACAAATTTAAAGATTCTGACTTAAGCATTTCAGAAGACTTTTTGATAAAGATAAAGATACATTAAAAAAATTTCGAAAGCAGCTAAGACCTTCCCTGATAATGGCTCACTTGTTTGCTAATCCTAATTTCCTTTCCGTTGTTTCCACCCATTCACCACATATCGTTGGCGAAACTGAGTTATGGTTACACAATAGCATTCACGACAGCGAAGTAACACCACCAGGCTTCACCGTTTTTAGAACTCATTGGCAACATGGAAGAGGAGAAGGCATTGCGTTATTTTTGCAGTCTGACCTTCAATTTTCAGTTCTCCCTAGCCCGCCTGATATTAAATCTGTTTGGTATCAGGCAGGCTTCCTGAGACGTGGGAAAAATCGGGAATTCCTGATTTTTTATGCGTCAACAACTGTTCCATTATCGATTATATAAGCTATTCTTTTTGACAATTTCGAACAGCTCAGTGTATCTAATGATGTGAATTCCTTGGTGGCTTCTTTCGAAAGTATTGTTGCAACCTTTTTCCAGTGCTTCGTCCCACTTAAGAGACAAAAGAAATATCTCTGCCTTTCTTTGATCTCGTGTGGCATACTTCACCTGTCATGTCGTGTTGTGAGGTTAAGGCGTGCAAAAAGAAACCGTGGTCCACTTAAAATCGCCGAATTTAACAATGCCAAAGAGTTCATCTAAATGAATTCATTTTAAAGACTTCTACTTTGGGATTACGTTACAAGGTTTACTGAGAAGTAACCCTAGAAACTTTTGGAGTTCAATTTTTGCCCTCTTCCACTTCTACTAACGCTGTTCTAATAAACAATGTCCCTTCTAGTGACTCATTAGCTATCACCACTGGCTTGAATGAGTACCTTCAGTCAGTATTTATAACGAAGAACTTAAAGATACCTGATTTTCCACTTCAGTCACAATTCTCAATTGGCGATATTACCATACCTCATGAGAGGGTTTTGTATCTAATTTTGCACTTGGACAATAAGAAATGCTGTAGACCTGATGAAATTAACAATGCTGTTCTGATAAGATATTGTGTTTCAACAGATCAGTACTTGACCATGATTTTTGAAAAATTCTTATCTACCTCGACAGTCCCGTTAGTCTGGAAATTGGCAACAATTTTTTCAATGTTGAAATACAGCAACAAGCAGTCACCATTAAACTTTCGTTTGATTTCATTAACATCTCAATCATGAAAACTTCTTGAACATTTAATATTTAGTAATATTACGGAGTTTTTTTAAAGTAGCATTTAGTGTGATTCTGTCATTCTGCATGGCTTCTGTCGCAGATTTCGCGTAATCACGGAGATTGTCGAATTTTCGCATGACATTGCCTACACTCTTTGACAAGAGGACCAAATAGATGCAATTTTTATAGACCTATCCAATGCATTCGACACCGTTACCCACTCAAAACTTCTTTATAAAGTTCACGTTATACTAAAGGGACACTAAAGGGTCCAACAAGTTGGGCTGTATCAACAGATTAAGGTGCCAGGAATCCAAATTTACCATTCTCGCAACTCGCAGTTCTTTAATAAAGCAGAAAATGCCAGAAATGTGCAAGCTTTCGGGTACTACGGCTTGTGACGTCACAATATTTGTGCATGGCGAGAGCCCATTCGAAAAGCGTATATAAATGGTTTTCGTAAAAGAAACAATTCCGAATTGGTTGAGCACACGAAGTAAATGTGAAGCAAAGCTTTCTGTGAGCTGACGTAAATATAGACAACAGATTATATACATTGCGAGGCAAGCTGCTTTTCTCACTATTCATTCAGCCATCACACTTTCAGTTTCGTTTTAAAAAAGCATTGGTGCTCATTTAGCCGAGTCAATTACCTACCGTGGGGAATGCCTGTGCTTCTGCAAACAATATTTCCGGCAGGAAGCGGCAAAGAGACAAGGTGCACCGCAGGTGTTTGAGCAGCCCGACAAGCCTGAGATTCTAATCCATTCTCCGGATGCGAATGTTGCCATCGGTAAAGCGTGCCCACATACGGTTCAAACCTTGTAGCCCGTGAAAGGTTAGGGTACTTACTGCAGGGGGTTATTCAATGAATCTGAACTTGTGTACTGCCGCTCACCGCGAGCCGCCATTGATAAATAATCCGTACATTGTGTGCGCATAGCTCTACCCTTGTTATGTTTGGGCTGGGTGGAATCGCTCTGAAGTTCAGCCATTCAGCCCCAAAAACTACTCGAGACAGCTGCGGGCAGCGAGTGTGTATTTCACGCCAAACTGGCGCGGGCGGGTAAAATGTGCACACTGGCCGCCAGAGTGGTGAAAAGCATTTCTCGTTTGGTCGGTGACAAAAGTGAAAGCCAGCCTCCTCGGCCGAAGATACGTTCTTGGTGGTCGGCCATGGCTTGGTGACGTAAAAGCTACTGTTGCCAGACCGCATCGCTGCCTCGCTCGTTTTTTGTGATGCGAAGTCTACGTCACGAAAAAATGAAAGGGAAGTGGGGGAGAAATGCCAGCTTTCTTTGTGGATTTCTCAGGAAAGAGTGAATCGTTGCTCATCGAACAAACACTGACAGTGCTATGAAGCGTATGATCTTTCAGTTTAAACAAAATTTAATTCTGCCTTTAGTGCCTGTTTAATAACTCGGCCTTAGTTGATTTGATTCCTAGCGTTTTACGTGACCCATTTCATTCCTCTAACGCGTTTGTAGTGAATGTGTCATCCGATGTTCCCCAGGGTTTATTCCTGGGGCCACTTTTGTTGTTATTGTATATTAAGGATCTGCCAAATTATGTATCCGCAAAAATCCTCTTCGTTATATACAAAAAAGGCTGCATTATATACAACGTAATTAACACCAATGATGAACATACTTCACTTAATGATTCCTTGACACAAATTTGAAGGTATTGTGACAAATGGAAAATGAATAGAAACTACAAAAACAGTAACTTTATCCTTCAGTATGCACAGTTCTGTTTCTTTTTTAATTATTCGTTCAACGGCTCTTCCCTTCATCGCGTGTCTGAATATAAGTATTGTCGTGGTCTGAGCACGTTGAATGTACATGCAATAGAGCACTAAAAAAATTAGGCTGCCTAAATTGTACATTGTACTAAGCTCTCCCTGGAACAGAATTGCTAACATATAAATCGCTCATCCAACCCATCCTAGAATATACCTGCACCAATTGGAACACATGAATTATCTGAAATTAACATGCTTTAATCAGTTCAAAAGAAATCAATCCTTTTTATTTCCCGCCGTTTCGATTGGAGCTTTTCGCCGTCATGCTACCTTGCTACACTAGAATTACAACCCCTGTCCAAACACCGTAATCGCGAATGTCTTAAACTTTTGCACATTCTTACGAATGCTCCATGCTATTTATTACAGCACAATTTGTCCCCTGATAAACTGAAATGTACTAGAAATAGTCACGAACTTAAGCTTGCACCTTTTTACCTGCATACTAATCTAAGTACAGCTTCTTCCCCTAACAATTGAACAGTGGAATTTACCAACAGGTGAACTAACAGGCCATTGCCCCCCAAATTTTTTTAGTAATTTAAATTGTGTTGCATGAATTTTTGTATAATTTCATTCAATCTTTCTTGTATTTGTTTTTACCTGCTGTGTCTGAACTTCTTGAAACATATACGAGTTTTAATGATCTGTGAATTATGTCTGTATTGATCTGGGCAAAAATGTGGTTAGTGCGCTATGTACATACCCACCCCTGTGATAGCCCAATTGGGCTGCAATATGTAAAAATAAATTAATAAATTATCAAAGTGCTTGTCAAGTCATTGCACTGTGTAAACACCACCACTGGATATGCAGAAGTATTAATGGCAAAATGAGTGTTTTTCCCCGAAAATGTGCAGTCTCTGCAACAGCTGACAATTTAGAAACAGAATGCTCATGTAATCGTACTTTCTTCTTCAAGAGCTGCATTTCTTATGATTTTTTTTTTGCCAGAGGTGTCCATAGCTCCCTGAAATCCCACTTGGTTGTAGAAGTGGTTGTGAGGCTGCGACCTTGCTTGTATGTCGGTGTACTGCCTTTTATCTCTTCCTGACAGGCATTATGTGTGGCTTGCTTAGTGCAGCGAATGCATCTGGACTTTTGCAAGTACAGTGTGGCCAATTTTTTTTTACCCATTAGGTCCTTGTTCCTGAAATGAAAAGATGATTGTTAGATTGAACTCGTACCTGACAGCAATGGCTTCTTTAGCTGTCTGCTCGAGGAATTTAAACACACCTTTTTACTTTGTTTCTGTGATGTAAAAATGTGGAGGCCAAAATGCGGTTGTCATAACTGCAGCAGCTTTTATATGCACAAGAAAAGCGAGTGTTAAGGTGAATACATTCAACTTGGAAGGTTTGAAAATTCACCATTACTGGCACACCGATGGCACAGAAAATGGCTCACGGTGCCCAAAACAAAAATCTTCATTTATTCTCGTGCGCAGTGCCAACGGGTTAAATTGAAAGTGCATGTATGTATGTGAATATGCAGAGTCTGTTAGGAGCTTGACGTCAGCCTGTTCGAGCTTTCTTGTTGTGTGCTAAGGACTTGAAATACTTTGCACTTTGTCTTTATTTGTTTGCCTTTCTTTATATGCCTTTGTCTTTATAAATATTTGCATGCAGTTCTGGACTTTGATATTCATGCCTAATGACAATGGGTTAAAAAAAGAACCTATGTGTAAATGGTTTTCACACTGAACTAAATATGCCACTTCTGTTGCAGGAGATTGACACCAGCCTTTTCAAGGGAAATACTGCCATTCTATCCGGCAAAGGGCCGAAGAGTTGTTTACACTGGATACTTTGTGACTACTTTCACTAACTTATAACGCACAGAAAGTAGTTTAGCCAAAATCTGCAGATTTATTATTTATTTCTAGAGCAGGAATTTAGGCACAAATATTTCTTAGTGTTACTAGCCTCATTTTTTTCCTTTTGCCTCGTGATGATTGTGTCTTTGAGTGGGTCCTTTAAGCTCCAGTGAGCGCAGGTTTAAAGCAGGTTATGTGTGCAGTGCCAAAAGATACTGAATAAGTGAGCACGGGAAGTAATTCACTTACAATAGGTGAGCCTGGTTTTCTCAAAAGTGCATTTTTCTGTTTTCCTATATCTGATTAGGCTGCCGTACATGCAGACGGCCTCGAACGAGTGAGGGTAGTTGTAGTGACACTGACGTCACCTTTTTTAAGTAGCAGTTTGAATATTTCTGGTTATGTAGATTCTCTAATAGCTCCTTAGTCCTTTCCCTGCCAAGGTCAGCCCCATAAGTGTAGTTGCATCTCAAGCCAGCATATATGGTGCCTCAGTAGTTTAGCCGCTTTGTGGCTGAGTACATGTTCATGTGTTCAACATCCAGCCAGTGTGGGTGTTTTTTTAATAGAAGTGAAATGCAAATAAGTCAGTGTTCAGGAACATTTTGTGTACGTTGCAGATCTCAACATAGTGTCCATTTATCTGTAGCATGCTGAGCGTGGGTCATAACCCAGGCATTTTGTTAAGTGTGCAAAACTGATTTGTAGGAGTATGTAGGAGCTTGTTTGAATGCCCACCACTCAACTCTGGTTTGGGGTATGAGTTTGGGCAACTTTTCCTTTCGTTACATGTAGCATCCCAAAAGCAGACGTTTCATGGGTGTTATTTTGCCGTGGTGCTATTTTAGCATCCTGGTTTATTAACCTGAACTCCAGTTTCTATTTTTTGAATTTGCCAGTTATGCTGGCTTTTTAGTAATGACTCTCTGGTGAGTCTTTGGCACATCAGCTTATGGAGCATCATTTGGACATTCCTGAAAAAAGGCAGCATGTCTTGAAAACTAAACATTCACAGAACAACTTGTGGGCCTACTTCAATGGCTTCACTGCATACCAGTGTGAATAGCATTTACGCAATGGAGTTCTTGCAACTATGCCCCATGATAAAGCCCCTGAATAATTATTTCAGAGTTGACAGCCTGCCACCTTCAAGATGCCTTGTGTTTTCAGTGTGGTGATAAATTTTTGCAAAAGTCAGCTCCATAACCAAAATTTTAAAAAGGTGTTTCTGTGCCTGAACTTACCGAACTTCAAAGTGCATTACGTTGACTTGTTCCCTTTGCCCCAATGCACCTCACATTGTGGGGGTGTGCTTTGTGCATGAAACTGCAGTTGCTTGTTGCAGCATTTAATAATGCTGACAATTTGTCACGAGCAATACCTTCCAAATTAGCTGCCAGTGGCAACAATGTAACCAGCATCGACATGGCATAGCACCATCCTTGGTTGATAGCCCTGCATTTGTCACAGTTTTATACTTACTCTTTTGCTGTGGATGTCCTCTAATTCACACATATTTGGCTATTAATATAGCTTTTTTGTATAAGATTGTTTTGTGATAACTGGTTTCTATGTATCTGGGCCGAAACTTCCGTCAGAGTTTCTGTGCAAAGTTATTTATGACTTAATAGGGTATAAAGCAGCTGAAAGTTATAGCGTGTCAGTATTAAGCAGGAAATGACTGGGGCTGTATGGCTGTTTCTACCACTGAAAAAGAAGTATGTATTTCAAAACAGCCATGTTTGACTTCTTGTTTGTAAGCATTGGGTTAATTCATTCTCCCATTTGTTGCACTTGATTGCTTCTCAACACCTCCATAGAGTTGCAATCGAGTGAAAGCTCAATCTTTTGTGGTTGATTGTTGTAAACTTGCTGTTTTCTGTCAGTGCATCACAGATGGCCCTTCATTATGTGTTAACTGGTGCTCAAAGGCTCTAGTAGGAGCACATTTGGCAAGACTGCTCTTGCTCTGCATGCCTGGGGATGAAGAGGTGATTCCAACCATGCAAACATATTGTTTATGCCTTTGCAGTATGCTGCAAGTTTGTTTTTTGCATCAGCTGTTAAGCTTCTAAGCCTTCACCGCTTGAAAAAAAATGTAAATGCAGTTTTAATAAGTAGCTGAGCTTGTACCATAGGTTGTACCGTACCAAGAGACACAAAAAAAGGAGCTTTTTACATCTGGGCCAGCCGTGGTGCGACTAAAATGTTGCAATTAGCAGGCCCAATAGATTTATCACAATATGCTAACCATGCAGTGATAATTCACTTCCTTCCAATTTCTTGTGCCAGAAATTTGACGGAGGCTTAACTTTTGTGTTGGTCTTGCAAAAACCATGTTTTTCGCAGGTGAAAGATACAACTGAAAGAATATTCCTTGTTATAGGAGTGAGTCGGGTAGAACCTGTTGGATATTGTAATTGAATATGAGGTGAAATCTGTTTTAATTCATTTCAAGTTTATAGAACGTGTGATGCACAAGAAGCAAACATTTTTTGTGCTGTTTTATGTAGATGATTTCTGAATTCTACCAAGAGCCAATACTGATACATATGATCTGTTCATGGCACAGGATGTGTACTTATAAATGTGAGCTTGTTTTCATGAGTCTGCTTATGTAACATTTCTCCGTGTTTTTTCATTATTTCATCCTTACTGCACTCGCTTGCAATTGCAGTTTACCATCCTGAAGTTTCAAGTGGGCACGTGCAAGAATGGCCAGATGCTGACCTCACCTGGAGCGAAAGCTCAAGCACTCGAGACGTGGGAATTGTGGGAACAAGCCCTGACAGTGACAAGGACATTGCTGCTGATCTGGCTGCTGCACAGTGCACCAAGAACGTTGAGACAACCCCCAGCACAAGTGGCAAGCCCCACTTCTCGTGCCATTTGTGCCCCTTCACTGCCAGATTTAAGTGTTTCCTAACAAGGCACATCCGAGCACACACAAAAGAGAAGCCATATAGATGCGATGTTTGCCCACGGTCATTTTCTCAAAGGGCTCATTTAACTAGGCATACACGTATTCACACAGGCGAAAAACCGTACAAGTGTGAGTACTGCTCACGCTCATTTGGTCGAAAGTGGAACTTGGTGGCCCACAGGTGCGTGCATACGGGGGAAAAGCCCTTCATATGCAACTTTTGTTCACGCAAGTTCTCTAGTAAGCAGAGCTTACTGTGCCACATTTCCACCCACAAGTGAGGACATAGCAGAGCATAGGACTTGCTCCTGTTCATCTCTAGACATCGCCTGCATTCAGATGGATCACATTGGCTTGTGTGAGGCCATTAATAGCCAAGTGCCACCTTTTAATGCATAGACCGGTTCTTGAATGTTGAATAACTTATGATGTGGTGAAATGTAGAAGTTCCTTGAAACAGACCTGCTAGTGAATTAATAAATCAAATTTTAAATGTCCATGTTGATCACAGCTGTATTCACACAGTTCTTGGTTCTGCTTGGGCATGCGTACGTAAACTGCTTTTCTTTTACAGGAAAAGCTGTTCATAGGAAAGTTACCATGGTTTATCAGCATGCACAGCAGTGCATTCCCTGACATGCCTGCTTTTCGCAGGTGTTGGTGTAGATCCATGGAATCATTAGGATTTAAACCAATGTTGGTGTAATCATAATTATTTTAAGTTGTAGGTTATTTAGAAGCGGATCCACCATTTGTATCTTGATCTTGAGAACGAAAGCGCAGTACCGATACATGTTGCGACTTAAAAACCAAACATCAACCTGTTAAGCATTTTTCAGGTTTTGTGATCTTTGATAGTACTGTCCAGTCAACTTTTACAGTATAAGTTAAATCAAAGAAGGATGCAGCTTCATATGATCCCTGTTCATAATAGTCAATTAATTAATTTTTTTGAAGCAATACTAACAAATTCTCTTTGTTTTATTTCTGGCGGACAGCAACACATTGTTTTAGATGGTTGTGCCATTATGTCATTCCTGTTGTCAACAGGTTGGTAGAGCATTCCATTTGTGTGAATGGTATTCCCTAAAAGGTGCATTGTGTTGTCTAAAATGCAGTTCCTTATGGTTTTACTATATTGTGGACCTATTAGCCGATCTAGTCACGTGTCTGTACCGAACATTCCGAGCAAGCACCCCTTTGTTGGCAAGTCGAGATCACTGGGAATGGGGGGAAGAGGCGCTATCTCGGAACAGCACCAAAATTCAAGATGGCAGGGACAAAGATCTCCCACCAGGAAAAAAAGACTGGAATGCAGATGGGCTTAACATTTTCACTAGGTATGTTAGTCATCACTCTAAAAAAAAACGCTGCGAAAGCAGTCCCAAAGAAAAGTTCGCAGCATTCTACTTGAAGTCTGCCCCAGCCTCTAGGTGCCACAGCTTGAGCATCTGCCAGTTTGCCATGCAGGTCGCTGTTCTCCGAGCCGTCCAGTGTGTTCCTTATGCCGTAGCCCCTGAAGGCCTGTGCCATAGTAATATTGCCTACAGTGACCCACCCCGCAGCGACAAGATCGGGCACATTCTCTGACGAACGCACTGCATGAAAGCCAACTTTCTTTTGCAATGATTGTGGGTGAAATGAAAGAAGCAACACTTCCCATGGCCGAAATTGAACCTGAGACCCTCGTGTTGTGAAGGCCACGTCTATCCGGTTGCCCCATAGCGACACAGCTGAAGCAGTTTGGATTTGGAGAAGGGTGCATGAATGTGCGACATTTTAAAAATCATGCACCCCTCCATCTAATGACGATGATGGTTGAACACGAAGCTTTCTTTGTGCGAAACCAAATGGTGAAGAGTCAAAGTCAAAACTATTGTGAACAAGCGTCAAAACTGTATGCCAGCCAAAGTCAAAGCTCGCTGAGTCAAATTCTGTTCCGTGCGCTAGTCAAAGTCCAAACCCTGATCCAAGGAATCCCTCACGAGAAAGCTTTGCATTCAACCATCGTCGTCAAGACGTAGAGGTGCCTGAGCTATTAGATACTCTGTCGGCACTTGCACTTATCCTATCATCCACAGAAAAAGCTATGGTTGATATATCTATCATAGGAATCAGTCAAACATCAAGTGAAATGCGGAGGGAAATGTGCAGCTGAACATGATTTGCGGGTCGGTGGCTGTCTTGTGGGTGTGCTTGGCGAGCGGCATCCCGCTGGCGACTAGCTTCAACAAAGGTGTACTGGCGTCATTTGTGTGACGGATATGATGTCAGTGAAACCTTGGTGTATAACGGCATAAAACACTTTCGTGTTAAAATATAAAACCCGAAAACGAACAACCCCAAGTATAACGTACTCTTTACTACTAAAGGTTGCTTCCCCGCAAAAAGACCCTGTGTGAAGGGGTGCACCCTTTACAGGCCGTCTGCTTCGTTGTACTGGCGTCACTTTTTTGATGGATATGACGTCAGCTAAATCTTCGTGTACCTGGGAATAAAACACTTTCGTGTTAAAAACGCTTAGCCCAGACCTGCAATGATCATTCGTCTACTGGAAAAGATGTTTTGACAGAAATATTTCTCAGTTACTATTTCAACTGGCCTCCTTTTGTTTTTGTCCTCTTAATGATTGCCTTCTAAAGTGAGCCAAGTTATTGTGTGCACTTTGCTATGATGGTTTTCTCATCAACTGCCATTTCCTCCCCTTTTTCTGGTTAGCCTTCCCTGCAAGCACAACGGCCCCTAGCAAGTCTGAAGAATTACAGCGACTCTGACATGTTGTTTTTTTTCATTTTTAAGATTTGATTTTATGACATGCAGATTCTTTCTTTGTTCAAGCACTTAACAGTGCTTTTATGTGGCCATGGGGAATACCTCCCAAATTTGCTACCCATGGGGAATAAAGTGGCAATTGTCATGTGGGCCCAACATAGCATGATCAAGGTTGATAGTGATGTTTTATCACAGTTATTCACTTGTAATTTTCCTGTGGCTCTCTTCATTTCAGCCGCCATTAGAATTTCAGGAAAGCTGTTTTCTTGTGTAAGCTTAATGCCCTTTCATATCTGGATTCTGGTGCATATTGGGGCTGGAGCTTTCTGTAAAGTTTGTTTTGCTGAAAGTTTTGCAACTTCAGGGCTTGAAGCAACACCTGAGCTATGAAGCACACCGTAGTGGAGGGTTATGGATTAATATTGACCACCTGGGGATCTCTAATGTGTGCAAAGATCGTGAGCACATGGGCTTTTTAGCTTTTTTCCCTCTATCAGAAAAGCCGCCACCGCGGCTGGGATAGAACCCGTGTCTTCGGGTAATGCAACAGGTTACTCTGTCTGAGCTTAACATAAAACATTACCAGCTGTAGAGCTGCATATACTGCTAGAAAAAAAGCAGTCGGCACCATCATAGAATGGAAAAAGTATTGAGAAGATTTAAGTTTGATTTCCTCCTTGCCAATATTCAGCAAAATTATTTTATTATTCCTTCACAACCACATGGTAGAGTTTAGTGGACCTTCTTGATGGTCATAATTGTGGCATCATCAATCTTTCTATCAAGTTCGTGTTGTAATTTAGTGGCCACATTACTGTTTCTGGTCACTGAGTTACCGATGGCCCTTTTCTGTTCCGAGAACTGATGCTCTAAGGCTTTGGTTGATACCTGTTGAGCAAGAGAACTCAGCTGCTCTGCATACATCCACAAAAAATTTCTGATGTCAGGTTTCGGTTGTTGCAGGACAGGCAAAGCAGCCATTAAAACTTTGTCGTTGCAGTTTTGGTTTTTTCCTGAACAGGCAATGCAGCCATGAAAACTTTGTCCTACCCGAGCATATTCTCGACGCCATAATCACCAGAATCCAGAGGTGCGCACTGCCTTAGCAGCAGTTCTGCTCCATTGTTGGGAAAACTCTGTAGTTCACCCTGTGCTCAAATTTCAAATTAGACAGTGTCATCAGCCAACTTTGTTGACATGTTTCTCATTGTAGAAGATTTGGGAACCTTCCAAATGCTGGAGGTGATACATGCAGGCTGGTTGTGGCACTGCATGTAGGGAATTCCAAATTGTGGTAAAAATATTAAACTGCTGCGATAGGTCCCTGCTTTCCCCCAAGTTTTTCATTTTACTCTGCTCGCTTGTCATTTCAGTTGCACGTCCTGGAGTTGGAAGTGGGGACCAACAACAAAGGCTGGATGCAGACCTTCCCTGGAGCAAACGTTTGAGCACTCAAGACTTGGAAATTGTGGAAACAAGCCTCAACAGTGACAGGAACAGTGGCGCCGATGTGGGTGCTGCACAACCCAGAATGAGTGGCAAGCACCGTTTCTCGTGTCATTTATGTCCGTACACTTCTAGTTCTAAGGTCGATGTAATAAGGCATATCCGTACACACACGAAAGAGAAGCCATTTAGATGCGACCTTTGCTCACGTTCATTTTCTTTGAAAGCCAATTTAACAAGACACAGTGCCATACACGAAAATGAAAAACGTTATAACTGCGAAAAGTGTCCTGCTCAGGGGTTCATTTCCAAGAGCAGTTTGATTCAGCACATGTTCTCGCACACACAGAAAAAGTTTTTTAAGTGCAAAACTTGCTCCCAGGCATTTTTTATCAAGTCTAAATTAGACAGGCACACGCGTATTCACACAGGAGAAAGACCATTCAAGTGCGAGTACTGCTCACTCTCATTCATTCAGAAGATTGACTTGGTGGACCACAGACGCCTGCATACAGGGGAAATGCCCTATGTGTGCACCATCTGTTCACGCAAGTTTACACGTAGGAGGAGCCTCGCATACCACACTTCTACCCACAAGTGAAACAGTAGAATGCACTACTCGCTCCCAGACACCTGCAGACTCACATCCCAACCTAAAAACCAAAGATTGACCTGTCGTGCATTGTACAGGTGTTGTGCTGTCTTACAGTACCGTGCAGTAAACTTTTAAGGCTTATTACACATGATCTGCTGCCGAGAGCCACAGCTTCTTGTGTTCTCTCTTTATAATAGATGAATCAGTAATTCTCTGGGGAGAAGTGCTAAAATGTTTTGTATTATTTAGTTCTTGCTCGGAAGCCAGAACATGTTTTAAGTGGCTGGGCCATTGATTAGGTCTGTCACATCTGTTGTCAACTGGTCGGAAGCATTACATTTGTGTGAGTCATATTCATGACAAGTTGCGTGGTGTGCTTGTGTTAAGTTCAGTTCCTTGTTTTACTTGATTGTTTGTGTAATCACCGATCTTGCCGTGTCTACGATGCTTTTAATTTCACTCACATTTTAGCATTATTTTTGTCACTGATTGATGGTGCAGTTGAGCTTACAGTAACAAGATTTCGGACTTTCTGTCCTCATTTTTTTAAAGTCCCCCCGAGATTTAATTTAGCGTCCGGAAGTTCATATATGTTCCTGCTGGGTTGCGCGCAAGCACTTTGTGCAATCAATAACTGTAAATATTACTGGTTGACATCGAAAGCAAGTGCTACAATTTCCCTATGCAGACATGCTTCAATAAAAAGTTTGGCTTATTGTGGGTCTTTAATAATGCTCTGGGTCCATCCGCGCAACATAACAGTTCTTGTTAACATTGGGAAGTTGCAGAGAAATTGCCCCCAAGGGAAATAGGCCCTCAGCGGTACCCACATATCTGCTTGCTCGGGTAACTCTTGATCAGGTCCTGATTCGTGTACGTGATGCTCTCCTCAAGTAGCACAGAACATTCGAATAACGTTATCTGGAAGTTGCGAAAGTTTTATTAATGGTAGATGTTACGTTGCAATGTTTATGCTTTAAAAAATTCAATGTTTATTTCATGTTAGAAACGTTTGCACGTTAAAAAGAAACATGTATGTTAACGTTTTATTCCCAAAATTTATGTAACGTTCAGGAAACAACTTAAAACCAATGTTAATAATACCAATGTTATTACAATGCTCAGGACTCAGCATTAAAGTAATCTAAATATCCAAACATTATAATAACGTTCAGGGCATGTTGAGGACAGAACATTCGTGGGACGTAAAAAATGTAAACATTGCTATAATGTTAAGATGTAACCGCAAAGCAACGTCATAGGTAACATCGTTACTGCAACATTATTACAATGTTCGAGGCATAACACTGAAGTAAAGCAAAATTTAACGTTATTAAAATGCTCGAAGTAATACTGTTGGTTAACGTAACAAATCTGAACATGGTTACAAAGGCAGAGAAATGTTATCCTTCAAACATTAAAATAATGTTCAAACTAAGTCCACAATATGACAACTGGCTTTTACTCTGGTTTTACAAAGTGACACGGCCAGTGGGGGGGTTGAGGGGGTCAAACGTCCTCCCCCCGAAATTTCCCGGGAGTTGGGGAGAGGGGGTCGGGAGAGGGAGAGGGGGACGGGAATATTCGCGCGAACATGAATCTGCGCGTACATGCATCTCATGCGTACGTGAATCGCCGCGCCAGATAATGCTTTCAGGCTCCAGCGTGTACTCGTCGGTTCTTCTGGCTCCCTCTTTACCATTTTGACATACTAAAAGGGGGGAGGATATTTCAGGTCATTTCCTTAGTTCACATAGATAGAACTTTGCATCTTATGCCGTCGGTGTGTCACCACTGATTTATTCTATCTCTGGTGTGTCTTCCACGGCCAACTTCCAGCTCGTTTGAGCAGCTGTAGCGGCTCGGGCCAACAGTTTCTAATAGTATAATAGCTAGCTGACAGTCCGGTGGAAGCCACATGCTCGTTCAACCAGTCACGTATATCATTTTTTATACCAAGGATACACATGACACAGCTAAAGAGAGAAGGAGAGGCCACCTTTTTATCTTCCTTTCTGCGATCGACGCGTGCCTGTCAGCTTTCCGTTTTCATCTTTTCCGCAGCCCTCATGCAACCTCCTCTGCCTCCCATCACAGCTCCTAAAGAAATGTGTTTCACCATGAAAACTAGGTTCCATAAATTAACACAAGCCTTGGTCGATGACCGGAGAGACAATAAGGTGATGTTTGGGCCTTTGACATTAGAAAGATCAGAGCTCTAGTCGATGTGCAGGGAGAGGCAGCTGATTGAAAATGTGCAGGGAGAGGCAGCTGATTGAAATTGTTCTCAATGCATAAATGTGCCGCGCTTCTTGTGGTCGAACCCATTCCGCCTCTTCAATTCGCGAGCCCTGGCGTAACTTACTTAGGACCTGAAGAACTATCTCAAATTATGCGTGAAATGGAAAAAAAAGGACACCATAGGCGAATGAAATCAACTGTGTGTTCTTGCAGGCGTCTTGACAAAGAGACAGAAAAGCAGTTTATGGGGTCATTAAAGGGACACTGAAGTGATTTGTAAACAATGCGGGATTACGAGCGCAAACTGTAGTCCGGTGTCCCTGGGCCCTGTTTCGACCACTCTGTGCGCTTTTACGCGAATTTATTTAGTAGAAAAATCAATTCGAAAATCCTCTCTTTACGCTCGCCCATTTTCTGTGGCGTTTTCATGTGACGTCAGCAGGAGAGGAGCTGACAATAGACCTCTCCCGGGGTACGTCACGCGGCGGCCGTGACGTCACGGAAATCGCACGTGCTGGGTGTGGCCGGGAGTGTGGTTGGCAAAACATTCGGACCGGCGCGCGGCGCGTATGCAGTGAGGCTGCATTAGACGCGCTCAAAAGTGGAATTTTTGTTAACGTGTTGGCTTTTCTGATGCCGGTGGGCTGCTGTGCTCTCGGCTACCCATATTTTGCGAGCAAAATCAGCGGCATCAGACTTTTCGGAGTCCCCACAGAGGTAAATTCGGCGTGTATTGTGGATGCGCGCAATGTGCCGAAGAGGCTGGCAGCCAAAGCAGCGACATAGTCTGCTCTTATTCGTAGCAACATTTCGCATTCTCGAACTTCAGCTGTTCTCCAAAGCGCAGTCATACCGTCTACATTGGCAGTCCGCACTGATTCGTGCAATGAAATCATACTGTTTATCAACCATCTGCTATCATGCAGCACCAGCAGAAATTTGGTCAAGTGAAATAGGGGGGGGTAGGGGGAGGAGGGGGCAGACGGAAATTTTCTTGCTGCGAAATATTGTCATGTTTTGAGGAGGTAGAGCACTGTATTAAAAACACAATGAATGCGTAACCTGCTTTAGGCGACGCGAAATAAATGTTTCGACGAGGGATCCGCGATAGCCGCCTGCCGCCTGATCGACAACGACGTCGACAAGTTTGGTCTTTTGTTATGGGGGATCTGTTCAAGACGAACGAAATTCATTGCTTGTAAGTACAATAAATTTTTACCTTGATCTATTATATTCGGCCTTGAGAATGCCGGAAAACTGAGATGCTTGCCGTGCTCACATGCAGCATCGTGCACACTTCGGGGCGAGATGAGCCGCTCACGAGACTCGAAAAATGTGTTTGCCATTAGCGAACAGACTCAGTGAATGTATTCATTTGTTGCGGCCTCCCGACGCTGGCGTATGCAGCGGGCGTACAAGGACACTATTATAACCAGGGTGTCGAACCGGAACCGAACCGAACCGAAAACCGGAACCGAACCGGTATTTTTCCGGAACTGAACCCGAACCCGAACCGTTATATTGTTATCGCGATGAACCCGAACCGGAACTGAACCGGAAAAAAAATAACGGTTACCGGCTCATGTCAAAACGGTTCGGCCACGCGCTGTTGACAATGAATGTGCTATCAATGCTATTTGTTTTTAAGTGCCTTCAACTGACACACACCTCGCTTACATATTTTTCTTCTCCACTCAGTCTTAGGAATATAAACGCTGCATCCATGAATCTTGACATAGGAACCAGTATTGCGCTGGTCGCGGATTGCACGGAAGAAAGAGAATTGGAAGGCTGTGCAAAAAAAAAAAAATATCGCGTCACGGGATTTCATTTTCCTACAATCTCGTAAATCCTAAATGCTGCGGTGTGCTCATTTCATAACACGTTTCTAGAACGCGCGAGTTCTTGAAGCTTGCTTCCATCGGAATGAGAAAAGAAAAGGCTGTGGAGTTTGATAATGTTTGAGGGACAGAAAGAAATTTTATTTACAGTTGAAATGAGCGTTCATGAATTATATCTGCTCTTCGCTGCCCCAGCCACCGGTCAGAGTATATCGAGCTATGAAGTGTCAAGATTTACATGCCGTATGTTTTCGTACCGGAAACTCGATAAATGCGGGGAAAAAAATCGGGATACAAACCCTAGTCGCTCGCGGAGAAGCGAAGCTGCGCGTACTTTCGAATTTGACAAAGGATCTGCCGAGCTTCTGTTGCTTCCGTCGCCTGCCCAGCGTAGCCATGGGACTCAAGCGGGCGCGTGCGCTCAAACCAAAGCTCAGCCGACGCTGGAGTTAGCTCCCGTGACAGACAGCCCTGTCATCAGGCAGTCGTTGTTTGCCGCTTGCATTCGCTACAGGCTTTTATAAACGTTATGCACTACTAGTTTCGACTACTTTTCATTTGTTTTCATCGGTGTCCGTATTATACATGAATAAATGCGCCAGAGCGAATCGAATTCTATGTACGCTTGCCGTGACCCGTACACCTTTGGGGTGTGCACCCTCCTCTTTTTTTTTCTCTCTCACAAACACACCGTCTGTCTACTTATTTCGCGCTGGCTTTCCGACTCCCCGTTCCCGACACCGCTCGTCCCCGGGAATACGGCGCCTTGCAGTCCCGCCGCACTGGAGCCGAGGCAGAGAGAGGGTTGCCTACGGGCAGAAGCACAGGCGCTTGTAGCACTTGTAGCGCTGTGTGGATCTGCTTCCGTGCGCCGGCTCCGGTAGAGTCAGGCTGTCAACGAGTGTGTTGCCCCAACCCGAGGTAAGTCAAGGTGTTCCATTTTGGTTTTTTGAACGACGTTTTCTTCTTGAACTCCGCATTCACGCGTGCAAATGCTAAAATATGGTAGTTACTGCCTTTGTGAAATCGTTTAAAGTTATGCAACGGCTTTGTTTCGTAGTCTAGAGAAAGGCGGCAAATTGAATGCCTTCGTTTTTTGAAGGATTCTGTGTTCATTTCCATTTATAGGGAAGATTCATTTCGATATTTGAAGGTATGTGGCCATTGAGGAAGCAGCGTATAGTGGATGCCAGCCCTGTTTCGTTGTCTTTAATTGTGACATAATGGACCGCGATGTAAGTCCAAGTTGTTCAAGGGAACCGAAACTTCGATGAGCCTTCGATGGCTTACAACAGCTACCAATGAACTACTAGCGATTCAAGAGGCATAAAGGTTTATCATGATAATTTGGCTTCAGAGTGGTTGCTGTCATGCAGAATAGTCAGTTTAATTTTCCTTAGTCTTTCACGCCGTTGCAAAGGGAAGAAAGACCGCGGCCGTTCACTACATTTCTCGTCCAGTATAATTTTCGCGATTTCAAAGAAAAATGTAAATTCTCCTGTGTTAACGTTTTGAGGCCTATGAAAATTTGGGGCGTTTTGGTACCGCGGCACAGCTCCATGAGGTCGGTTATTACCCCATATAGGAGTTTATCCAGAATAGTTTTCGGAAAGCATTTGTAGCTATTGAGAGCCAGTACATGTTTCAAGTACAGAGCTTGCAAATAGGATCATAAATTTACCAGAATAATTTTCATATTACAGCACACAGCGGCATGGGCAGAAGAAGAAAAAACACAGCGAGGAAGTACTTCTCGTATGATGATGTAACCGAGATGTCAAAATGCGGTGTTGGAAGTTGTTCTGCGCAAATTAAGGGCAACCATGCTGCTAATCTCCAACGACACCTGCAGAGGTACCATTACGAGATCTACAGGAAGGTCGTTGCGGACTCCTCCATGGCCCCTACAGGTGCAGAAGCAAGCTCGGCAAAACGATCACGTTCATCTGGGCAACAGAAGCTCACTGCTATGCTACCAACTGGCACGGCTAGAGTGTCTATAAGTGATCAAATAATTGTTAGCGCTTGTGTAGAGCTGTGCACTGTGAATGGCAGACCGTTTGCGCTGATGGAAGACTCCGGTTTCCGAAAAATTCTTGATCCCCTGCTCGATGGTCTTAGCACAAAGACTGTCATAAACGCCGAAAACATTCGGACAAGAGTATCTCTTTTGGCCGATGAAATGCGCGAAGAAATCCGGCAGCAAGTGAAGGGAAGACTGATATCGCTTAAAGTTGATTGTGTCACCCGTATGGACAGATCAATGCTTGGTGTCAACCTGCAGTTCGTTTCCGATGGAAAAATTGTCCTCCGGACGCTCGCGATCAAAGAATTGAAGGAGGGGCACACAGCTGGCTATTTGCAGAGTATCCTGCTTGAGGTACTGGCGGCGTAAAATGTCGAGCTATGCCAAGTGTACAGCATCACTACAGACAACGGCACCAACCTAGTGAAGTCAGTCAAGTCGCTCATGGAAGATCAGCAGCAGCAGTCGGGAAGTGATGACGAAGGGGAGGTCACTGGGGATCAGAATGCCGAGCTGCTGTTGACAAGTGATGACTCGTTCGACGACACGGGACCGTGGCCTGGTGTACTGAGGGGAGTGCGATGCGCAGCGCATACTTTGCAGCTAGCAGTTGACGACGCGATGAAGAAGGCCTCCGTCAAGGCCACTGTTGCGAAAGCAAGAGAAGTTTGCAAGAAACTTCGGTGCCCAAATGTAATGATGATGATAAAAAAACTAAACTTAAGGAAGCCCATCCTGAACTGCCCAACTCGCTGGCACTCCACCCATGATATGTTGGAACGTTTGCTCGAACTTCGGGGGTTTTGTGTGGAGATGTCTGCCACAAATCGTGACTTGTTCCTTTCCGGTGACGAATGGAGTAGAATAGAGGGCATTGTACGAGCTCTCCACCCGGCAAAGAAGACAACGCTCACCCTGCAGTCACAACAGTTGACAGTCGGTGATTTCTACGGCGCTTGGATGAAATGCGTTATAGACACAGGGAAAGTGGATTCCACATTTGCACGCTCTGTTGTTGATGCACTCAAGGCAAGGGAGACTTTGCTTCTTCAGAATGACGCGTTCAGGGCGGCGGTCTTTCTTGATCCGAGGTACAACATTCTGCTGTCTGAAGACGACAAGCAACAAGCTCGCGTTCACTTGAGCAACACGTGGGCTAGCATTGTACGCCTCAGCCGTGACGCCAACGACTGCCGAGAAAGTCCGACATCCTCTCTAGGCAGTGATGATGAACTAGACGCTCTTCTGAAGGAAAAGGAAAAGTCACAAGTGGCTGAAAATTACGAAAAAAGAAGAGCACTGAAGTCGATAGCGGCAGCATTGAGCGACTTCGAAAGAGAAAAGAGACTGAAGAAGGATGAAAACGTCCTTGCCTATTGAGAGACGCAACGACTGGAACGCCCCGAGCTTCATGAATTGGCTAAAGTTGTGCTGGCGTGCCCGGCAACTCAAGTGAGCGTAGAGAGGACTTTTTCTAGCTTAAAGTTCATACTTTCGCCTCAACGCGTTCACTTGTCAGAGAATACTCTTGACAATATTTTGCTGATCCGTGCTAACTGGGGAGAAAAAAAAGTAAAATAGCAACAGTTCTGCTTCTGCATTTTTGTTGATTGATGTAACAACAAAAAAATTGTTTGTCGTCGTTTTTTTTTTTGTCTGTGTTAGTGGGAGTGGTGCTATGCCTTAAATGTGCATTCAGGATGTTTTCTCCTATTTTTTTAAATGGCAGCTGAGTATAATGCTTCCAGATGCTTATTCGGCCGTGTTCTGTCCGCCGAGTCGTGCAGTGCAGCCTATTTGTGCCGTAGAGTGACGGGTTCGAGGTTTGTAGTCATCGTCACACAATTTCCTTGCTGTGTGAGTACTTTTTTCGAAAGTGCCAATTTTATATGGCTGCACAATAACAATGTTAAAATTTCCTATTGTTTGACGGTAAAGGTTTCTTAACACCAGTAGCGCCGTCACCACGGGATCTGTAGCAGCCCTCTTAAGCTACATCGTAACAATTGTGATGATCCACGACTGATGATGTTACACCTGACCCTGCGGGCCGTTTTGGTAACCAAGTTGAAACTGTATAATTATATGTAATTGTGGATATCTTTAAAGCTCGGTAGCACTGTAACGAACTTAATACCAAGTTTGGTTTTTACCAATATTGCGTTATTGTATAACTAATGTTTTGCCAGTCAGATGTACGTTGGCTATAACGGATTGAAAGGGATATTTCATTGCGATATGATCCTTTCGTGGTTAACGATTTGAGTGAATAAATACACAACTTCGTTTCGAACTTCCGTTTCTGTCGTAATCTTTCCAGGAGGCCGTTTGTTTTGTACCGTTTTCAGAGTGCCCTCCGGAATTTGGGATTTATTCTCCTGCGCATTCCGTGCGTTTCTAATTTTACGACTTTGCCTAAACTGCAAATTTGTTGCGCAGTAGAGAACAAAAGCGGGAAATGGAAAATTTCCCGGGTCGTCCTACGCTTTGTGGTATCCTTAACCTTTTTGTAGTTGCAGACTAGTGCTTAGTTTGATTGCTGCAGAAGCTGTTGAAGGGGCCATGAAAACAAAAACTAGCTGGAATTTAAAAGAAAACTGCTTTATACCAATAACAATGATACCAATGTTAACGCCACTTAAATACAATTATGTATTTATTTTTGAAAAAGATCAACCAGTGGCAATTAATTTTTTTTGTGAGAAAATAACCTGCGTCATAAAGCAGCACCTCATAGTAACCACACGGTCACTGGAACAGAAGTGATTACCTTCTCCCGCATCCCTTTAGACGTCCAGGTAATATAGTGTGCGGTGTAGTTAGCTTTGTGCGAGTGGCGGCCGCTGACGAAAGCCAGCACCACGATGCATCCGGTTTCGTATAGGCACTTGGAAGCTAACATATTTGTGAGACAGCGAACTCTTCTTTTTTAACATTTATCCTATTACGTCCTTCTGGCGTTGCGTTCGGTGAAGTGTTTTTCATATTCCGTATCTTGTTTAATGAAAAGTTCTTTAAGGGTCTAATTTGAGTTACCGAAGGCTAGTTCAAATAAAGAAAGCTGTATTTTCTCCCCACGGTTCCTTCAATTGCTTACACGCCAAGGTGGCGGGATAGTTAGCGAGTTCTACTTGTAAGTGGGTTTTTAAGGAGGTCGCGGATTTTACAGCCACTGCGTTGGACCCAATTAGATGAAGTCCGAATGCGAAAACGTCGGTGAGGTAACCTTTGAGTGCACATAAAAAGACCATTCCTGGTAGAAATCTCTGAGCCTTCCACTACGATGTATCCCGTTTCGTATGTGCTGATTTCAGATGTTTTATTTGTAATTTATTTTGATGTTGCAATTTGTCATTTATAATTTCCGAACCGGTTCGCGAACCGGTTCAGCCCCCCGAACCGGTTCGCGAACCGGTTCGCGGATCAAATTAATCGAACCGGAACTGAACCGGAACAAAATAAATTTACCTGAACCTGAACCGTAACCGAACCCGTATTTTTTTCGGTTCGACACACTGATTATAACTTTAACTATCATGAAGTAATGACTACCGAAAATATTTCAGTGCACTGTCGCAAGATATACGCACTAACCATATGTGGCTGCTATGTTACTCTCGCAATGACGATGAACCATTTCGAGATTTCACTGGGATAAAGGTAAGAAAACAATCGGTCAATCTCGTAGAGAACGACGTATTTTTATTGGAATAATTTTTGCCTTTTGCTCTTCATATTTTTGTTTCGTTGCTGCTTATTTTACTATTTAATCCTTTCATACTTTACTTTTCCTTTTTCCACTCGACATGAAATCGTGTGTACGCCACTGTCTCCGGGCGACGCAAAGAGACCAAGAACAGGGAGCGTTTAGCTGCCTGAGGCACCGCGCTTAGCTTAAGCGGACCTCGAAAGCAACGATAAATTAGCTTTCCTTGGTATGTGTCTGAACACAAAGAATCTTAAAAAAAACATTTTTTGATGCGTCGCAACAGCACCAACCTTCAGAATGACTCGCTTAGGCTGTTCTGCCGCGCACTGATTATCTGAAAGCGTCGCCGTTCAGTTGACCGTACGGTAAACGAAAGTGTTGCGGAGGTTGTAGATGCGGAAAGCTACATGGAGGTGCGACGGCCACAGCTAGGATAGCTAGACCCCCACCTGCAATGTGGGAAGCCAGTGACGGCCCGAACCAACGGCACATCGTTCCTTTCGGGCGCCGCGCGGCCAGGCCGTGCCGTCGGCGCTTGCTGCCAACCGCCACCTCACTTCGCGGCCGCCAGCAGGCGCCACCCGTCGCGCACGTGCGCTTAGTGACGTCACGTTGTTTACATACAGGGAGAGGTCTATTGGCTGCGCTACTGCACGGCTCGCCGACCTTCCGCGACCGAGTCAGTCGGCCCACCGTTTAGTCCGCCGGCCGCCAACGGGTCGTCGTAATTCGCTCGATCAGTTGAAACTAAGCCACAACACGTTTGGGAATGCAAGAATGCGCCTTCATTTACTTCGTTAGTTTGTACACTGTATCTAGCTCCAAGTCAAGGTCGCTTCACACAAGCGCTGCACAAGCGCACATGCGACGCTTCGCTGACTGGTACGCCAGTAGGAAAATATAAGGCATCTTGAAGGGGGAGAAGAGTGAGCGAAGTCAATATAGGTACTAAGGAAATAAAATCAACTGATATTTTTACCGTACAGCGTAAAACTAGGGTGCGGGAAGCACTTTTTTGCGCTGGACGAACAAGCAGAGCGGTCAGCAGCACGACTACGCATCTGCGAACGCTTTCCCGTCTACGAAATGCAATTGCTAGACGTGAGCTATTGTGGAAACTCGGGGGACGCTTACTGCATGAGCGCAATACAACAAATAGTCACCTAAGCTGCTTGAAATACTACGACTAAATAAAAGTGTAAACTGGTTATACATTATAAACCTTATCTTTTCCATCGCCACCAGTGGTCCCCTGTGGCCTAGTCGTCTGGGGTGCTAGGTATGTCATCGCGAGTGTTTTGCCAGTCACAAGTTCGAATCGCCGCGGGTACATGCTTTTTTTTTTTACGAGTTGACTTTTTTGTTTTTCGCCGATGTTTTAAGTGCAATGCACTTTATAAGCGACACCAAACCTTCCACCGCCGGCGGCGCCGTCCGTCCGCAGTCCTCCTATCCCCTAGCAACGGCGTGGAGCGGAGAGGAGCGTCGGTAGCAACGGCGCAGTGACGTCACTCACCACGTGACGACACGCCCCTCACCGCTCCTCGCGGCGCGACGGCGTGCGCTGCGCGCCTCCCTCTCCCTTCCCCGCGCCGTGACGTCACATACTCCACCTCCTCTCCCCGGCAGCTGCCGTGCGCCGCTGTGTGTCACTCTCCCTCCCCGCGCCGTGACGTCACGCACCCGCACCTCCTCTCCCCTCGCTCGGCTGCAACTGCCGTGCGCCGCTGTCCCTCTCCCCTTGCGCTCGCCTCCTCTCTCAGCCACCTGGCTCGGCGCGGCGTACCCCCCTATATATGCAGCGATAAACCGCCAGACCTCCGTGGGTCGGCTCGCGCGCGCTCTCTCGCTACAGTCTCCTGCTCGCTCTGCTCCAGTTTAGACCGTTCGCTGGCTGGGCGCCTCTCAAGGCGATGTCAGAATTACTACGCCGTGTACTCTCGGCGCAAGAAATGCATTCGCACTTCCTCACGATTCCCTTCGGGGAGGTGGGGGCAATTTTTCTATACTGAGTTCACCTTTTTTTGGGTCGCAACGTTCATTGCTCCACGAACTAGTCCACAGAACTCGCGCAGGCTGGCACTGCCGCGCTAGCGAGTTCTCGTTGGCGTGCTGTTGCCATAAGCACCGACTGCTTGCGGGCAGTGGGCACAGGCCAGAATCAACAGACCCTTAGCCTGGTGCGAACACGCTTTTTACGATACAGGCATGAGCGAGGCAAGCTCCAAATATGGGGGAAAAGCGCATGCATTTGAGCGTCTGCGGGGACGCGGAGGGCGTTCATGCACTGCGTAGGCCTCAGATAGTGAATGCTACGATTCCAAGCCGTCCTAGGAGGCTTATCTTATGCATTTTACAGCCGACAAAATGGCAGAAGCGCGGTACTAGGTACTACGATAACGGATATTGAGAATGCCCATCCAACGACGCCATCGAATGTCAAACATGTTGAATTTACAGACCGAAACCGAAACTTATTTGATTGCTAACCTTGGGCATCGTCCAATCACGGCGCCCCCTCCTCCCAACGTCACAGCTTAGTTTGTGCGGCCGCCGCAAACCGCGCATGGTAGTTTTTCTTCTTTCGCGCTTTGTAAAATAATTACCGATTTGTCAAACGGGAGCTTGACAAATTCACTTCAGTGTCCCTTTAAGCGGGATTCACACGACGGAGAAACCCTCTCGTTTTGGCCCGCGGGACCCGCTCACGTGACCAGTTTTAGGCTCCGCCCCTCGGTGGGGATAGCCCGCGGTGGCTCCGCGAAAGAAAATGCCTCCGCATGTTTTCGCTCGACGGCGGTGGCCCTCGGCGGGGAATGGAACCTGTTCCTCGGCGCTGTCGTCTGCTAGTCACTCCGCGCAGCTCCGCACGTGTGGATGCGCCGCCAGGCCGGATAATCCGGTCACGTGCTGTTGACGTCACATATCCGTCCGCCTCCGTGAGAGGGTTTCTCCGTCGTGTGAATCCCGCTTTAAGGGTGGGGACGGGGAGAAAGGCTAACGAACCCATTTCCCCCCCCCCCCCCTCCGCCAATATAAAATCCGGGCTGCGCCACTGGTTTTAAAAATTGCTGCGACATTATTGTAGGGCTTTACTGAATTTTGACGCTGGAGATGTGCTGACACAGTGGTTGTAAGTGTGTTTGCGTGTGTTTGTTTATTTTGTGCTATGAGTCCAGCCCATGTACTGTAAAGCGGACATGGGCAGGCCAACGTGTTGAGGATGATAAATGACAGCGCCATTCGGGTCATCGGTTGTGGTTTTGGCCGCTGAGAGTCCGCGCGAAACATTTCTCAGACCCAAAGGTGACTTTCCCCTCAGTTCCCGTTGTTAAAATAACTCCTTCAACGACCGGTCCCCTTCATAACCAGTCCTCCCTCTCCGGATGGGAAGCCACTCTTTCCAGCTCAGCCTTGGACGACCAGCGCAGACTCATCGACGTGGCAAGACGGATCGCAGCAGCAAATGAGGCCCTGGACTAAGGGCACCACCCTCTGAGAGCTAAATAATAACCTGACTTTATAATAAAGTTTTCTACTACTACTACTACTACTACTACTACTACTACTACTGTTGCCCACTGCCGCTCCCCTCGTTTTGCAACTTGCAAAACAGCGGTGCACACAATGTTGCATGCTGGTGCACGGTGGTTGGGGGGTGGGTAGTCTTGCTTTCCCTCTCACGACCCGCAGGAGAAGTGCGTTGAAAGCATATTCCGGTGTGAGGCTGCCTGTAATTTTTCTTTCCTTGCATCTGCACCGAGCGCAAAAAAGAGCGACAACCCACAGCAGAAGGCAGAATTTAAGGTGCTTTGTTTCATCAAGAAACACTTGTGGCCGGGAAAGAACTGAATTTGCAAGTCAAATGAAGATTACCTTGATTATACAAGAAAAACAAAGCTTTTCACTATTGTCAGTAATTATCATAAAGGTAAATTTATTTAAAAAACAGTAATACTGGAAAAAATAGAAATTGGAATAGGAATCGATAGTTTTATGTGTAATTTTTATATTCCTGGCCTGTTCGCTCTTCAAATTCTGACCTATTGAACCAGAAAACATTACAATGTGCGAGCTAGTTGTTATCAATGCGGCGATCGAATTAACACCCATTGGATGATGTCGTAGGTTTGCAATGAACTCGTACCCGCTGCGGTGGCTCAGTGGCTAAGGCGTTGCGCTGCTGAGAACGAGGTCGAGGGTTCGATTACCGGCCGCGTCGGCCGCTTTTCTGATGGAGGCGAAACACAAAAAACGCCCTTGTGTAAGAGATTTCGGCGCACGTTCAAGATCCCCAGGTGGTCAAAATTAATCCGGAGCCCTCCACTACGGCGCGCCTCATCGCCTGTGTTGCGTCGGCGCGTAAAACCTTAAAACCTTATACGCCTCGAGCTTCGCGATCGCTGCGCCTCCTGCCGCCGCTTCTCGGCGGCGCTTTTGGGAGCAGCGCTGCGTGGCTGATAGGGGGCTAATGCAGTGTTTTGGAATTCTTTTAGATGCGACTGCATCTCATTCACTCGCCTTGTCCCTGCATCCGGCGTCGTCGGCGTCCGCCCCTACCCCAATCTCCTCGCCGCGCTAGCTGCGCTCTCCGCCGCTCAGCCCCTTTCTTCTCCGATAGCGAACTCTCTCGCGAGGGGCATTGGATTGGAATAAAGTGGATTGTGTTGCGTCATAGCCGTGGCAGACGCACTGGCGCCGGCGCGTCCCCTCACCGTCATGCGCGCTATAAAACGCGGTGCCTGCGCCGCTCCGCTCCATCGTTCCAGCGGCATTCTTCCGCTGTCCAACGCTGCAACGTGAACCCCCTATGCGTCGCATCTACACAGGGGTTCCCGCGAGGGGAGGGGAGTTTTTTTGCCTTTCCGCACCCGCCACAACTTGTTATGGTGACGTCTGTGAGCAAATAGTACATTTAGGGCACTTCAAAAAAACAGCTGCGCCTTGGTATAGCGCGTACGCTGACGAGCAATCCGGAGATGCGGTTCTACGCGCTTCTAGGCTGCTCTTACCCGCGTGGGTTTCTCGTTTCTGGGCTGCCTTGTAGTCATAACGCGCCCGCTGGGACGTCCAAAAGTGATCACGTGCACGGACAAGCTGTGCTAGAATAATGGCAAATCGTGGTGTTTGAACAGGCAAATTCACTTCTAATTCCGGAACAGAATTTGTGCAAAAACAAAAATCTTTTGAAGAAGCGCTAGAGAGGGCCCACATCGGAAATGAAATACGAAAGCTGCGCTTGGAACAATAAGGGCTACCCACATGCTTGGTTTTGCCCAAAAGAAGAAACTGCAATGTCTAGGAAGTTTCAGTGCGTGTTGAAGTGTCCAAGGTCATCTAATTCCTTAAAGATAAAAACGCGAAGTTCGAACCTTTGTAGACTTCCACATTTGAGGGCGCTGCAAGAATATGGGGAACACTGACGTCAAGCTGGACATTTTCTCCACAGCATGCTTCCAAAACCACTACATCCGACGATCGCCCGCCACTGCATCAAGCATGCGACGAACATGGTGACCGCGACCGCCAGCTTCCTCGCACCTGAAATGAAACAACTGCACGGCGCGTAAGTATCGCACAGTCTTTACTCCTACGATAAATGGTTCCAAGTATACCTGAATAAACTCAGGGCTAGTAGGCACTTTTGCAAAGCGTTAAATGGAGGAAATTCACTAAATCATTAGTAAAATTTGCGCTTGTCTTAGCTCTACGCTCTCTTGAGAAACAGAAACGCGAAATTTCGGGCACTGTTAATAATGTAGCAAATCAACGTCAGGTCATGTTATTTTGTCTAGATTGTTTCATTCATACACTCTTCCCACGAGAAAATGGTAGGGGCCAGCTGGTTTATGGTCAAATTCCTAGCGGTGAAATTGATTGATTGTGGGGGTTTAATGCGCCTATGCAACGCAGGCAATGAGGCGCGCCGTAGTGGAGGGCTCCGAATTTTGACCACCTGGGGATCTCTAGCGTGCGCCGAAATCTCGTACACACGGGCTTTTTGCTTTTCGCCTTCATCAGAAAAGCGGCCGCCGCGGCCGGGAATCGAACCCGCGACCTCGTGCTTAGCAGCACAACGCCTAATTAGCCACTGAGCCGCCACGGCGGGTGTGGGGAAATTAACCACAATCATCTTATCCCAGCACTGTCTTTTGGGCGTAGACATCACTACATCATTTCTCAGATATTAAGTGCGAATGCACTTTATAAGCGACCCTGAATTCCGTTGACCGCCGTCCGTCCACATAGCAACAGCTGCGGGTGCGCGCTCTCCTCGTCTTCCTTGGCAACGGGGGGAGATGGCACATACCCACGTGGGGGATTGGCCAGGAATCTCCTCGTCTTCCTTGGCAACGGGGGAGATGGGCGCGCGCTGCCTGGCCGCTGACATGGCACATACCCACGTGGGGGATTGGCCAGGAATCGGGCGTGAGAAGGGCTAATGCACCCGCTTAAAGGAGTACTGACACGAAATTTCAAAGCTGAGATCCGCTCTAGCAATCAAGTACAACGACAACACAAATAGGTGTCTGTGCATGGCACATACCCACGTGGGGGATTGGCCAGGAATCGGGCGTGAGAAGGGCTAATGCACCCGCTTAAAGGAGTACTGACACGAAATTTCAAAGCTGAGATCCGCTCTAGCAATCAAGTACAACGACAACACAAATAGGTGTCTGTGAATAAATGCATCTTTCTTTCTTTGTAGTTGTGTGTGTGTATGTGATCTCTCTTTCGCGAACATTACCGAACCGCGCAAATTCCACACCTGCATTCGCACTTTCACATTCTTCCCCTCGGGGAAATGCGGGGAAATTTTTTTATACAAGGTGTTGGGACGATAAATTAGTGTTTCTAAACATTTTTCCTGAACAAACCTCACTTTGGTTCGCACTCGCATTTTGTGGTCTATTTCGTTCAACACCAAGAACTGTGATGACACTTACCTGACCTGACGATTTAGAGTTAGAATGAAAAACATCTTAGCAAAATGACCACCTTTAGAGTTCGCAGGGCTATATAGAGGAACTCTAACCACCTTAAAACGTCGGCGCCACCACTGTGTCTGGACGAAACGCGCGATGCCAGTTTTTGGCAGGCACGCGCAGTCCGACCTGGTTGCAGATCAAACATCTCTTTTCTTCACGCGTTTGGGGTGATCACACAAATTTACTGTCGAGTTGGTACAGACTGTATTAAAATAGTCCGCCATTCCGCAAACCAATCGCGGGTTTCGTTCTGCCATGTAACAGTGGACTGATGTTTGAGGCTTCCAGACGTTACGGTTTTACACCATCAATTTTTCAAATAAGAACGGTCAATGCGACGTGCCGCCTCTTCGCCGTTACTGGTCTACAGCAGATGCGAGACCCAACACCACCAGAAATATGTGCGCAATATAGCAATTATGTGAATCTGGAAGCACGCATATATCAAGCGTTCACCAACAAAAGCTATAAATGCACACTTGGCGAAGATGGACGCTGCCACAGCTACGGCCAAAAACTATAAGCATTTTCTGACTAGGTGGAACGAAATGATGCTTCTGTAATCTGACGCATGTGGTATTTCCCAATAACGTATACAGGGCTGTCGACGCAAACATGACAGTGATGAACGAAGTCGGGCTTGATCCTGGCATCGCCCGCCTTCTTGCAATGGAATGCTTCGACGAAGTGCGTCAGAAGGATGGAAAGGCGAGTAATATATGCCCAGCCCCCTCGCAGCACTTGATGGGAACACTGAAAACAAAATAAAGCTCCATTGCAAGTACGAAAAACATTTTCAGAAAAATAAAGATAAAAATATTGATATATATTTCCAAAATTCGTGTTGCCCAACATCACGACCGAAAAAAAGTTCTAAGTGAGTGAATTACATGTTAACTTTTCAGTCGTATAATAAAACGGAACTGGAGCCAGCACTAAAATCGCAGTCAAATTTCTTGGCAGTGGCTTTGGTCAGTGGCCTTCAATCGCACACAAAACTCCCTGTGACAGGGCTGGGTGAAACTAGGCTGGTGAATCGCCACTACTGCATCTGTCTTCCTTATCTTATTCTTCCAAGTTTGCGATAAACTTTTCTTCATTGTAACTGGGACAAAGCGGTATTGTGAGGGAATCCAACTGGTATTTTGTCTTCGTGGTCCATTTAAACACTTCCAAGCTTCCCAAATATTACCTATACAGTATTGTAGGTGGCCGTCCTTCTTTTTACTATAGGTCCTTTTGTTCGTGTCCTACTACGGCGGGCTACCAGCGCCCGCACACGCTAACAACCCGATTCGCTACAAGGTCAGGTAAGTATAGCTGAGGGGTAATTTGTATTGTATGCATCTGCGTTAAAACATTGCTGCAGTGTAAAATTGTTTGACAAATATGCCAGAGAAAACGAAAGACAACACTTCACCTAGAAGAAAACGTTTAGCCTTTTGTCAATTCACTGACTGAAGTAATCTCAGTTCGCACAAATAAATATGACTCTCTGCACAAGAACTTCTTGGAGTGTTGGCTAAAGTCAAGCTGGAATTTTTGTGGAAGCAGACATGGTAGCACTCATTGGTGAGACCCGCTGATACATCGATAATGTTTCTACGCAGTCAGTTATGCCCTCAGCATCTGTTCACACAAGATTGAAGCAGAAGACGCGCCTGGGAATATTTCATTCTGCGCAATTTTGACAAACCCTCTGCATGCCTCGCATGTGTATCAGCCGATGAGAGACGACACGCACACCCAAGTGGTTGAGCAGCAAAGAGGAAGCTTTATTGTTTCGACGGTTTATATACCCCCCCCCCCGACCCATAGTTGCTGTTTCCGGCTACGCTGCCGCCAGTGTAGCCTGTATACATCGTCCTTCCTTTTAAGAATTACGGAATTTGGTTGAATCGTTCATCATAGTCAAGCGTGACGCGGGGCTTTCGAGGTCTGGTCGATCTCCTTGGTACAGGCTGTGACTGCTGTGTAGGAGTGGTGACCCCTAGCAAGGATTGGGCAAGATGGTCTACATCTTCTGGGTTCTGTACTGGCTGGCTGGGTTCAAGCAGCTTGATGATTTCCTGCTGTGGCGGAATGCTGGAGTCGGTGTCGCTCAAGGTGTCGTCTAGGAAGCAGGTGTTTCCTGTTCCTGCGAAAGCAACGGCCAGTATCAGTTACCAGGCGGTACGAGCGGGGTGAGCATTCCTCCAACACCCGGGCTTTGGGGTTCCATCCCACATCGCTGTGTAAACGAACTACGTCACCAGGTTGCAGTTGCGAGAGGCGACAGCCCTGCATTATCTGCTTGTGCTTTTTCACTTGAGTCCCCCTTGCCTTTCCAAAGTCGGGAAGCCCAGTCCTAAGCCTCCTGCCCATGAGTAGTTCGCTGGGTGACCGTCCGTCCTCCAAGGGCATTGTTCTATAGTTCAGCAGACCCAGCCAGTGATCATCGCCAGTCAGAGCACATTTACGCAAGATACGTTTTGCCACTTGCACGCCCTTTTCTGCGAGGCCATTAGACTGGGGATAACGAGGACTTGACGTAACATCACGGAACTCATATTTGGCCACAAACTGACTGACTCGCGCGAGGTGAATTGAGGGCCATTGTCCGAATTCACCTCCACTGGAATGCCATGACGGGAAAAGATTGCCTTCAGCTTATCTACGACTTCTGCCGCAGTTGCGTTCTGCAACTTTTCTAGCTCCAAAAAGTTTGACTGTGCGTCGTATACCACAAGATAGGTCTCATGGGCATACTCAAGTAGGTCAACACCTACCCTGCTCCATGGGTGTTTGGATACCTCACGAATCCGGAGTGGCTCCTGTGGCAGTTTATAAGCAAGTGCCTTGCACGCTGAGCATCTGTTGGCAAAGGCCACAATGTCTGCATTCATCCCCGGCCAAGACATGAGTTGCCTTGCTCTAGCTTTACACTTGGAGATGCCCAGGTGACCTTCGTGCAACCGTTTTAGCATGTCGGCTCGCATTGATGAAGGCACAACACGGCTGCCTTTGAACAATACTCCATTGACAACGGTCAATTCGGCATAGAATGGTCTGTACAAGCCGTCGACTGGGCTATTGTTTGACAACGCCGATATCACCTGTTGGAGAATGGGGTCATGTTGGGTCTCTGTGACGAGTTTGTCGAGGGTCGTTGGCGCTACCAGGTCGAAGAGGACATGGGTGGCATGCACCTCGATGTCCACTGCGAGGTCGTTCGGCTCTCTGGGGATGTGAGTTTTCGGCCGGGACAGCGTATCAGCCAGGACGAGCTGCGAGCCAGGAACATACTGCAAGGTGAAAGTATACTTAAACAACCGTACGAAGAATCTCTGCAGCCTGGGAGGCATGTCATTCAAACCCTTTTTTGAAATTTGCGATTAATGGCTGGTGGTCTGTTTCAAGGGTGAAGTCAGCAGCATACACAAAATGATGAAATCTTTCACAGCCGAACACCAAGCCCAAAGCCTCCTTTTCAATTTGCGCATAACGTGCCTCAGGGTCCGAGAGTGCCCTCGATGCATAGGCCACTGGCCGCCAGATTTCTCCATGCAACTGTGAGAGCACTGCTCCGAGGCCTGTGGGTGAGGCATCAGTGGATATCTTTGTGGCTTCCAAAGGATCGAACACTGCCAACACTGGTGGCTGCGAGAGTATGTCCTTCAACTCGGCAAGTTCCTCTTCGTGAGGGGGAAGCCACTCAAATTCCGAGTCCTCGCGAGTCAGGCTACGAAGGTTCTTCGTTTTCTGTGCTAAGTTTGGAACGTACTTCCGAAAGTAGTTGATCACACCCAATAAGCGACGCAGGGCCTGCTTATCTCCCGGAGTGGGCATGTGGGTCAGACCACAGACCAAACTTGGGTTGGGTGTGATGCCTTCAGCACTGATGACATCTCCCAGGAAACAGACCGAGCTTTGAGCGAATTTACACTTGTTCCGATTAAAGGTTAACCCTGCTTTGCGTGCCGCTTCGAGCACACGTAGCAACCTTTCATCATGTTCTGCTTGGTCTCGACCCCAGATGAGGATATCGTCTATGTAGACGCGAACACCCTCTATGCCCTCAAAAATCTCGGACAACACTCTCTGAAACACCTCTGGCGCTGAGGCTATGCCAAATGGTAGCCATAGAAAACAGTACCGGCCAAACGGTGTTCCGAAGGTACAGATCTCAGACGAACTGGGATCGAGCGGCACTTGGTGAAATTCAGCTTTAGCATCAAGAGTAGTGAAAACAGTGGCTCCGGCCAGGTCAGATTCGATGTCTTCGCGCCTAGGCAACTGATAGCGCTCTCGCTTTAGGTTCTGGTTTAGCTCCCGCGGATCCATGCACACTCTGAGCGAGCCATCCTTTTTCCTTATCAACACGAGTGGGCTTACCCATTCGCTGGGGCCGGGAACTTTGCGTATGATGCCCTCCTTTTCCATGCGATCCAGCTCCGATTTCAGTGGCGTCCTCAGGGCTTGGGGCACACGCCGTGCTAGCTGGACTATTGGCTGGGCTCCCTCGCGCAGAGTCAGATGGTAGGGGCGGCCCAAACAACCAGTTCCTGAGAACACATCCGGAAACTGACTAACAATGTCTTCCTTCTTGACAGAGTCGACTCTCGATACTAAGCCGAGTTTTTCGCTAGTTTCCAGGCCAAGTAGGGCTTAATTCTTGACCACGAAGAAGTCTACTGGCGCTGTGGTGCCGTTCATCTTCAGCTGGAGAGTAACCAGGCCTATGTGCTTGATTATGCCTCCCGTGTAGCTTCGAAGTGTTGCTGGGCTGGGCCGGACAGAAGCATTCTTGCTGAGCTTCCTTTACAGCGAATAGGGCAACAGGTTGGCCTGCGACCCGGTGTCGACTTCCAAGGAGAGTTTGCCTGTTGCACCCACACCAACCGTAACAAGCCACTCTGGACGCGACGCAATCGTACACACTCCAACATCCAGGATGTCAAACTCCCCTGACGACTCGTCGCTGGCAGTGTTCTCTTGGCACGAGCTAGCTGTTTTCCCACGCGCTTGGTCCGTTGCAGTTATGCAGCAGCTCTGCCGGCTCTTGGGCTTTGCAGGGCAGCGGGCGACTTACCGCACCGAAAGCACGTTTTCCCGAAGGCTGGGCAGGCTCGGTCATCGTGCAGTGTGTTACACCTTGTGCATCTTGAGCGCCGGACCCTGTGCTTTTCCGGCCGCACGGCATCGACACACTTCTCCGGCCGCACGACGTCTACGCACTTCTCTTGATCATTCCATACCATGTTTTGCCTATCTGCAGCTTCCGTTGCTTGACAAAGGCGAACGGCTGTTTCCAGCGTCAGATCCGTTTCCTTGAGCAGCTTTGTTCGCAGCTTTTTGTCACGGATTCTGTAGACGACCTGGTCCCTCAGTATAGACTCGGCCATATTTGAAAAACAGCAAGACTGAACCTTGATTTTCAGGTCACGAAGAAATTGCTCAAAGGGCTCACCTTCCGCTTGCTGCCTTGTTCGGAACACTAGCGCTCGTAGATCTCATTTTTCTTTGGGGCACAGTACTCCTCGAACTTTTTCACTACCACAACGTAGTCGTCACGGGACTCTCCGTCGGAAAACTTGAAGGTGTTGTACACCTCAAGCGCCTCTTCGCCGGCAACGTGCAGGAGCAGCGCGACTTTCTCGGCGGGCTTCTTTGTGGAGAATCCAGTCGCTAACATGAAGATGTCGAGGCGCTGCCGGTATCGCGTCCAGTTTACCTCGAGGTTGCCCGAGCACACGAGCGGTGGCGGCTGACGTAGTGCATCCATTTTTGCAAAGGTGTCCGAAGCGGGGTTACAACATTACGGCGATAATTCGGCTGTCGGCTGCGCCATGTATCAGCCGATGAGAGACGACACGCACACCCAAGTGGTTGAGCAGCAAAGAGGAAGCTTTATTGTTTCGACGGTTTAAATACACCCCCCCCCCCCCACCCCAGACCCATAGTTGCTGTTTCCGGCTACGCTGCCGCCAGTGTAGCCTGATAGAACATGTTCAGTAGCGCTACTCAAAGTTTGTGACACAGAGAGTTGTGGGCAACTATTGTGGGCAACCTTAAAATCTGACAGTGACTTGCGAGCAAGTTGCAACTCGCAAGCAATGTGTGTGTTGGTGCAAAACATTTGGTTGCCAAGCGAAGCATTTTTTAAACTGGTATTTACAGCAGAACATGTGCTTTCTCATTTACTACCATACCGGCTGCCGGGAGGATAGATTGCCGTCTGCCTTCCGGCTTTCCTAACACCAGAACTGTTTAGGCTCAGAGTTTCCTCATATTTACGTTGCCTTCCTCGTAGCTCCAAGCTACACGCCACATTATTCCAATCTTTCAGCAACGGCCACGCTCGCGCCATTCTCTTGGGGTGTAGCCGCAATGTGGCAGCTCTGGTAGACAAAGGAACAAGCCGTGAAACTAGCTGGCAAAAAGTAGATGTAAAAGACAAAAAATTCAAGGCTCTTCGTCAGCCTTGCATTAGGCCCGATTGAAGTCTATCTGTCATCATTGCATTGACAGTTGCTTTGTCAGTTGAGGGGCCTGACCACGGTATACCTTCCAAAATCGTGCAGCTGGAACCCACTGACAGCCTTCGTCAACTGCATGGATCCGGCTCGGTATCTTGAAAACGACAAAGTAAGCACTGATTAGCTGTTGCAAACATACGAATTGCTAAAACACCCATGCTCCAAGCATACTATAGGCAAACATCGCATAGAGAGAAAATTTACTCTGGAGGCACTAGAATACCTCCAAGTACAGCCAAACCTTCCCCAGGCAGGGATGGAGGCCTGATAGCAATTCCAATGTCATTACCTGGTCCATCTCGGCCGAAATGTAACACTTAGGGATTCATTTCTGCCATGGTTTGACAATTCGATTAATTAGTCAAGAGAAACCAAAACACATTTATCATGACATTGTAGAACACAGCACATCAGTATATTTTTTTATAATTTCGTAATTTGATTCACGACACAGCTTGTAATACAGCGCCGTCACATCATTCCTGCAGAGCTTGACAAACCTTTTGAACCTGTCTATAGAAGCAGCAATTGTTATATCACCAGTCTGTTCTTGTGACACATTAACTGGCACATTCAACTGGATGATCTGTGTGAGGCAGCATATTCCAGGACATATCTCAATCTTATCAATGTTTAAACACGATAAGATGTATAAACAACAAACCTCTATAAAATTCCACATTAAATATAGCTTGCGGAGTCTCGGAAAACGTGTGCTTTGCCTATACCGAAGAAACGTTTCTATCATCCTCATAATACGCCTCACAACTAAGCGCGTGAGCTTACCTACCAAGGCGTTGGACTGGGCTAGTTGGTACACGTTTGAATGGAATAAAAACCAGCGGTAAACACAGGACACAGAAGAAAACGACGGGTAAAAACAGGCAAGAATAGCTTACATAGGAATGTGGTGCTGTTTACTCATTGGGAGTAATAGGCGGCACATTTGATGAGGCATGTTTTTATTGACGATGTTTGGCGGCATCTATGGTGGCAGTGACGTCGTGTACCGGCGTGTGTACGAAATAAGCTTAAACAGTATAGCTTAAACAATAAGCTTAACCAGCAAGGAAGAGTTAGGTGATTCCCGCAGCCATACATACATGCAGAGATGCTATTATTTCGCTGCGTGCTGCCGATGGAACTAATTCAAGCTCTGGTCGTACAGTTGCCATAATGGCGAGACTTCGGTTTAGGGATTCGCCGTGAAAACCTGAAGGTGTTGTGCAACCGGGTCAACACGCTAAGCGTACCATTATACACATATGCTCCTGAGACGGGGGCTTGCAAGCTGAAACCGAAGTGTAGCCAGTTTGATTCGTCAGATGGAACTGGGACTGGCGCGGTGCGGCTGAACGCGACAAACTGTTGCCTGCATGCTGATCACGAACCTTCATATTCTGTGCGGGCGAAACGCATGATCCCCGGTACTCTTAAACATGGCTCCACACTGCATGCCTGGCGTGTTCGGGGCTGCAGTCTGCGGGTACATAACATCCCTCCCTCATTGCTAGATAGACACACTACACGTAGTCCTGAAGATGCGAGGGGAACCTACGCTCGCGAGCGGAGCGGCGGGGAACGTCCTGCACAGAGCGGGGACTTGGCGGGGACCGATGCGTCCCGAAGTGTCTGGAGATCCGTTGGTGTTATCCGTTTCGGAGCGGCCGTGTGCGCTTGCAGGTGCATCGCCAGTTAGGTCTGCGTTGGCTGTTGTGTCTGATTCACTGAAGAAATCGGGGAGATGTGCAGCAGGATCAGACCTGTGGCCTTGGAGTTCGGGTAGATTGTGGTTTCGCTTTCGAATGTGGTACACATGTCTTCGCCAAAGCACACCATCTGAAAGGCGGACTTCATAGGAAAGAAGTCCTTTTCTTGAACAAACGATAGTGGGAAGCCACCGTGGTCCGGAGGAAGTTTCTGGCGAACACAGAATAACTCGGTGAAAAAGTGCTAGTTGTTCGGACGGAGTTCTTCTGTCTGGATTGATCTAGATCGGTATTGATGCCTTCCTGGGAATCAGGGTGCAAGCAGTCGAGAGCGGACTTGAGCTGGCGACAGAAAAGTAACTCGGCTGGGCTCTTTCCTGTAGCTGTGCATGGTAGCATGTGTTGTTGAAACAGGAAGCGAGTGAGAGAAAGTTCAACGTCCTTTCCCTTCAAGTTCTTCAGAGATTTCTTTGTCTCTTGAACAAAACTTTCCGCTTGTCCCTTTGAAGAAGGGTGGTACGGGGCTACCAAAGCTTGGCGTATCCTGTTTCTTGCTAGGAACTGTCGAAATTCGGTAGATGTAAGTACAGAACCATTGTCAGAGACGACAACGTCTGGAAGTCCATGCGTAGCGAACAGCTTCCTTAGCTGACGGATTACATTGGCTGCTGAAGTATTCGATACAATGATGACTTCTAGCCATTTCGAGTACGAGTCGACGACTATGAGGAATAGTTTGCCTTGAAACGGTCCGGCGAAATCGACATGAAGCCTGGACCATGGCCTCGTAGCTTGTTCCCAAGGGTGGATTGCAGCGCGGGGCGGAGCATTTATCGACTCTTGGCATACTTGACAGGAGCGAACAAGGCACTCAATGGCGCTGTCAAGCTAGGCCACCAAACGTAGCCTCGTGCCAGTCCTTTCATGCGTACAATTCCTGGGTGCGATGAATGCAGCAGCTGGAGTACTTCGGAGTGAAGTGCAGGTGGAATCACCACACGACAGCCCCACAATATGCAATCGCGGTAGCTGGACAATTCGTCGCGGCGCACGAAGTAGGGTCGAAACTGGTCGTCGACTTTCTCTGGCCACCCAGTGCGGATCCACTTGAGCAGTCGATCGAGAGAGCACAGGATTTTTCTTCGTCAACTGAGCGATCTTCGCAGCGTCTGCGAAAGCCTCTGGTGGGTTTTCGAACAGCAGGACGTCTCCCATAACCGGACTCTCAGCATCCGTTGACGGAAGCGGCAGGCGGCTGAACAAATCCACATTGCCCATTTGTCGTCCTGGTCTGTAAGTGAGCTCATAGTCGTACTGAGCAAGCAGAAAGTTCCAACGAAGCATTCGCGGTAAAAGCACGTCAGGCATTGGGCGGCTGTGGTGCAGAAGACCTAGGAGCGGCTTGTGATCTGTGTACACCTTGAAATGTCTCCCATACAGAAAATGGTGGAACTTCTTGATCCCAGAAATGACGGCCAAAGCCTTTCGATCCGTTTGGGAGTAGTTCCGTTCCGGCGTAGTCAGAGTACGAGAACCAAATTCAATAGGTGCTTCTTGTCCAGATGAGTCTTCATGGCTAAGGACAAATCCTATTCCATAGGGAAATGCATCGCAGGCAAGCGTGAGCGGCTTGTGCAAGTCGTAGTGTACCAGAACATTCGATGCTTGTACGAGCTCTTTGGTGCGCTTAAAAGCGTTGGTTTCTTTTCGGCGCCATCTCCAGGGTTGATTCTTTTCGAGGAGACGATGAAGTGGTTCAAGAATATGCGCACCACCACGCAGGAACCTGTTGTAAAAATTCAACAGTCCGAGGAAAGACTGTAGTTGCTGTTTGTTCTCAGGCTGCGGTGCATTCTTGATAGCCTCAACCTTCTCTTCCGTTGGGTGAATACCAGTTGCGTCTATGCGATATCCAAGGAAGGTCACTTCCGAATTCCCAAAAAGTGCATTTCTCTTGGTTGAGACGTATGTTGTCATCCTTGATGCGTTTCAGCACGGATCGCAGACGTTCGTTGTGCTCTTTAGCATCTCGGCCTCCAACAATGATATCGTCGAGGTAGACGTGAACTCCTGGAAGCCCAACAAGGAGTTCTTCTATGTAGCGCTGGAATATGGCTACGGCAGTTGACACTCCGAACGGTAGGCGAGTGACTCCGAACAGTCCTCGGTGAGTGTTCACTGTGTGAACGTCAGCTGTTTCGCCGTCTACAGCGAGCTGCTGGTATGCTTGGTTTAGGTCAAGCTGTGAAAAGACTGTGCTGCCAGCGAGGTTTGAGAAAAGATGGTCTGCTGTTGGCAGCGGATAAGTCTCAGACTTGATCGCTTGATTCACAGTGCTCTTGTAGTCTCCACACATTCTGATCTTGCCATTCTTCTTGACGACTCCGAGCACGGGAGTAGCCCAGCGTGATGAACGCACCGCCTGGTAGACACGTACCTTCCTGAACAAGGGCGTCAATGGCATCGTCTGCTCGCGATTGGAGAGCCACGGGGATTTGTCGAGCTTTTCGGAACACTGGAGTAGCTCCCGCTTTGACCTCTATGCGCACAGGAGGCCCCTTGCTCTTTCCCAGTCCTTCAGCGAAAACCTCGGGGAATTCAGAGATTGCTGTTGACCTGGTGAGTGGAGCTTCGCTTCCGGGAACGTAGTTTATTCCGCAGAGTGAGATCCCCAAAGCAGGAAACCAGTCTCTTCCCAGCAGACTAGTGCCAGATCCACGCACAACAAAGAGTCGAAGGAGGGCGCACTTTGCTTTGTGCGAGACTGTCACTTTCAGGAATCCCAGAATCTCTAGGTGCTCTTTGGTGTAAGAACGAAGTTGCAGAGACCTGGGCTGAATATCCTGCCTTGGTAGACCAAGCTTATCCATGGTTCTCTCACTGATGATGCTGCAGGCAGCTCCGGAATCGACTTCCATGGACAGTGGCATATTGTTGATGCGCACATCCACACAGAAGGCAGGCGAAGTTCGGATCACCATGGCGGACTTGGGCGTTCCATGCGTAAGCTCGTCGGAGTACGAATCAGCAGCAGTGACAGGGTTGACGTCCTCAACTGGGTCACGGGACTCCGAAACGTGGTGGTTGAGTCCACGATGTTCCGATTTTTTCTTGTGTCCATTGCGATGACCGGATTTTGAAGCTTGATTTTCTTTTGCTGCTTTTTAAATGCGGAGTATTTCTTAGGCTCGCGATGTCACTCGTCGATGTTGTCGGCGCCGTCCACACGCTCACTGCGCATGCGCGTCGCGTCGAGGCGCAGGTGCGCGTCTCTCCCCCGTACCCTCCTCGCTCTCAACAACAGGTGCGGCGGTGCGGAAAGAGCGCGTGTACCCCGTGCGCTCCGTCGCTCTCAACAACAGCTGCGGCGGTGCGGGGGGAGCACGTCTGTGCGCGCATGCGTCGTAGCTACCCGTGCGCTGCATCGCGCTCAACAGTAACGGCGGCAGGGCGTGTACACGTGATAACGGCGTGGTGGGTGCGTGGAAAGTTCGCGCGCTTGTGTACGGAAGTGTGCGCATGCGCGTCTCTCCCCCGTACTCCTCTCCCTCGAATGCGGGTGGTGTGTATATAAGCGGCGGAGCGCGCGTTCGGAATTCAGTCAAGGGCGTCTTTGCTTGGCTTTCGCTTGACTTGACGCTTTGCTTGACGGCACCAAGCAATAAAGACAGACTAACTTTACACTCCTTGCCTGCGCTTCTCCTTCATTCAATAAATAAGAATAATAAAGACGAAATAACAATTAAGCATTCCCAAACCATACCCAATTACGCAACATTCACGCGATACCCCCATCACTCTGCGACGCATTTACTCGAGTTCCCCCCGTGGGAAGATGCGGGCGGGTTTTTTTTTTCGACACGCTTTCTCGAGATGCCCCTCGTTGCCGCAGAAGTGGCAGAAAGCTGAACGGTACGAGTTTGTGCGTCTTGCTCACCAGTACAACGCCAACACGGTTGCTTAGGAGAAGCGGGTCCTTTTGCACCGTTGCGCTTACCGCTGTTTTGTAGTTGGTTGGCGTCAACCACAGAGTTAGCCTTTGAGCGTCGCAGTTCTTCAGTCTTGGCGGCTGCTTCCTCCGCTGCACGAGCCAGGAGGATGGCCTTGGTCAGCTTAAGGTCTGGTTCGGCGAGGAGACGCCTCTGAATTGTCTCGTCGCTAAGGCCACGAACCAGGCGATCACACAGAAGACGATCCAACCAGTCCTCAAAGTCACAGTAGCGAGCCAACTGTCGAAGCGCTGCAAGGAAATCTTGGACGGATTCACCAGGGAGCTGGTCGCGCTTGTTGAACCTGTAGCGTTCCATCGTGACATTCGGCTTTACGATGAAATGTCCGTTTAGCTTCGCGATGATGTCCTTGAACGGCGTTTCTGACGGTGCCTTAGGTGCGCAAAGCGAGCGCAGCAGAGCATACGCGTCGACACCGCATACACTGCACAGTAAAGTGCGCTTCTTGTCGTCCGACGTAATGTCGTGCGCTTGGAAGAATTCCAGGCGTTCCAGGTAGACAGGCCAGGAAAAAGGCTCGGCCGGAGAGAATTCGCCGATGGTAGCTGGAGGCAGCATGGTTGCCATTGTCGACGGCTGGTGCTTGAAGAGCGGGGCTCTTGGGCGCTGGAGCGGATCCAGGGAGTTTTGCTAACGCAGTCAGAGCGGGCTGAAGCTGCGTGCTTAGGACCGCGGCGATCCCATCCTCGTCGCCAGTGAGGTGTTCGTGAGTCGGGGTCTCGAGAGAAGAGAGAGAAGCGAGAACATAAAGAGGGCAAAGACCCGAGCGTGCCAGCGGCAGGCTGTAACACGAGACGTGCCGTCGATGCGCCCGTGGAGTTCACGCAAACGGAGTGGCAGTATGCAGGTTCGGGGCTTCAGTCTGCGGGTACATAACAATGCCTTCGCCCGCCGAAGACGGCAAATTTATGCGGCAACTACTCCGGACAATAGGAAACCTTACCCTGTGCGAGACATACCCTCAAAGTGACACTAGGCAACCCAATGTCGCTAAAAGAAACGTGAAGCAATACGATGCTACGGTTCGACTACAAACTGCCAACTCCTTTGCCTGTGTATGAAGAAAAGGGTAAAAACTTTACCCTCCCTTTCTAAAGAAAGTTGAGAGAAGCTCGAAAGCTTTCTGACATCAAAACTGCATATGCATGCGTCAAAAATGCGTCAAAACATCCGCTGAAAGTGCGACCAGTCGATCGTCAAACCTTCAAAGCACCACACGCAAACTAAGAACGAACTCATGCGACGATCTTTTGCGCACTAAGTGAACGCGTCTACGAACGCTTTAACTGCATACCGATACGTAGATTATCAGATAAATGTATACTATTGCAGGCTAACCTCACCAGTATCATTAAAGACTATTCTCTCTCTCTCTCCTTCTTCATGATTCATGTGTGTGTTGGCTCATCTAGAGGCGTTCCGTTTTCGAGATTTTAGAGTAACCATTTACACAATGGAAGTCCGGTTTCACGCACGCTCCATCTGTCCAGAGCTATATGGTCGACCAATCAAAGCTATATGGTCGACCAATCAGTCTATGAGGAAATGCATTAATTTTTTGACAGGACGCCCCACTAAGAAAGCGCTTTAAAAGTATCACATTCCGAACATTCGGGCGCTATTGTAGGCACCCCTGAATCGGGCGACGTAACGCTCGCTATGCCAAGAGGTGTACGCAACCATGAGTGCTAGCCCGTTGCCTTCGGCGCAGTGTGCCTGTAATCAACATTTTTGCAACAAATTTCACAAACTGCTTCCTGACGTCCCTCGTGTTGTGAAACTTGCGCAGCGCCAGTTTATGACAAGGCTGCTAGGTCAACGGGGCAACCTATGTCAATAATCTCATCTACGAAAGGGTCGACGAGTGCGAGTTCATGCAGGACAAAAGCCAATGAAGAGTACGTGCCCTTTTTCATCACCCTGCTGTCTACCTGTCGTTGCGGAATTTTCCGCGAAAAAATGGGTAGCGGGATTATCACAGGATAAAAGATCCAGGTCCCTTTACAGGTGCCAATCATTCTGGATACATCAGAAGAAATTGGCCATTCTTTCCCCAACTAAACCTGCGTGCTATAGAAGCGCACAAAGGAGGTGCCAATTTTCTTGAATGGCGAATTCATAAATGCATTCCGCATCTTGAAATGCAAATAAATGAGGCGCTACACGTTTGGCCATCAATCATCAAACTAATCATCAATCTCTTTCCCTCCTAAATCTGGCCCACGCAAATTAAAGCAACTATATACAACTGTGCACTTATCCGTCTCATTCAAAGGTTTTCCGAGTGCGTACAGCCGACTGTAAAGCGTAGAGCTAGTGCGACCATGCTTTAACAAGACAAGCTGTTATCGTTCCTTTTCCTTGTATGAGGTAGACAGCTTCCAGTATTAAGACTTCTGCCTCTGAATACTTCAGTCAAAACTGGTGCGGCACCAGCCTGGCGAGGGGGATCTAGACATTATGAGACACGACGTTGGCATTGAGTGGCCCAATGGGAAGAAGGTGAGTAAGCACATATTATGCAGTATGTTTGCACAACCTTCAACAGAAAATATGACGAATCGTGTCAACTCACTATGGCTAGATCTGTGGCCTTAGGTGTGTAGACTGACTCTTCTATGAAATCTAATACCAGAGTGCCAGTTAACTCTATAGGGTGACAAAATTCTTCGTACAACGCCGACATTCAAACAGAGTGGCTGAAGCAGGGGTTTTCGGTAGTGGTGATACGTGGTACCAAAAGTTTTATGCACATGAAATCGTTTTATATAAATAAAATGTTGTGTGCGCTTACAAATACACATTCTTATTGTGATTCTATGGCGCGAAGAAAGATAGAAGAAACTAACACGGGCGGCCTACCTCATGCAATTGTTCACATTTGCTTTTAGATCACTGTCATCTATCCTTTGGCTTTTCCAGGGATCAATTTCTAATTTCTAGTAAGCATAGTATGCTGTAACGATGTGCTGTGCAACAGATATTTGTTGCAAACGATCTTCTGCAGGAAATGAGGAACATTGACATGGTTGCCTACGGTGACCCCAATGGTTACTCGGCTATGGCTAAAACTGTTGGATACACTGCTCCCATTGCCGCAAAGATGATCTTGCAGGGTGAGCAACGTTTATTTCACTCACTGCGCCTCATAACAGTTGTCCCTACTATATGTATCTTTGTCCTGTTAAAACCCAAACTGGCCTAATTTGAGCAAACAATTCTCGCGAACGGAGATGCTAACAAATGCAAAAACCTGGATAAATTAGTTTTTTCTTGGTCCAAAGAGTTCCAAGTTCGGTTCCTGACTGTATAAATTGCTTTCTGTTGACTTCAATCTAAGCGGCCTAAATGTACAACCACAAGCAACTTCCGATGCTCCTTTTCACACCTAGCCTTTCGGACGCTGCTACAGAATAGAATATTTCCCTTTCTACACTCATACTGGACAAACATGTGCATTACTAACATAAATGCTTCAAATGTTCCCAAATTAAGTGAAAAAGGTCACCAATCTCCCACAGTCATTCTCACTGCAAGTGACTGTCTTACTTCTTTCGCAGGTGAGATTCAGGCCAAGGGAGTGGAACTGCCATTTTCTCAAAAAATCTACGGCCCGATACTTCGGAGGCTCAAAAATGAGGGAATTAATTGCAAAAAGACATCGAGCAAGGACTACTCCTAGACGGGAATTCAAGCCTCTTTGCGAGTAGACCCGCTTTAATTAGTAACCGCATGCTGAGAGACGTAGTGCATCAGTTCCAGCGCCATGCACCATCAATGAATATTTCACTGCAATTCTTCGTGTGCACAAACGATAGCTACGGATTTGCGTCCAAGTAAACGCCCTTAAATTATGCACTTTTAAATGAATCGCGCAATGAACACTGCTCCAGTATTTCAGAGTACAACTGTTTATTTTCGAGAAGAGTGTAACGCATGTAACATTTTGGACATGAAGCAGGAAAAAAAAAATGAATTAACAGGGTGATTCTGCTACCGTGGTTTGCTGCAACTTTGAGCTGTAGCTTAACGTTGCAACGCCAGTAGAACGTTTAGAAGGCCAACACCGAGGTATTCACTATGTCACACATATCGCAGCAGTATTTGCCCTTTATGTAGGCTTCAAACTTCATTTGTAGGCTTCAACCTTCACTTCGGATTCTGATGCACTGCGTTGGGAGCCCGTGTATTCTCTGTGAATGACGGGGAATTCCCCGCATACCAGCTATACCAGCCACGGAGCACGTTTTTAGCCAAAAAATGAAAGATGCATTTAAACACACAAATTTCGCGCTACAGTGACTTATTATGGGCAGGAGTAACGCAGTACAGGCCAGCACTAAAACAGTTATCAGTGTGTTAACAGCACATTGACATGGCACGTGATATGATCAAATGGAGGGTAGAGGCCCCAGTACAATGGACCTTTTTCCAGTAGCGTAGCCCTCTTGCGGCGGCCGCCCGAACCACATTTGGGGGATTACGGAAGAACCCGCCCCCATTTTTCCGCCTACCCTGCACAGTTGAGGAAGCCGTCCCAGGCGCTACGCATGGTTTTGGTGGCAGAGCAATTTTTCGATGGGAGCCGTAGCGCATATCTGTGGGCCGCTTTCAGGACTGAGAAAACGGAGCAGCACTTAGCTGGTTCGGCGTTCACAACTGGGTAATCCAATATGGCGTCGTTTTGTCTACATTTAGCCCCCCAAGAATGGCGGATCGGTCGCTGGGAGCGAGAGTTGCGCATGCGCAGAGCGTTACTAGAAAAAGGCCCATTGCTCAGTCTTGTTTCTTGGTGGGAGCTTTAGTTGGCAACCGCCAGTTGTACAAATAAGATTCTGTGACATCACACCGGCGTCACCGGAAAATAGCTGGTGGGCACCACTGCTTTTTAGCATCTACACCATTTGTCTTAACTTTTCAATAAAATTGGAATCAATCGTCATGGGGCAAAACAGTTTGCATAATAACCGAACTTGTATTTTGTCTTTGTTTTGTCTTTGTTCTTTTAAAGCCCAGATGAAGCAGCTGGTTGTCACGTGGTGCATAACATCACGGCGCGTGTTGCCAGAGCGACAGACGCCGTTTAGAGCAGTTTGTTACAAAGCTGTGCAACAGACTGTGTAGAGCACCAGAAAGCGCCACAAAAAAAGAGCTTATCACCTAAAAAATACCCCTAAGGCATCTCCGCAAGTACAAGCTGGGGACTTGCTCTTTCTGATTATGTACTTAAACCATCACGCTACCTCAACTTTCTTCTGTGTTAATTTTGCCAAACGTTATCGGCTTGCTTAATAACAACACAGCTGAAGCGCACTGTTACCCCATAGTTTACTTAGAGGAAGTTACTGCAAACATATCTACGGGCTTCTGCGAAAACAGTACGAACATGAGATCAAGCTCAGCACTGAAACCTTTTCACCGAAAACGATGACTGAGAAGGCTCCTAAAGTGATAAAATGTATCCCCAAATTAGGGGTTGAGCAGGCATATTGCATTAATTGTCAAAAATTGATATTGCAATTAACGAAACGTATCCATGAATTTACGAATATCGAATCTTATTCAATTTGTGTGCCCCCAATTTTCACCAGCTTTTTACGCTGCTTCCGTTTCTCTTGGGTTAATTTAGCCAAACGTACACGTTATCGGCTTATTAACAACACAGCTGAAGCGCACTCTTACCCCATAGTTTACCCAGAGGAAATACAGTTTAAATTACCGCAAACATATCTACGGGCTTCTGCGAAAACAGTACGAACATGAGATCAAGCTTGAGCACTGAAACATTCTCAGCGAAAACGATGACTGAGAAGGCTCCTAAAATGATAAAATTTATCCCCAAATGATAGTTTGAGCAGGCCTATTGCATTACTTTTGAAAAATTGAGATATTGTAATTAACGAAACGTAGTTATGAATCTAGAAATATCTCGAATCTCATTTAATTTGTGTGTGCTCAATTTTCACCAGCTTTCCACGCAGCTTCCGCGAGTGAAAAAACTAGCACAATTCTAGTTAAATACCTGTGGCACTACACTACTAACTAACCGGGACATACAAAAACACAAATATGAGAACCGCCTGCGGCAATTACCACTTAGGATTTACGAGATCGATTTGGATCCCACGTACTGAACATCACGTAAAATCATCTGCAAGTAGAATGTCAACCAAACGTACTCCGCTGATTTCACAAGTACCATGAACACACACACCGCGTATTGATCTTAAAGGAGTACTGACACGAAATTGTTGTGTTACGTTTTTTTCTCACGAGCCCACTAATCATAGAATGGCACATTAGACTGTCGAACGCAACATAAATAGTTACTTACACCTCCGTTTATTCTGGTCAGTTTCGGTTTCGGTCTCCGGTCTCGGCGCAGAATATACTGGCCCTACCGCAAGTAGTCGTGACGTAAGCCACGAAAGCTGTGACGTGGGCACAACGCGGAAGAGCGCGCGCCAACAGCACCGCAGCCGCCTCGATACGTCACGGGAGCCTTGACGTCGGCCGTTTGGGTCGAAGCGCACATGATGTCATGAGCACGGCCGCTGGATGAAAGGTGCGCTCTCATCCAGCGGCCGTGCCATGAGCTCGCTCGATGGCGCGGATGAGCTTTCTCGAGCGCGCAAGGATTAAAATTGATTTAAAATATGTTCCACAGAATGGTTTCAATTTAAACTTCCGAGGGGGAATCTTTATATGCAATGGAAGATTTTTACATAGTTATCTGAGCTTTGACATTTCGTCTCAGCACTCCTTTAATTCATTACGATCAATTCATTATTTACGTATCATTCTCTATTTCTGCAGTGAAGAAAATAGCTGCACTTATGCAGAATATACAATTTTACCTACGCATCTCAACAACCAGATGCCAACCGCGCGACGTTAACAATCCGTCTGAGGCCGTGTGAGCCCAGAAAACATAAACAGGCGATCTTAACAATGCGTCGCTAAACTCAACGTCGAGACATATCACTCAACATGGTCGTTCGGTTGACACACATCGACAGGAATGACTTTCCGTTTTGCGGTCTGCCGTAAAACGAGGTAACTTTTCGTCGCGTCTGTAGACAGTTTCGTTCGTCATCGTCACGGGTATTCGACGAGGAGTAAAGGAAGTAAGGGACAGATTCCGGCCGCAATCGGTGGTGAGTAGTGATGGGGTGTCGTGTAGAAGGCTTGCTTTTTTTTCTTGCTGGTTTTCATGTGGAAGCTGCTGCCGGGACGTGCTCCGCTCACAGATGCGGAGGAACCGTTTCGAGAGCGTCGTCTCTACTTCGCATCGGATCGGTGTTCTGGGGGAGGGCGAGAGGGGAAAAGGCAGAAAGGAAGATAAAACCACAAGCTTCGCCATCAGGGGCAACGCACACACACCACACACATGTTCACATTGACACAAAAGCACAGACACTTGCACAACAAAGGAAGCTTTAGCTTGTACTGTCATGGACAGTCTAAGCTAGAACAAAATAACAGCAGACGACAGACATTTGTGGCGAGGCCCTGTCGCGAGAACAGAAATCTGCGACGATACAAAACGTGTTCGAGAATGTCCTTCGCTGCTGCCGTGCAAGTCGGCCCGTGTCGTCTGCTGCCCATTTATGCCCCAATTTATGCCGATGATGTCCAATTTACGTTCACTCTTGCAGATTACGTCACATAAAAGGATAGGCTTGACGCGACAAAAGGTTAATTTCCAGATAAGGTAGACCGCAGTAAACGCATCGTGAAAGTTGCTAAGTAGCCTAGCAGACGAAAGAGGCCGACTCGCTTGGCAGCAGCGAAGGGCACTCTCGAACACGTTTTATCTCGTCTCAGCTATTCTCGCGGCAGAGTCGCGCCCCAAATATATGTCGTCTGCAATTATTTTGTTTCATCTCAGGCTATCCATGACTACATACCCAAGCGTGCTGCAGAAAGTATGAAATAAGAGAGTTCAGCGGACACTAAAATCTCTTGAAATGCTTTTGCGTTGAAAATAAAGTTCCACTAAACTAGACTGAAATGGGTTTCAATTCAAGTAAAATTCTGCTAAACTCGGTTGAAATGGGTTTGCATTCAAAATAACGTTTAATTAAACCACAACGCTTGGAATGGGTTTGCATTTAAAATAAGGTTCATCTCTATCAAGTGTATGGTGGTTGTAAAACGTTTTTTTTAGGTTTTCAACTTTCATAATAGTTCAGAATATTGTAATTGCTAACTTTCTGATTGTATTCGCCCGCAGATTATCTTAGGGGAACAATACGGACATTTGAGTCAGGTACAGTCATAGACAAATGAAATGTAAAGGCGCAAATTTGAACGAGAACACGCAATAGCGCAATTTCTTTCTATGCAAGTCAAATTTTCGTATCACTCCATAACAGCATGCTAAGTTTGCAAATGTGACTAACCAAATACACCACAACCGCGTTATTATGAAACCTCTACAAACCGAATTCTTCTATTTTGCGTGCTCTGGTTCATATTTTCGTGTCCGTGCTCCATTTGTCCACGACTTTACGTTACACTTTTGGTATAATTGAGGGGTCGCTGAACGGTCCTGTAAACATTTGAGCTAAAAGGGAGTTATAGTCGAGGCCACTAACTCCTTAGCTATACCATCAAATGACTACAGATAATTTTTCTGTCGCACCCTACGCACCAACGTTACGTGGCCTGGATGTTCTGCTCTTACCACAACAATCAGCCATTTTTAAATGACCCTGAACAAAAATGAAACAAAGTCCTTGCATGCATCCGCATTTTTCTTAAATGTGAGAGCTTTAATTGGCACATTAAGTGAGAACGTGGGTATGGGATATGGACTCCTAAACAACCATGGCGACAGGACGTGTTTCATTGCGTCAGAAAGAGACACAAAGCTGTAGCGCACTTATAGCACGTGCTATAAAATACAACTCAAAGAAATTCGGCAACCTTCACAAATGACATGCGAAAACTGAGAAAACAGCGGAGCTATACTCGGTGACAACTTAAGAGCGGCACCGGAAGTTGCCGCTGTGCCTTATCACCGTAGCCGGATGTTTCTCCGCGCGGCGCAAGTAGGGCGTTACTGGGGATATTTTGAACATGGCGTGAGCCGTTCCCGTGATTTTTGTGACTTAATATGCTTATAAACGGCTCCAGTGACGACAAACAAACTGCGTGAGGCAAGGCAGACGATATCACGCATTCATAGCAAACCCCTTTCAAAACGCGCGCGCACTGACGTCACGGGTCCGGCGCTTTGGCGGAGTGATACACTACATGATTTGGTGCCGTTCTTAAGTTGTAACAGAGTATAGAAGAACACCTGCACGTCACAGCTTAGGTCATCACTGGGCGCAGCCAATCCCCGACGCGCGCCTCTCCGCCCGAACATCTGCGCCACGACGCGCACTCCCCACACTTGCTCGTCGGCTTCTTGCCTCCTCGCCACTTTTCCTCACCCCTCTTGACCTGGCATTTCCCTTCTCTTCACTCTTCTGCGATGAGTTTTTTGAGCGACGCCAGGCACGGACGGAACTCAGGCTTGAACAGCTCCGAGTTAAAATCACTGCGCGGGCACGCACAAAGCCTCGCAGGAAAGTGCCTAAACCACGGTTAAACCGCCAAAGGTGGTTACACCGGTTTGGTTCCGGCACGCGGCAAGCAGAGCTTCGTGCGGGCCACAGTGCGCTGCGGCGTTCAATTGGACACTCATTAGCTTTCAATTGGACATTCATGCTTCTACAGTGACAATTCATAAGGAATACCTAGGTGTCCTCAGATATTTTTAATGCGAAAACGCAAATTCCCTTTTACTGGAAAATCTCGCGTCCAGAACTGGCGTGACCGACCGAGATGGTTGACGGTGCAAAGAGAACAAAAGTAAAGAAAAAAATCACTGACGATTACTGTACTTCCTAATGCTAAATTTGCTACACTGCCTAATGCTAAACTTGTGCGCTGCGCGAACTGCAGTCTTCTCGATCACGGCGCATATCTGAGGCGTCTCAGGAAGTGATCACGTGATCAGCGAACGCACGGTGGGCAGCGCTACACTGCCGTTATCTGGCCGCGCATCGCCGCGGCCGAGCATGTTGTTGCAAATCGTGTTTGAACGTCCCGCGCAAATGTCACGTGGTTCGGATGAGCCGCGAACAGCGGAGGAGCACGCGCGAAAGTGTGAGGGGGAGGCAGTGAGAGATGACTAGAGGTCGAATTTTTAGGCAACAAGAGTGTGGATTTCAGGAGCCTAAAATAGGCAGACAAAACAACGTTTTAGGACCTCAACATCGCAAATATGGGCTCGGTATACACCTCGAGATTCGCGATCGCTGCGCCGCCTGCCGCCGCTTCTCCGCGGCGTTTGCGGGATTAGCGCTGCGTGGCTGATATGTGGTCATGCAGTGTTTTGGTTTTCTTTCGCTTCTCTTTGCCTTTCCGCGCTCTAAACAACTTGTTATGGTGACGTCTGTAAGCTAACTGCACGTTTAGGGCACTTAAAAAAACAGCTGCGTCTTGGTAGAGCGCTCTAACGCCAACAAGAGCTACCCGGGGAGGCGGTTCTGCGCGCTTCTTGGCCGCTCTTGCGGGCGTCGGCGATGGCAGCAGCATATCACCGCTGTCACCTTCGAACACGTCAGCACAAGTGAATTCTATTTATTGTCGCCTCGTTTAGACCTGATACTGGCACTGTAAGAGGTTGGTTCGTTTTGCAGCGCAGACAACAAATGCGGCTTTGCTTCGAATATGTACGTCGTTGAAAAATATGTTTCGGGGACGTGATAACCCAATAGCTGACAAAAACGTCTGCCTTTTATGGGAATATAAGCCACGCGAAAATGTTAAGTACAGAAAATAAAATCTTAAGTTAGATATGTGCCCACTCATGCCTTATAGTAAGAGCCAAGGTATATGTTAATGAAACCACGGGAAAATGAATGGTCTGCAGAAAGGAATAAATAGAATAGTCGTACGGGAATTAAAAAAAAAACTAGTGCAGCTTCTGAAATGCTAAAGACGTTTGTTTGAGCAAGGTAGTATTCACCAGACCAACTAGATGCGAAATGCACTGATATTTCGCTAGACATGGGGGGGGGGGGGGGGATTAGGAGGAGGACGCTCAACTATCGTTGTTTACAAATGCGGAGCGAAATCAACGAATGAACGTTTTAGTAATCACACACACAAGCTGCGTGTTTCCTTTTCGTTTGTTTTTCGCCTTGAAAAACGGCTGATCACTCGGCGGACTCATTTTTTGAAAAATACAGGGTAGGCAGTTCACAAGCGATACGAGGTGTCGTTGGAAGAGTTGGTTGATTGATTGCAGGGTTTAACGCGCCGACGCAACGGAGACGATAAGGCACGCCGTAGTGGAGGCTCCGGATTAATTTTGACCACCTAGAGCCTTAACGCGCGCCGAAATCTCGTACACACGGGCTCGTTGGAAGAGTGTCGTATCTGATAAGGGTCTCTGATTTCGGTTTATGCTAGATTCTTTAGTCTCCCTGTGTCATGACTCATATGACGGTGTTTCGAAGAAGAGTTTGGTCACGGACGCGGATTACTCTATAAGCCCATCTTCGCGCTTCTCGTGGAGGATAAATGTAACAGATGAATCTTTGCGAGCGCTCACCTCGGGACAAGACGACCCAGCATTAAATTTGTCGTCGTGTGCTGACTCCGGAGTGTAATTTTGCATTATCCATCGTACTTCTTTGGTACAACGTTTGTGAAATTTATGCCGCATTGGCTTGTTGATGGTACTGATCAATATCTGATATGTGATATTGGCAGGCGTAACTTGCGTGCTGTCAGGTATGAGTGCTCCGCTAGATTTTCTAAGTGCACAAAGTCGATTCACATCATAGTGTGTATGGCCGCTACATGACCATCGGAGGAAACACTGCTTACGAAGACACAGTCACGAAATTTCAAGGCAGCGGAATTGCAATCAGCTGCATGCAAATTCTGGCTTCGGGACGCCGGCCTGTGACACACGCCCGGCGCTCATATAGATCTCACTAAGATCGCCTCATAAACGTTTATACTCTCGTGAACATACCACGCTTCCAAACAGAGTGCCTGCTCCACGTTATTCGGTATTTCGAACGCGGACAAACGGTAAATCGCTGTCTTGAACGAGCCCCAAAAGCTACGGCGACAGTGAGGAACGGGCCGGGGACTCCCGCGCCTGCTTTCGAAGCGGGCCGCTAGGGGGATTTCAGTGGCGCCCCTACAGGCCGCGCTCGAGGCGTATACACTTTTCCATGAGTGAAAATAATGTCAAAGGAGACGTGCGTGGCTTGTATCTATTTACGGAAAACCAAAAAAATGTTATCATGATGGCGCGAACGCGTCAGCGGTTGAACATGTTCGTTCAAATGTCCCATAAAGCTGCTAAACGAATCAAGATAAATTGTCTTAATATCATCAAGTACACTGCTCACATTTTGGACATGGGCGCTTGCTCTAGCGTCGCATAACGAAACAGGTCTGAAAAAGAATACTTGAAGGCTAGTGATATCGAATAATAAAGTGCTACTTTGTGCCTGCCTGACTCGAATAAATTAAGACACGACAAAAACAGACACAAATGTTAAACACAAAGGAGACGACGATTTATTAGAATTTAACATGAAGACCTAACACGAAGACTGTTAGGGACAACTCTGGCAATTTTCTCATTGATATTATCTGAATTGTACAAGCAAGGCATCCCAACACTGCAAAGCACATTTCCACACATTTCGTGATCATTTTTCAAAAGGTGTTTAGCAGCCGAACAAGTTTTTGATGGAAAAGCATATTTTAGAGCCCGTCGGCGGTGTGAATTTTAGGGGGTAAAGAAATGCAGCTGCGTAGCGATGTTTCGCCGGTGGCTCTTCAATTCTACTAACAAAGGCGTGTTCAATGCAGAACCGTGGCGTTGAAAATTGAGTTGGATTGGAGTATGGTTCTAGAAACGTCGATGCGGCTGCACATGCTAAAGAAATCTGTTTCGGGAGCAGGCGGAGTGTAAAGATGCCCCGGCTACACTAGGGTCCGAATGTCATTTGAACCAAATGTCATTTGACTCAAATGGGGTGCTTCGAATGTCATTCAGAATCCGCCGTGCTACACTACTATTTCGATGGCACTTGGCCCGATGCGCGCATGAGATGCGTCGTCGGCGTCGCTCCGCCCACTGTTTTTGCTCCATGGTCAACTACGACGATCGCTGAGCTGAATGTGTAGATTCTGCGCGTTTGTTCGCAAGAAATGGATAAAGCAAGCAATCGTGAAGCGTTTTCTGCCTTCGGAAACAGTCCGCGCACACGCCGGCCGCGTCTGCCAGCTCGGCACACTCAGCGGCTCGAACCGGCGCAGACCACGGTAGCAACCGCGCTTGTCGCTGCTCTTCTGTATCAATCTGATCGCTAAAAAGAAGTTCCACATGCGAGAAAGTAGGTGTTCGTGTGGTGAAAAATTGTGCTAGGGATTGTTGTCAGGGCTTATTTTAAAAGTGGCGATCAGATATCTGCCGCGATGCAAGCCTACGCCGATCGGTCGCCGCGGCGCGCGGTGCGCGGTGCGCCGAGCGGCCGAGAGATGTCGATACCTGCGCGGAAGCATCGAATCAGGCTACGCAGATGTCTTGGTCACCGATCGCTCAAACGGCAGTTATAGCTTAACTAAAGTTCCACATGCGAGAAAGGAGATGATAGTGTGGTGAAAAGTTGTGTTACGGATTGTCATTCGCAGTTGCACAGATAGCGGCGATCAAATATCCGCCAGGATGCTAAGCCTGAAGTTCCCATCAGCCCAGCCGACCCGAGCAACGCAAGCCGCCGTAGCCGATCGCGTGCGGCCGACGGGAAGCGATAGAAGCCGACACCGGTTCCGTTTTCGGCACTCCGAGTTACAGCGGAACGCAGCACAAGTTTTGGGCATTGTTCCGCGCACAACGAGCACACACAAAAAATCAAACGACGTAAATACAACCACGACCCCTTCCCGCTTATGCGGGAGCTGTGGGGAATGTCGTCTGCTGCCCCTGCCGGACTGCTTAGGGACTTGGCCGCTAGGGGATTGCGCATGCGCAGTGGGGTTGTGAAAGAGGCGAATTGCTCGCCGTGCTGTAGTGGCGCTGTTGTCGCCCCGTTCCTAGGGTACCTTGATGCTACCCGTTGCTACCCGTGACTTGATGCTACCCGTTGATGCTACCCGTGTGACTCTACCCGTTCCGTTTTCGTACAATAATACAACAACCAAATTTAGGAGGAGTCTAAGGCAGTAAAAGGATATCAAATTAGAAGAGACACCAGTTTTGACTCTAATGTGGCGGCTATTTGCGTAGTTTTTTTTTTCAACTGACCCACTAGTTTCGGGGGTATGAAAATTAAATATGTTGATTTCATTTTTTAAGTAAATGAATACTGAACAAGTTCCACAAACAAGCATATTTTGTTTGTTTTACGTACGGAAGTATTATATTTTTTATTGCTGATCGAAGACGCTGCATGCTAGAGTGCTAGAAATGACATTTGAAATCCCAAATGCCTCTATCGGTGCTCATTTGGCTTGAATGTCTTATGAGCGGAATGGCATTTCAAAACCTAGTGTAGCAGCACAACTTGGCGTTTGAGCCAAATGACATTCGTACGCTAGTGTAGCAGGGGTATTACTGAGAGAATTGTGGAAGCAAGAGCAAACTACACCATCTCCAGGATTTTTGCTCAAAACTGTGCCTCTGGTCACCGAGAATGAGCGTACCACTGTATTTGTGCCAGCGGTTGTTTTCCGGGAGTCGGTTGAACCAGAGGACTAGCTTGAACCCCATATCGTCCCGAACAATCATTGCTGCCAATAACGTGGATAACGATCTTAAACTACCCGAAAGCGAAACTTGAGGCCAAACATAGTGTTCACATAGGTGCCGATATTGAAAATAGACACTGAAAACAGGCATTTATCGGCATTTGTAGGCTTTAGGCACAAACGCCAAAATAGGCATTTATAGGCACTATAGCCGGTATTCAATGGCGTGGAATGCATGCAGGCAACCCAGTGCGCGCCGCCATATCTGTGGCCAAGCGTCTGTTGCTAGGCGACGTTGTGTGCACGGCCCGCAGATCAGGCACCCCTTTTCTCCTCCATGCAACCGTGTGAGTGCGCCGTCACTCGTTACGTCGGGATCCGCGGGATGCCGGTACTTGTCCATGCTAAGCACGACTGTGAAACACATGACTGTGTTTCACGTTACTAACGCTACCTCACCGAACACAAAGTACTGCCTCGAGTTAATAATGCCTCGAGTTAATAACATCTCTGTTGACGCCACCGTTTAAAATCGGATTGGAACGCAGCAGATGACGCATGCCGGTGTTTTCTGCGACGTGCGGGCGCAGTGGCCCATGCCGCACCGTGTCCGTGGCACATCGGCAATGTCTGTGGCCGTTTCCAGTGTTGCCAAGCGAAGAAATCGACCGATAAAATTTTCAACGAATGCCGCCTATAGAAACACCATAAAAGCCCCTTCTTAACCTCCAATTCATGCTCATATATCAAAATGGCGCCATAGGCGTACAAGGAACAGAATAGGCATTTGCCTAAAATCCGGTCTCTGATGACAAGATAGCAGCACGTGCCGCCCTCCCACTCTCGCTTTGGGTGAATTTGGGTCGTAGACTCAAACCCGAGGCCTGGATTTTGGTCTGGATTATTTGTTGGATTTGGCAAATTTATTCACTTTACCAATGGAAAGAAAAATGTAGAGGCATACCTTCTACACACCGGGACGTTCGCGCTTACGTGTACCTTTTCCTGTGTTTTTTAATGCGAAGCCTTCTTTAGCTACCTCTGTTGCTGCACGACCACATAATAAAAGGAGTGCAAAAAGCACTGGTTCACATTCGCACCCATGGTATACGCAATTTTGAAGTGGCCGCCACTGGAGTCGCGCTGACGTCAGTGATTATTGCGTCCTAGCCAGTTTAAAAACCCTGTTGGTGCAAGCACTTGATGTGTCCGATAAGTATGTATCTATTTTGTGGTTTATTGGCGCAAGGGTTTCTAAGACCAAGGAGCGCCAGAACTATGTTATGTGGTCTTTCAATAGTCATGTTTGCGCTTAAAATATGTATGAAATGAGTATGATATATCTTAAAATACTGTATATATGGGTGTAGAGGGCCCGTCCACTGAAGCATGAAGATGTTCATAATGGTGGCTGAAATGGATCATGGTTGCAACGAGATGCACCTCGAGCCAAAGAGCATGCGACGAGAGTGGGCCTCCCGTGCGGGCAAAGGGAGCATGAGGGCCTCACTCACTGCTCGTAGGCTCTGATTTCACGCACTGTACGAGATGAGTTTTAAAAACTTGATGTCTACAAGATAACTTAAAAGACTTTTGTTTGTAAACATAGGTTCATCTCCTAAAAACAGTGAAGGATGTAGTGGAATGTTGTAGGTATATATTTTAGGGAAATGCCGTTTTCTGGCTTCATTGCAGAATGTGCACTCAATTAACACATGGAGGACGGTGAGCCGTTCCCCACACTTGTTACAAACAGGTGGGAGTGTTCCATTCAAAAGATATGCGTGTGTAGCGTAAGTGTGGCCTATTCGCAGTCTGCAAATGGATACTTCAATGAATCGGTTTTGTTTTTCTGTTGTGTATCTTCCTAGGTTTGGTTTTACTGAGTGGAGCTTGTTGTCTGTGTGTGTGTGTGTCCCACATGTGCTGCCAGCATTTACGGATTCCCCTCCGGATTACTGGTTTCAGATCGAGGTGAGGGACCTGCGCTACATCAACACCACTACGTAGGGCCGCCAAAGTGGCGTTCTGGTCAGCAATTTCATTGCCCAGAATACCACTGTGTCCAGGGATCCAGCAAACAAGTATTTTTAGCTTTGACTTATAGGCAGTTATAAGAGCTTTAAAAAGATGTGTCCGATAAGATTGCGCTAGAAGTGACACCGACGAACTCTAGGCGAGACTAAAAAGAATGCGGCAACTTAGGCGCTGTCATGGGCCTGAATAATCATCTACAGCCAGCCACGACTGAAGGTTGCTCAGGCACATAACAAGCTCACTCAGGACTTCATTGCCGCTGGGTGAGGCAGACGCGGTAGCACCAATTGACATCTAAGCGGCATTTGCTGAAATCACAAGTCCTCTCATTTTGGTTATTCACTTGAATTTGCACATTTTCCTTTCTCTTTGGTTTCAAGACTAACCCTGGTATTCTGAAACCCTCCTCCACTCCATCCTCAATTTGAGGAGATCCTTGAAAGCGATTTTCGCATGTAAAAAGCATTGCGGTGTCCTCCATTCAGCCGAGTCGTGGAAACAGATGTAGTTGAGGGCAGACTCAGAATACGGCCACAAGAGTCTGGGACAATCACGCTGGTCAGGCTTGTATTTACAGTTCGTTTGGTAGCCGTAATGATCAGCCTAACAAGATAAACGCTGTACTGAATGTACTGTTTGATGGTGCTGCATTTTATAGCATTATGCAACGGGGTATTCTTCGATGACAGTAGGCCTCACGGTAAGCCTAACATCAGGCCATTGAATGCCCCCACAGCTGAGCATGCAGTTCAACGCCACGATCCTTTTCTTTGTGTTGTGTTCGCAGCCACATGATGTTTCACACCCTATGGGGACACCAGGCTAGCGCATACCCGCGTTCGCAGCCAATGACGTGCTCTATTTGTTTTTGGAGGAGGGCGAGTTTTTGAAGGAGGGGGGGGGGAGGCAAGACGAGGAGGGAGGAATGTATGACTGAGAGAGCTAGAGAAAGGAGAGGAAGAGCTCAAAGGGGAAAAGGCTATTTTGTGTGGATATGGAAAGGGGGAGAATCTGGTATGAGATAGTGGGACTGAATGGCAGGGAGCAGGGACGCCGGAACCGTGGGGGGGGGGGGGGGGGGGAGGGGGCAGAGCCCCCAAAGTATTATGTCCGGGCTCAGCCCCCCTACTTCCTGCCTCATTGACATTTTGTTGCGCAACTTACGGTCTCCAAGTTTATGTAAATTTGGCTTCATCGCTGACGTGAGAGTAAGCAATTTCGCGTTTGTAACACTCACAAAACATGACAACAGTCACCTATTACCGAAAAAACACGCTGACGCTGGTCTGCGTGGCGGCAACTTGCGGGAGCTGTTTTCTCGTCTCCCTAGGCCTGCAGTCTCAGACTTGGCATGTAACGGCTTTGGCATGTAACGGCTTTTAGACCGCGTTTACTACATAAAGATCGGTGAGATACTGTAGGATTTTAGAAGCAAGATGCACCCACGCTAATACCTTGATGGACGTGATAATGTTCAGCTTTTGTTGTCCATACCTGCGTCCACCGCTTTTGGGGAGCGCTCTTTTAGTGCTCTGCGCCGAGTAAAAAAATATTTGCGCAACCAAATGACCCCGAAGAGATTTTCGCGCATCTTCTGATTTTGCACATGCATAAGGAAAGAACGGCGGCCCTCAGGTTAGAGCACATCAAAGAATTTGTGAGCAGAACAGCGGAGGGAGGAGCAACCACTGGTCATGTCTATAGCTGTTCGAAATGTCTTCTGCTTGTGTGCATTTTTGACAATCATGTAAATTCTAGGTCACATGAAGTGGAAATACAAAACTATGAACACGCAAAATTGAAAAATTCCGTTCGTGGAGGTCCAAAAAATGGCACTCTGTTGGTATATTTGGAAAGCCACATTTTCCAACTTTGTCATCAGGCCACACATCAATGTGATTTGCATGGATAGAAATCGCGCTATTTGTGTGTTCTGGTTCATATTATCATGATCGCGTTTCATTTGTCCGTGACTACATATATTATAGCGTGCTTGTTCGTATTGTTGTATTTCCATTATTTTTATGTCATGTTTTCATAGGCATCATTATACAAACAGAAACAGACCTAACTTTAGAGGACGGCATCAAAGAACTTTGGGGATAGCGGAAACCTTTGGTTCCACTTAAGCCCCTATAGCAACAACACCACTGAATAATACGTCTGCTGCTTGTGTGCAATATTGGAAATTGCATGTACAGTGGAACCTCGCTGATACGCCCCCCGTGCTTACAACGACCCGCTTCTTACGACGGATCACCGCGGCCCTGGCAAACTCCACATAGAAACAATGCACTAAAAACCCCGATGATATGACGCTCGGGTGCACACGGTCCGCTTCATACGACGTCGGAGCCTAGAGCGGATCAACTGGCGCGTTTCCCATATTTCACAGCGCCTCGCCACCTCGTATTGACCTTCTTAATTCTTAACCCCATTTGACGCTGCTTGATGTGCAAAGTTCCGCAGGCGGAAGCAAGTAGGCGGGTACTCGTGAGTGGGAGTTAGCCTGCGTCGACCCCACGCAGCAGCAGTACGCCAACTGCGAGAAGTCGAAGTTCCCGTTGAGCCTCCGACGAACGCGGAAACGTACGACGCAGCCCCACGGCTATGACCAGAGAGCCGCTTTCCTCGCCCGTTCGATCCAAGTTTCTTTCACGACGCTCTTTCTGCCTATATTTTTGCTCTCTGCTTATCAAAATACGCGTTGTCACTCCGCTCTTTTCTTTGATAGAGCGCCGCAATTCACGCGCGTCCGCTGCAAGGGTAGAGCAAAATACAGGAGGCGTGGGGGAGACACGTACCCGTTAGTATCGCCATTTTGGGTCCCTCGCCGGCCGCCGCAGCAAGAGACCGCGCTACAATTTTCGCCGCAACACGGTTTACTCGCTAAGGTTGAATAATCTGATCTATTTCGCGTTGCTGGGCCTGTCTCAATCGAGCGCTGTCTCAATCGACGTGCCTGTCTCAGTTTGCTCCACCACGTCGGCCTTCTATCGCGTAGCGCGTCGCGCTAGATTGGCGGGCTAGCTGGACGCCATAAAGGGGAAGGGGGCACAACAAAGGCGCTGCTTTTTTCCAAACCTGAAATTTCAGTTAAAGGTTCACAAATAACGCGACAACGTTAAATAAGTAGTTTAAATAAGTTCTTAGCCCCCCTGTCATGTGAGGCCGTTTACTAGGCCGGCATTTACCCGCACCCCGGTCGTATGACACCCCGGTCATACGACGCTTTCTCGCGGTCCCTTGAAAGTCGTATTATCGGGGTTCCACTGTATGTATTATAGCGTACACTGTGGTATTGCAATTGTTATCGTTGTAGTACGCTTCTTTTCTGCGCCAAGGTATAAACGTACCAAACATTAATTGTGTTGCTTAGATATGTCAAAATTGAATAAACACGTGGTCACTGACAATTCACTCTATTTTCTGCTTAATAGTACGCGGCCTACCTTGACTAAGATGGCCACTCACAACTCATTCTTTGCTTTCCCCGTTTATTTTTTATTCAATGATTGTATAGTATACGCCATTTAAAGATAAGGATAAGCAGTGGGTAAGAAAAACACTTTTTCACATGTTTTTTTTTACTTGGAGCGAAACTCTGGTTTAAATCGCGTAAAAAATTTGATGTACATAAAAAAATAAAAAATCGCTCAAGCCCCCCCCCCCCCCCCCCCCCACTGAAAATATAGTTCCGGCGTCACTGAGAGGGAGGCGAGCGTGGCGGTATGGCGGAAACACTGTCATTTTTCGACTTCGTTTGCAACAAAGCAGCAGATCCACAGCCAATTAATTTTTTTTTCTGTAATGACATAATGCGGGCCATCGCTCGCTAACAGCCGACTTCAATCACATGCCAATTAGTGCACACGAGCATCGTCTGAAAGCTGCGGGTGGCGCTTGTAAAGGGACTCTGCAACACTTTTCAACTTAAATGGCTTTAGAACGAAGTCAATAAACACATCCAGTACTTAGAATAGGGGGTCACAAAATACCTCATCCCAAAATTACTTCTCGATATATAAGCCCATCAGATGACTTGGAAGCTGGTCCAAATGATTTTTCTTTCTTTCCCGATAGTGGCGTTCTCCGAGCGCTTATATTACGTCATTAGAGCTATGCAGCGATCATTGGCTGGTTTCCACTCAGTTGCAGCAATGAACGCACTCGGTGGCCGCATAAAAAAAAATCTCCACAAAACCAAAGCAGAAACAGAAGGCGTATCTGCTGCGACGAGCGAATCACACAGTGCCGCTCCGTGCTGACGATAACTGCAGCTCTCACAATGCTCCCAGAATGAAGGAAAGGGTGGGAGCGTTTATCGTAACTGTTGCCAAATGTAAAGTGCGAGCTCACAAAAAGCACAGGTGACATCGCAACCAGAACTGACACCACATACACTATATTAGGTGATATTACTATGACCGGAAGTGATGCCATTTATGGTTATGCCGCGCATCCCGTTCTGGTAACGCCAGTGCTGTGCAGTGAAGCGGCCAGTCTATGCCAAATTGGTGGATTCTGTCGCAAGAGGCAGCGAACTGTTTTTACTCAAAAAAAGCTTTGCTGTTCACTCACTTTTAATGTAGTACAATGTCTCGTTTTGGTTCAAAGTTCTCCGAAAATTCCAAGTGCGACGCATTCAATTTTGCCCCTTAACCGGTCAATGCACCACTGAACTGTTTTGTGAATCATCCTCCGCTACGGAGTCCGTTACAACATAATTAACGTGCCTACTCCTACACGAATTTAATAAATTCAATCAGAATAATGCACACTCTTATTTTTCTTTCCGAAGCCGTTGGTAGCTTTGTGCAAGATAGGGCAGTGCTGGCACAAGACCATGAGAAGCATTTGTACCTATGTCAGTGCGAAACCTCTGGTTTGAGAGTTGATCGACTGGGTGCCTCAGTCTGTGCGTCCCACCAATTAACTCCAATTCCAAGAACTACACTTCATGAGGGACAAAATGGCAGCGAAATCCGGGTATGTAATGCGTTGTCCTCTTACAACTACCGTAAAGTTCCGAAGAACGCCCGCCCAAATTTTGGAGACAGCAAGTGAAAAATATGGGATGGGCGATCTTTCGGGTCAAGTGCGAAAAACAATCTTCCCGTAGGGGAACCCAGAGTAGTATGCGAAGCAGCCTTGGGCTCGACTCAAGTTCCTATTAGTTTTCAGTTCGATCGCGGCGTTGCGGGAGGACAATGAGGGGAGCGGAGCGCGCGCGCGCGTCATTTATACCGCGGAGCTACAGTGCGCCCCCAGCGGAGTATGCGGCGGCTACCGTCACGTCTCTAACCCTAAGCTGCTTCGCATTCTCGCGCACGGAGCCGCAGGTGTTGCCATTCGTTGCGCAATCCCGGAGAGGATAGGAGCTTCGGAGAGGAGAGGAGGAATGCCGGAGAATAGAGGAGCGTCGGAGAGGAGAGGAGGAATGCCTCGCATACTACTCGGTGTTCCCCTACGGGAAGATGACGACGGTGGTTGAACGCGAAGCTATCTCGTGATGGATTGTTTGGTTGGCCAATCCCTAGGGGCATCCTGCCACAATCATCATCACCGGTGCCTGGCTAGGCATGCGTAGTGGGTGTGTGGTACTCATAGGTTCCCCTACGGGAAGATGACGGCGCTGGTTGAACGCGAAGCTATGTCGTGATGGATTGTTTGGTTGGCCAATCCCTAGGGGCATCCTGCCACAGTCATCATCAGCGGTGCCTGGCCAGGCATGCGCAGTGGGGGTGTGGTACTCAGGGTTCACCTACGGGAAGATGACGACGCTGGTTGAACACGAAGCTATCTCGTGATGGATTCTTTGGTTGGCCAATCCATAGGGGCATCCTGCCACAATCATCATCAGCGGTGCCTAGCCAGGCAGGCACAGTGGGTGTGCGGACGGCGGACGACAAGAGAGGGAGAAACACAGCCCCGAGCATGAGATGCTTCGCATCTAATCCAATACCTAGGGGCATCCTGCCACAATCATCATCAGCGGTGCCTGGCCAGGCATGCACAGTGGGGGTGAGGTACTCAGGGCTTCCCTATGGGAAGATGACGACGGTGGTTGAACGCGAAGCTATCTCGTGATGGACTCTTTCGTTGGCCAATCCCTAGGGGCATCCTGCCACAATCATCATCAGCGGTGCCTGGCCAGGCACACGCAGTGGGTGTGCGGACAGTGGACGACGACAAGGGAGGGAGGGACACAGCCCCAAGCATGAGATGCTCCGCATCTAAAAGTGGCTGGACGGCGCCAGCGAAAACTGCGTAAATATCAAGAAAAAATACCAGATTGGCGAACTTTCGGCTCAAGTGATGTAAGGACAAACAAGTCACCGCATCAACACATGAATAGATGATTCGCGTTTGTTTTGTTCAGTCATCGGCGCTAAACCCATCGATTTTAGGGGGGGGGGGGGGATGTTTCGGCGGTGGGCGTTCGCTCGGGAACTTTACGGTATGCCTCGCAGCTAAAGCCAAAACAAAAGCTCCCTTTTCTGTGGAGCGTCGGCAAGCAGTGCCAGTACATCGGCCTCACACACACTTGGCTGCAAGAACGTCTGCACCTCCTCCGGTTTCTCACGGTTTGTAGCAAAGTGATGTCTACGATCGAAGGTATGCGCATTTTTACATGTCTGGCACAGATCCTGACGTTCTGTATCCGGGCTGCAGGATACAGAACAATACAATACGATAAGCTGCAGCTTATTGTTTAGTGGCACGTGAAGGTACACTTTCGTATTCTCTTCACTGGCTTTACAGTCAGTGACCATGCAGAGACGTTTTGAGAACAGCAGCATTTCTCGGGCCGAGTAAACGCTGAAATTTTGGCCTTTTGCTACTGCTAAGGTTACGCCTGCCGATGATGTAGACTCTTCAGACTCTCTAGTGGTAAGGTACCAACTATCGGACAGAGCAGCCTGGCTTGCTGGCGACTGGTGCACTGCTGGTTGAGAGCGGTGCAGTGATGTGCTTGTCGATGTGTTGCTACCAGACAGCGGTTGCGGCTTCCGCTGCTCTCAGCTTTGCACACGGCTCTGTGCATGCCCTGGTGTTTCTTAGCAGGTGGTGCGCACCCCTCTTGTGTTTTATTAATGCACACGACATGGAACATGTCGTAACCAATGCTCATGTCCAGTCATTTAGTAGCGCGCACACTCCATTGCGTTAAAAGAGACATTCCGTTTCCAAGTCAGTGCAGGCCGGGGGCACTTCCTGTTACACCTAGCGCCGTCGAATGGTTGGCTTGGGACACTCCCGCAATCTTCTTGATGAGCTGCTACAACGAGCTGGCTGTTCGACCTCACTGACCGCACCGGTAGCGTTGCAGCTTCAGATGTTTACATCCTGGGTTCAAGCCGCAGCGATTCCATCTTTTTCCGGGATTTTGTGTAGGAAAAATGCTCACGCAGATCAGTTCTGTGCATCATTTTCATAAATGAGGGTCATTTAATACCTTTTAAATCAGTGTAGGTGCAGAGAGAAGCCTCACCCGCCGCGGTGGCTCAGTGGCTAAGGCGTTGCGCTGCTGAGCACGAGTTCGCGGGTTCGATTCCCGGCCGCGGCGGCCGCTTTTCTGATGGAGGCGAAAAGCAAAAACGCCCGTGGGTACGAGATTTCGGCGCACCATAAAGATCCCCAGGTGGTCAAAATTAATCCGGAGCCCTCCACTACGGCGCGCCTCATCGCCTGCGTTGCGTCGGCGCGTTAAACCCCACAATCAATCAATCAATCAAATCAATCAGAGAGAAGCCTCATTGGGCTGCACGCAATGCTTATTGAACTACAAGTGCTACAGCTGACGAAGCTTGTCGGCTGTGAGCAGACACTTCCCAACAACGGAAGTGCATGAGAAAGCAATGCAATAGCAGATAGTACCTCTATTCTGCGACTTCTAAATGCGCAGAATGATGGGATCGATTCAAAACCAAGAAAATTATACACTGTGCTGTGCAGCTGTGGGCCTTTCACTCTGGAAAAAAAGTATACTTGGCAGTTGGCAGGGATGCCGTTGATCGCATTACTTAATGATTTGCTCTTTTTTTTTGCTACGTTAAAAATGTCATTAGGACCCCCTTAATAATAGCCATTTTACAGCAAAGCAGATTTGCGCCAAAAACAAGTCGTCATGTATATAGATGAAGAGGCCACCCCAAGGTCGTTGCAAGGCCATATCTTCTCATAAATATCGCTGAAAACCAGATGCCTCTTCCACTTGGGATGTTACATCTAAACTTAATGACATCACCCATAACTTCAGTGCATTGGAAAGGCAATGGAAAGGCAATGATTAGCCCAATGCAGCCGAGATATGCATTGACCACATCTCGAGAAGTGAGCACCAGATACGCCACGTGGGACAGCTATACCACACCCAACAAAGGAATCAAGTCGTGCTTATCTAGAGATGCGAGCCAAAAATGCTCTCTAAAAACGAGCCTTATCTACCGGAAAGCATAATCTTAGCAGTATTTTTAGCACGTCTTATACTCGCATCTAGTGGTGTAGCCAGAAATATTTTTTCGGGGGGGGGGGGTTAAGCTGCCGAAAAAAGAGCCTTCTGAAATGAGGAGATGCCACTCTCAGGGAAGAGGGGGGATGCAGCGCTCAGGAAATTTGGGGGGGGGGGGGTGTTCTGACACCCAAACACCCCCCCCCCCCCCTCCGACTACACACCTGCTCGCATTACCTCTTGCTTTGATCGTCACTCAAATTGCACCCTGAAGCAAGTGGTAAAAGTCCTTTTTTCTGATTGATTGATTGATTGTAGGGTTTAACGCGCCGACGCAATGCAGGCGATGAGGTGTGCCGTAGTGGAGGGCTCTGGACTAATTTTAAGCACCTGGGGATCTTTAACGTGCGCCGAAATCTTACACACGGGCGTTTTTGCTTTTCGCCTCCATCAGAAAAGCAGCCGCCGCGGCCGGGAATCGAACCCGCTACCTCGTGCTCAGCAGCGCAATGCCTTAGCCACTGAGCCACACTGCAGCGGGTCAAATCCTTTTTTTCAAGCAAAAGCTGTGCGATGCTCAGGGGTGCCCAAAGTCAGCTACACAACAGGTAGACTATATAGCACTAACATTGACTGGGCTGTTGCAAACCAATTCGATTAAAGTTTTAACTTGCTATTCTAGCTCTTGAACGAATGCAACTGAATTGAAACTACCGCACTGTTTCTATTCTATACCATCCACTTTTGTTTTGAACCCTTGGAACTTATGTGTAGGTGCTTATATTCGCAGCACGGACACTTTAAAATGACCCCGTTTTTTCCATTTGAAAAGGGCTCCTGTAATTGAGAAAAAAAAACAATATTGCTGCAAAAAAAAAGTAAATGACTGGGAAAATAATGAGCAAAGTGTGAATACCCAAGAAAGTAACAACTGAGCGAGGTGCACATCGCATAAACTTTTATTTTGTCGAGGAATACAGGGGAAAGAGTAATTAAAGCACGAATGCTCAATTTGGCTTCTTCCGTATACATGTACAAGGAGATGAGCTGTACTTAAAGAGGCTATACACAACACAAAATGGAGGCTGCACATTGCGCATCAAAGTGCTTCCAATGGCATAAAGTATCTTGTGTCACGCCAAACGAACATTTCTTTGCGCTGTCAAGTGTGGCAGCTAGCATAACCAAGCCAGTATTACACACTACAGTTCACTATTCAGTTCTAAGAGCACAACACTCTCTTCAGGGATAAAAACTCTTTAATGACGCAAAGCTGGCAATGTCCAAGCAAATAATATCTGCTATGCTCTAAAGCACCGTTGAAAGCTGTTTAGGCCTGCCACCAACAAACAAGCAGCAGCAGAAATGAAGATTCCATCAATTGGTCATCGTTCTCAAAGGAGTACTTTTTTTCACTGCTCTGGGTGCCCAGCCCAATGATCATAGAATGGCACATTAGAAGGTCGCTCGCAACGTAAATAATTGCTTACAGCAAGCTTGTTTATTCGTGTCAGTTTCGGTTTCGACGAAACAAGCACCGGGACGGTTGCCATGACAGGGTGGCGCTCTTGACGTCACTGGTCTCTTCGCGTCACGGCCGGTCTGGGCGCGCCCGCTAGAGCGAGCGAGCGTGTCCAGGCAGGCCGTGGCTGCACGCACCCTTGCAGCATGACGTAAGTCCCAAAACTGTGAAGTGATACAGAAGGCAGAGCAGCACGTGCCAACAGTAGCCAGTGCCTTGGCTACGTCACGGGAGCGCTATCGTCGGCAGTTTGGGGCGAGGTACTCAACACGTCATTGTGATACCAATGGTGAAAGGGTATCTGCTGAGCTTTCTCGTGCATGTGAAGATTAAAATTGACTTAAAATATCTCCTATTGAATGGTTACTGTTGAAACTTCCTGGGAGATATCTCCATATACAAAAAAAGCTTTGTACATAGTCGTGTCAGCTTTGGAATTTCAAGTTAGTACCACTTCAAATCCGGTGCGCACATTCAGAACTTTCATTTCTGCTGCACTGAAGCGTGTTGTTAATCACTAGAAGGCCTCTTCATACTAGTGATAACGAAGGTAACAAAGGAATTGGCGGCCGAGGTGCAATGCTGCGACAGCGGCGAAAAGTCAGTAGGTGTGCAACACAAAACGCATTTCAGTTCTGCTTCATCTCACAAGAGTGAGCGACCAGAGTGGTGGGAAGGGGTGCCATTCCATCACATCACCAGTACATCTCTTGTTATCAGCTGCCTGTTCAAATAAACTGACTTCTCCGATAAAGACAGATTGCACTGATACAATGGGCAGTGCAGCTATCTCATAAAGCAATAGGCTGACTTCAGCACAATGCGCTCATTACAAGCACCCCATCTTAAACTTCGCTTGCAAGCTATAATAACTAGTCTTACAAAGTCTTTTCAAAATCTTTCACCAGAGGCGTCTTCTCCTCCTGTACAACTTGATACAGGACACATGATCTGAACTCTGCCCCTTTTTTCAGCTTATCAAAAGGACCGTGATGGTGTCACCGGTATATCGGTCGGCCATACCCGAAAGGCGCACGAGAAGCAATCGGTACAAAATTCAACGCATACAATGTATCGATCTCTGCTAAAAAACTCCTCTGGCACGTTCGTTCGAGGCTAGGCACACAAAACGTTGACAACAGGACCAGGCTATGCTGCCCCTACAAAAGCAATACGCAGGTCACACGACAACCGAAGGAATATATTACTCCGGACGGGATTTCAACACCTTATCACAACTTCAGCCAATCAAGACATTGCACTTGAGAGGCGGCATTGCACAGTGGGTCGCGCACACACAGGAACACAAGGCGCTTTATCACATTTCAGGGTCACAACACAAGTCAAGCCAAGCCACAACGTGAAGTGGTCACCACAATGATTGCAGTCACTGATCTTTGGACAAAAGTGCTATATTTGGGTGTGTTGCCGACGGGAGGGCTTACGGACCAGGCACAGCATTCACTGAAGTGCGGATACATAATGCAGTTGGCGGGCTGCGTGGTCTGGCCACTGTCAGCTAATAATCCGGATTCATGTCCGTCACGAGGCGTGGGGAAAGGCCACGAAGGAAGAGGACAGGGCAGAGACCTAGGGATGAAGGAAGGGGTCACTCGTCCTTCGACTTGAACTTGTCCTCCAATGTTCCTGGAATCTGGAAGAAAGTGTTTAGGGCTGAACACTTTTGAGACTATTGGCAAGTGCTTCCGACAATGTGTGGCGCACATTCAGATGGTCGAGGATGTTTAAGAGTGTGACTTCAGCAAACGTGGGATCGATTTCGCTCAAAGGAGAAGTCTGGAATTGATGACCTGAAGATCTGAGAGCTGGAGAACAGATCAGAGTGACTGCAGTGCACAATGACTTTGCAGTCCAGTTATCAGAGATGAAATGCAAGCACCTTCAGCTTTTTGGGTTTCCATATTGTGAGCAGCACTTTCCACATGGTTTATTCATAATGTGCTTACCCACCACCAATTCAACATCAGGCTGTGAGAGTCCAAGCATGCCCCTTTGTGCCTTCAGACCACACAGAAAAGAAAATCACTTTAAAAAAAGCATAGCAGGCATGGAGTTATAAGCATGATGTGGTTGGCATGATTTCAAAGGTATCTTAAAGATATATCAGGATGGTAGCCAGTTGTTTTCACAAAGGAAGCAAACAAGTCATGCAACACTCAAACAATGTATACATGCATAGGTAAAGCTGAACAAATCCTAACCAAATGTTCTGTATTCTCTGTAGTTCCAATTTACACATTACTGCTGCATCCTATGCAATGGTGATGTTAGCATCAAGTGTGGGTATTTGTTGCTACAATAGTGACGAAACTACCAGAAATTGACACTCCATGGTTGTATTAATTGCTAGTATAGTAGTTAAGTTATAGTTAAGTAGTTCAATGCAGTAGTTCAGTCATAGATTCTCCACCACAATTAAAATGTACTGTCTTGCCATTTTTGTACTGGAATTGTTAGCGAGACCAAGGATGTTGACGGAGCACTTGGCTAAAAATGGGTAGGCACTTCTTTCATTTCTCAGTACTCACATATTTCACTAGTAATGCAGTTTTAACCTCACCTTAAAAAATCTTTGAGCTTTCAGGTGCGGCTGGTCTTAATTAACCTGGCAAGCTGCTAGTACAGCCTGGTTTTGCACATAATTGGTACCATAGACGTCAGTTCTATTCTTGTTTCAAATAACACGCTTTGCCATCGTAACCAGGCATCACGGCAACTTGGTGTGGTGCTAATGCGTTACAACAAGCATGCAGTCAAAGGAACTCGAAAGAGCACTGGAATGACAGTCCGAAAAGCAAATTGTTCATGTGCTCGTGCAGGCCATGGACTGAAGTCAATGCACTTTTAGGTAGGTCGAAACAGTTCTAGAGCGAGAAAGTTAGCTTTAGGTCCCAACCGCGCTCAGTAATTTGTTGCATGTACTTAATACGCTTTTACACTTCTTGGCAGCATCATTTAAGGGGGACACTGCCATTCACACAGCTCCTTTTAATTTTTAAGTAAACTCGGTGAAATTTGCCAGTCTTGCTGCTTTTTTTCCCACTGATTTCAAATATACAATTATTTTTTTAGTCACCCAATTAGTTCCTAAGAAAATTGGAGACAATTAGCCAGTTTTGGAGGAACAACAGACAAGACAGCGTTGATCATAAAAGTGTCATCTTTATATTTTTCAATAGTATGAACCCTGGTGGATGCAGTAAGAGTCGTTTTTTTTGCACTGCTTGGAACTAATTTTACAGCTCATTAAACTTTTGTGGCACCAGTGGCAAGGAACTATTTTAATGCCCATTTCAAACACCAAAGTTTAATGAGCTATAAAATTAGTTCCAAGCGGTGCATCAAAAACAGACTCTTTTATTGCATTCACCAAGATCCATAGCATTACAACATATCAAGATTACAGTTCTGTGACTAGCACTGTCTTGTCTGTTGTTCCTCCAAAAATGACTAATTGTCTCTAATTATCTCGGGAACTAATTGACTGACCCAAAAAATAATGGCATATTTGAAATCAGCGGGGAAAAAAAGCCGCAAGACTGGCAAGTTTCACAGAGTTTATTTAACAATTAGAAGGAGCTGCTTTAAGAGCCACGTCCCACCTTAAATCGATGTGTACTGGTGTGCAAAGGTGTGCTCCATTCATGCATAAACCAAAGTTGAAGTGCAAACGTATGCAAGCACTGATTCTCGGTCTGTGCATCCTGTGCTTCTTCCACTCAGGTTAACTGAGAAATTCTGTACTAGTCACCCTAGAAGTGAATGGAAGCTCTTGTTCTAGATGGCTTTGGGGCCCCTGAAGAGGCAGTGTTGCTTGTTTAGAACTGGGTGAAAGGCTTCTCTGGCCACAATGGTACTGCCAAGATTAGAGCCACTTCGTGCGTTCACTTGATTGATTGATTGTAGGGTTTAACGTGCCGACGCAACGCACACGATGAGGCGCGCCGTAGTGGAGGGTCCCGGATTAATTTTGACCGCCTGGGTATCTTTAACATGTGCCGAAATCTCGAACACACGGGCGTTTTTGCTTTTCGCCTCCATCAGAAAAGCGGCCGCCGCAGCCGGGAATCAAACCCGTGACCTCGTGCTCAGCAGCGCAACGCCTTAGCCACTGAGCCACCGCGGCGGGTTCGTGCATTCACTTGCACTCTCCAGCATAGTGCAAGGTTATGTGGTGTGCATACGTCCAGGTGGTTCGGTCTTATGGCACACGTCTTGAAGCTGCTGATACTCGTGATGTTTGCGCCCCACTGTGTGCCCTGTGAATTGCTTGCCTTATGATTTTGGCTTCTGAAGATTCAACTCTAGAGATAACGCTAAAGAAATGTGTTGTGTGCGCTTGGCAACTTGAAGTGATGGGCGATTTCAAAAGCAAAAGACTGGGTCGAGTGTGAGAAATTCAAAACCTATGAAGCACACAATTAAGGCTGCAGATGTACCGATTTTGTTTCTAATGCAAGCAATGTGCTGCTCTTGGCAAGTTGTATTTGACACAAGATTTGAGTACATACTGGTCGTGTCCTCTGCTGTGTACACATCATCTTTAAATTGCCACGTAATAAAAACAATGCAATTGCATCGGGTTTCTCGTGGAAATCAGCTAGGCCTAAACTTGAGAACAACGAAAAAAAAAACACTTCATATCACCCACATTTTCTTTTTATGTTTGGTTTATTTTTGTTTTGAGTAATTCTACCCAAGCAAGTACAGTGCATACAGGGTGCTTCATTTTAGCTGAAGAAGGTTTTGAAAACTAATTACTGTAGATGACAGAGTAATCATTTTGTAAATTATGTAGCATCACTACACATTCTGGTGGTTGCTCAAGAAGTGTTTCAAGTGAGAAGGAGTACTGGGAGTGACTCCAAAGTGGAACATAGCTACACTGCGGGACAAAAAACATTTTTAGTAATTAACTTATGGTTGTGTTGATAACAAGGTGCTCCACCGTACCATGTACATTGATAAATTCAGAGTTCTACTGCAACTATCTCACGGCACTCTAAGAAATGTCCTGTAAGAAATTCCTTACAGCTGTATGATAGACAGCTTTGTCATTTTCACAAAAGGCAATATGAAAACCCATTGTGAAAACAATGAAATGCAATGGGGGCAACCAGCTATCTCTGCATGTTCCCAAATGCTGTCACTCTGGTGATTTGCTTCCATTCACAGTAGATTTTTGAGACAATGACTTTGATGATGTCGCATCATACTGATGATTAGAAGTTTCATTGATATAAGGTGCCTATATACAGACCGATGGTACCATATAATGACTGGTATATTTGGTTGGTATAAGGTTGCTATATATAGTTCAGATAGCTGCCTTTTTTTACAACGAAGAGTTCGAAGTGCATTAGAAGAGAATGTGGCATATAGTGCTTATGGAATATCAGTAGACCTTTTCGCGGGTGAAAAAAAGTTTCAAGCTATGGCTCATTTTAGCTGTACCTTTTGCTACAGAACACTCAGAGAATGTTCATATTTCAGAGTTCTCTGTTTCAATGCAAGCGCACATCTTCAAAAGTTTAGTGAAAATTTATTCAAAAGTTTAAATTTTGGATTACACAAATTCTGTACTGCAACTTAAAATTTGTATAGAATAATATTTAGCTTCCGTTACTACATTAGAAAGGAACCAAGACAAAATGAACATGCCCATGATACTAAAGTTAACTCGAAGCTAAATTAAATGGCACGTCCAGATCACTTTTTGGTCATGGCCTTGTGCAAGCATTGAATCCAACACTTACAAATATTGAGAGAGAAAAGCACCGAATTGAACGAAGTGTCTATTAGAGCAATATCAAGCAATCGGAGTTCCCCGATAATGGATGCCAAGTAGTTGCCATCCTCTCAGAGTACAAGGTATGCTAGACTTCAGAGCAACCAAGCTGAAATTTAGAATGGACTTTGCCTATTCCGTCTCAATGAGAAACCACAATTAATGAAGCTCAGTCAAGCAACAGTGACGCTTACTCAGGTAATAATGTCCACAGGGCCTCGTAAGTGCACCATGAAAACTGACTCAGGCACTTTCACGACCTGCTAAGAAAATAACTCCCCGTATGCATGGCTTCCCACTGACACCCACATAAGCAGTGCATCCTTGGTTTTCCCAGAATTTCTGAAATGATCCCCAGAAATATGCACACAGCTTAGCACCAACCAAGCTAGCATTGATTTTGTTTCGCTACATCAACACCAGTGACAAATATTTCCACCGGTATCGAAGGCAGTGCCAGCTTGGGCTGTTGAGAGATAAAGGTGCGACGATATACAATGTGCAGGGAACACAACCTGCTCTTTTATTACTTTCTTTCATCAGATCACAGGCATGAGACCAACCACCACGAAGGCAACAGTGGACGTTTTGAGCACCAGCTACTCCAGCTACACTATGTCATGCCACACCAAACAAGCGGGTACACAAAAGAAAAAAAACACTGAGGTACGCCACTGCAACTTGCATCATGCTTTTTCATCACAACACAGCACGAACACCACTTAACTACACAGCATGGGACTAGCTCTTGGGAATGTCTACACCACTAATGCATCTAAAACACTGGAAGATATTTGAGACACGCAGGAGGTCGCAGGCATGGTTGCCATCACGCCGACCACAGCTTCAGCACCCAAGGCAATCACACGGATAAGGTGGGGTAACTCATCTAATATTAGTGAATATCACCACTGCCACCTGATCATCCTTCCTGGTGGCAATAATATCACCCAGCTGCGTTTTCAGTGCCCTTGTCTTTTGCCTCACATGCAAGCACAGCCAAGCAGAGAGTATGGTACAGCAAGAGCTTCGTAGCCAAGCCAAGCCTAGCTAGGCTGAGCTTCCCTGATGAGATCATGCACAAGACAGCATGCAGTTATGCTGCATTCACAAGATTACGACTCTGGTACACCACGAATTGTTCGTTCGGGGCAGACTCGTCTTAGAGCTATCTTTTTAATTTGCTGACTAATTTTAATGAAACTGCACAGCATTACGGAGTTCTTTTTGTGCTCATTTCAAATCTGCAATTAGATTTTTTGCAAGTTTATTATTTTTGAGATTAGCGATTCATTGCCATTACTTTGGGTCACAATTAGAAAATAACCACTCCATACAAAATGGTGATTAACGAGTGGCTAGGCAGACAAATGACTAAAGGATACAACGTTGGAAGAACTTTTCTGATTAGCTATTATTTTTGGTCATTTTACAACACTCTGAACTTCACACTTCTCACACACTGCCGGAAATGGCTCACAGGTGGGGTCAATTGAAGGCAATAATAATTTTCCAAAGCCTCCACTTCAAAATTTGGTTCCAACATTGTATTCTCCACACATTGAGGTATCAGAAGTGAAAAAAAATTACGGTTGTACCTGCCCTGTCTGCAAGATGCTTGCTTCGCATTTTAAGCCAAGTACCACCTTCCCATCAAATTCTGCGCAAAGCAAGCAGTAGAGTGCACTTCAAAATTCTATTTAAAATAAAATACGGTGCCTTTTGATGATTTTTGCAGGCTGATAGGAAAATGGCCACAGATGCCGAAAATGCCATTATTCAGAAAACGATTTTTTGACAGTTTTCAGCCCCAAAGACCCATCCGCCCCCTTAAGAAACAGTACTCATATTGCCAAGCTATCTGGCAATGAAGGCGCGGATTTAGAAATACACCCTTCGTTTATGAAGCTGAGAAAGCAGCCAGAGTAACAATGTAACGGTGAAGCCTCCATGTGCAGACAATAAGTGGTGTGGTAGGAGGACAGATAACCCCAGTTAAATCTAGTGCAGGTTTGCAGAGTGCCTGGCCTGAGTGATGGCACAATCCTTGCTTTCAAGCGATGAAACTAGAGGTTTTTTTTAGCTGAAATACAATCTTAGCTGAAGTCAACAGTCAGTGCTTGAGAGAATGAATGACCTGAGCTCTTACAAGGAAGTCTTGACGGTGACAAGCCCAGACAAGCAAAGCTGGTGCCCTCTTGGGAGTTGAGTTATGGAAATTTACAAGAGTGAAATGCCATGTTCACCTCCTGCTTGCATCGTCAGAATCATTACTAGAGGGAAGGTCCTTCTACTAATGCTCTTCGTTCATGGCTTCTTGCTAGAAAGAAATGCTGTTTTAAATGCTAACCACGGCTAGTCTGTTTGGGAAGACCCCAATATCTTTTTACTCGAAGGTGCTTTTATCAGTGTCTGGCAATCAGTGCAGGTGGATCAGTGACATTACTATGGCAACTTTAAGAAAGTTTCATCCAGTACTGGGCTTTTTCTCAGTTAAAAGATTTAATTAGAGGCAGTTTACATTAAAGGTGACATGTTGGTTACCTCACATGGCCAGCTATCAATCCTGAAAGCTTCTGGTTTGCTTTCATCATTCCTTTAAGACCAATGTATGGCTATGAACAAACTTTTCAAATAAACTTTCCAAATAAACTTTTGCGAGCCCTTCAAAGTAATACATGATTGCAGTCAATGGTAATGTAAAATCAGTTGAGCTACTAAATGCACCGTAAATCAGGCCCGAAAAGACATGTTGAGCACTTTTTTTCAATGGGCCAGAAAAGTGAAAGATCGAAAGCTGTTGAAGAGCAGCTAGTTGGTAGTCATGCAAAGCTATAGGTGGAGGCTTCAATCATGCAAAGCTCTGAATCAAAAACATGCTGTATTGCCCAAAAAATGTAACAGGATCGAAAATCCTGAAATAAGCTTTTTTTCATGCAAGATGTTTGTGCATGGTCCCAAATAATTCACAAGCTCAAACAGGTTGTGGGAAGCTTTTCACCATATAACGTACGGAATTTATTGTTGCTGAAGCCAATCACCAGGTTTGCTGAAGTCGACACTACAGAATGACAAGTCATCAGCACACACTCAAAGGCATTTCATTCATAACGTCTAAAAATAACCTGTGATTGAAAGTATCTCATTTGGTGTAGTGTTATGCCAGCATACACAGCTCACTATAGTTAGAAGGCAAAGCAGTCATCAAAATTCTGCTGAAGTATGTAAGGCAAACAATGTTAAATATTTTGACAAAACAACTATACGTAAGCAGAAAAGGATCAAATGACCATGGCAAAATACGTACCCACAAGACAGCAGCACAGCTATGGTAAAAACATGCATGCTGTTACTATATTGCAAGGAAATATTATTGGGCAGCAAAAGCTGGCGGCTTTTAACATGTTAGCTCGAAGGGAAGCACTTAAAAAACAGTACAGAACACGCCAGAAAACAAACATACTTCAACTGAAAATATGGCAGAAAACAACTTGGGCGTGGCATAAGTACAAAAAACAACTCCCAATAAAAAGAGTAAAACCAACTACCCAACGTGCTTAACATGACTTGGCATTGCACAGAAACAAAAACAAAATATCTAAATGTAAAATATTGCTACTCGGCTGTACACAAAACGTTTCGAAAAAAAAAACATGCCCGCAAAAAAGCGCTAGAACGTAATACTTACCGTATTTTCCTGTAAATAAGCCGTCCGAGTTGACGCTGGGCTGGAGCCTAATTATTGCCGCGACTTCGCAAAAGTCCAGACTAGTTCGTTAGCGCCAGCTAATATGCTGGGTGAGCAGCCAAAGTCAATGTAACGTAGCCAGCCCTCTTCAAAGGTTTCGAAAAACCAATCAGAATCAAGGCGACGGGTGAAGCACTTTTTTGCCCCTAAACAATCCTGAAGAGTTTTGTTTTCCAGCATTATTTTTTGTCAATGCACCAACAAACCTAACTTCAAATTAGTAACTTTATCGTTCCAACAACGCACACATGTAAAAAATTACCAGTGGTGGAAACACGTTCTTGAAATACCATAGTTAGCGAGCGGCACGGCTTATCTACCGAAAAATACGGCAATGCAAACATTGTTGCGGGTACATTTACAGGCAGTGCAAGTAAATTCACAAGCACTACTACGCTATTTACAAAACCTGCACTAAGATGGCTCGCATGTGAACAAATGCCCTTATGACACTATTTGTGGATAACTAACGTAACACTTAGGCTTAAGACTGTACCACAAACCCTGGCTGTTCCATCGTTCAATAAGTAAGCAGCTGATCACACGCCAGTAAGCAACAACCGCCAGAAATATGTCAGCGATTGGTTTTTCAGAGTTCACAGGGACCTGTAAACGGTCCTATGGTAAAATCACAGCTAAAGAACAAACGGTTTTACTAGACTTCAATACCAAAAGTCTGAAAAACCTGCAGGCGACTGTAAGACTATACTGTTCCCTTCCGTTGATAAGCCTAAGTAATCCGCTAAGTACTCAATGGGCTCGGATGTCAGTTATGCTGTTTTTTTAGTCAGGTACGAGGCAGTACTGGTGAAGAATTTGAGCAATAAAACTGACTACATGTGTGGCTATTTGCTGCAGCTACAAGATACAAGAGTACTAAAACAGGGCAACTACAATGACTCGAGCGTTCAAAACGTCAGAAGAAGAGCAGCACTCCACAGCATGAACAGAAAAAGGAAGGTATGGAAAGGGTGCCGTTAACCCTAAAGAGAGCATGCAACGTCAGCTTACGAACTTGCGACATACAGAAAAAGAACGTACGTCAGACCAGGCTCTCCGAAATGAGTATTGCAAAGTTGTACAACAGAAAAGAATGCTACCGTGGTGCGGCATAAGAACCCACCAAGCTTACAAGGGCAATTCCAATTTACACAACTTAAAATTAACCAAGGTTTTGCCAGTAGAATTTCCCAACAGGCACTGCTAAGAGCAGCAATGTTATAAGTGCTTTTGGGCATTTGTTGGCAGAGCAATTACAGGTGAAATTTTCCGTTGCTAATAATAAACTGATAAAAACAACCAAGTGGACTGTCTGCTGCCTCATAGACATCGGTGATGGCCAGTAATATTACTACTTTTATTTGCTGTTCAAACATACCTGCCTTAATGTTCTGATCGAACTAAAGTCCAGGATGGACCCAGAAAGTCACATGCCTATTCAACAGATGTACAGAAATAGAAAAGGAAGGGGTGAATGTCTTATCTTATTCCTATGGCGAAAATGCATTGTGGGCAGATACAGCTAAACTGCCCGGCTTGCACGCACACCTATCAACGGATGAAGGCCCAGAAGCAATGGCCAAGCTTGCGCACTAACGTGCTCTCAACTTTTCACCAAGTGTCACACTTTGTGAAAAAAGCACTCTCAACTTTTCACACTTGGTGAAAAGTTGAGAGCGCGTTAGTGGGCAAGCTTGGCCATTGCTTCTGGGCCTTCATCCGTTGATCTTTGCGAAACAACCTGTCTCCATCACTGCTTAACAAACCCCCACACCCCTTGTCTAACAACAATGGTAACGGTGCACCAACTACATACACGTTGGTACACAAAATTAACCGCTCGCGAGAAAATTTTCCGGCATGGTCAATGTCCACAATGTTTAAGGGGTACTTAATCAAAATTTGGGGGTTAATGTTATACAGTTTGCTTCAGTCATTTTCCCCAGAATACTTAGGCTGAAGTACGAATGGCCCGCGATGCACGGAACATACATAATTTCATCTTACTACATCGACGGAACAGCTCAGGAAGCAGCGCACACCGAAGGGACATCAGCTTGAGGTCTTTAGATATAACGCGCAGAATCTGCCTGCACCATCGACCAAAATCACAAGGTGGATTGAATTATCAGAGGAATTTACAGAGCTCTCTAGGCTTATCTTCCAGCCAACAGGTGGCACTGGGGTTCACAAGTTTCTAGCTACTCGCATGGCCCACGACTGGCTTCTCTCGAATGTAGCTCTTCCAAACTGCCCTTTACAGTGAACCAGAAATTGCACTGTTCAGTGCACGGCCAAGCCAAATGCACTGCCTTGCCAAACCTGAACCCTTTACCAGAGGCAAAGCAGCAATCCACTGTATTTGCAAATTCCACTGCTGCGCATCATTCGTGGTTCGTGAACTGAAGACGTATTCAAACTGCGTACAGCTAACAACTATTAGGACAGTCCTCCTAACTTACAGCAGCCATTCAACATGGCATCGATGCTGCCGACATCACATCCCGCTGCACCAAGCTTCTACCGCTGTCCACTAAAGGGGTGCGGTAGCAAACGACCAGACCAGGACGCTCCACTCTCTAGATTGGTTCAATCAGTGCGGACATCCAAACTGTCCACGCTGCTAGCTTTCTGGAAGAGTGGGCGGCGGGCGGAGTTTGCCTAGCCCCGTATAAACGCGTCCTCAGTGGACAGGAACTCTTCGGTGATCTGCGCTGCTTCCAGCAGAGCCAGGCTGTCAGCCGTGGCATCAGTCTTGGCCTCGCCGTCGGCGGTACTTACGCTGGGCTTGGACCGGTGGGTGTCCACAGCGGCTATGGGCACGCTGTACTTCTTCATCTCGCAGCCGTACGCCACGGGGGTCAGCTTGACAATGCTGTGCAGGGGCACGCGCAGGTACGGGAGTTCCTCTGTTGGGGTCAGGCCGTGGCAGCAGCAGCGGGGAAAGGAGAAGGGGAAGGGGGATGAAGAGAGAAGGAAACGCACAGGTGTCGAGCTCAGGGAAGCGGTGGTAGGCAAGTGGAGGGGCTAAAACTCACTAGGCCTAGTTATTGTGCTAGGCCTAACTACCACATTAGGCCTAGCTAATGTTAGCCCTAGCCATGGCGTTAGGCCTAGCCGTGGCGTTAGGCCTAGTTGACACACTGCGTGCCAGCACCATGTGAGTGGCAGAGTTGCGAGGCTCCATTTCCCCTGCTGTTGCACTGGGCCCAGCTATTGTAAAAGGCCTAGCTGACATTAGGCCTAGCAGACCCCGACAGTGCCAACAGTGTGGAGTGGAGGTATTATGAGACTCCATCCGCCTGCTGAGCCACAATTTTGCTCGAAAGTGTTACGATACTTCAGCAGTTGTTATTTAAGTACAGCCCATCACAAAGCTGTCCACTCGAGCCCTGCATGTAACTTGTGTCCGGCTTTGCAGGATATGAGACCGGCAAAATGGAATGCAACTTTATGCAGAGGCTTAGGAATATTAGTGTCTTGAAAACCTGTGACAAAACATGTGCAGCACCAAAGCTGTCACAAAGATTCTTGGGGATTTGTACGCTACAGCCACTGCTGCCACCCGTGTATATGTACACGCACTTCTCAAATTCAAATTTTCCATTTGCACAAACTCATTCTATCTTTGGGGGCTCCCTGAAACTGGTCATCTAACAGTTCTAGATAGTAAGTAACCAAAGGTCGGTTCAAATTCAGATTTCCCTCAGATTTCCGCCCGCATAGCACTATGCGAGAAAGGTGCAAAATGCCAGCAAAGAGCAGCTTAACAGCTCCAAAAGACACAAACGTGCCCATTTTCCAAAACTGAAATCAGAGCCCGAGTAGACAATACAGTGTTAAGGTAAAATCTTGTATCTGCTTAAATACTTTGAAGACACCGGAAAATACCAAGTTTTTCTGGAATGCTGACATGATCTGTGATGGATAATAGTTGCATAAAAATAAGCACTCAGTGCAAAATAGAGTCAATCAATGAACAAATGCTTGCACAGCTTTTTCACATTGCCTGTCTATACTTACGTCCACAATAAACTTCTCAATCCAAGTAGCCAGCACAATGAATAAAGTACACACACTTATGCCAACACATGAAGTTTGTTGAACAGACACTAATTCCTGCATCTCTGAACTGAACAACTGCCCCTTCCATACCTGTACCATTTAAGGTTTTATGAATTACAAAACTGGTTCGCATTGTGCTGCACCGAATGTTGTTGCTTTAATGTAGATACGTTGAGCTAGTTCAGCAAAAGCTACCAACTACAGTCTACGCTCGTTACAGCAGATCCGGCAACAACGGACTTTCGGTTACAACAGACCATTTCTGTTGGTTTGTCTGGTCACGATGCATTTTAAATGGAGTCCACTCCGCTCATAACGGACCCGGCTAGAGCAGACTATCGGCTACAACAGACTAAATTTTGGGCGAAAATTGTTTCGACTGAATGTTTATAGCGGACTTCCGCGAGGCCGGCATCCGATGTGCTTTTTCTTTGTTTATTTTGGCAAGAAAACTGGTATGTCTGGCAACATTGCTGGCAGCCGGGTCATTGGTGCAGCCAAGCCAAGCCAGTGCCAGTGGCTTTTATTTGTGTGTGCGACCAGCGGCATGAGCGGCAGGGTAGCTGATTTCACTGTCCGATAAATTAAGCGTAATTAACGCTGTCGAACATGGGAAAAAACAGGCCGACATCGCCAAAAGTACAGGCCTGTCTAAGCAGACGGTCCGCTCTACCGTCAAGAACAAGTCCGGTGCCACGACACTAATTAGACCGTTGCCAAACACGACTCCGGTGATTGAAAAAAGTGGTGCACTCGGAGGCGAGTCTGCCCTCGTCAGTTTTTTTATATAATAAAAAACTAGGGTTAAGTGAAGTTCGGCTTTTATTATTCCCACCCATGCATCGTTCCCGTTCCGTTCGGTGAAAAAGGTAAGAAATGCTTCAAGTAGGGGGGTTGTTCCCCATCCATTGTGTGCAATCTGCCGGTAACCGTGCACAGTCCAACTGGTCTAACTTTCGATTTTACAGCTGTCTGTCATCAGATTATTTCGTTACAGCTGTTTCAATGACCAGACTAAAATCTCTAAAAATCTGGAAGCTGCCTTGAGGGAACGTCAGGCAGCGATTCGATTTGTTTGCCGAATGGTTTCGGGAAAACCTGCCTCGTCGTGAGGGGATTTAAAAGAGCCTAGCTAATGCTGATGACCACGACTGATGTTTTATAGCTGGTTAATAAGTGCGCCTAGTTATATTCTTGCTTTATTTGCTCACCTCATCATGCGTCTTTACACGCTTGACCGCAAGCGCTAGGCCTTTTCCAAGTGCCGGTTCTAAGCTTTGGAAACTGTGTTTACGCGATTCTTTGCCGTCGCGCGAACACTGTGCAGAGGTGCGCAGGCGTGTAGAAAGAACAAAGTTGTACTATTCATATGCAATACCCACTCTAGAACTCGTACTCACCCCCCCCCCCCTGTCGGATACTGCATACTTCGGCTACAGCGGACATTTTTTTCCGGATTCAGAGGGTCCGCTGTAACGGGCGTAGACTGTATACCCATGTAAGGCATACGCCACAGGAACAGCCAACGTACTATATGACATACGACGAATGAATTGCTTTGAAAGCACACAATGCCGTGGAAAATTTTATTGAGGATTCTTGCACAACATTCATTCGTACAAGTACACCTGTAATGCCTATCAGTATTTAAAGAAACAAATACAAGCAAAGCTGGCATCAAAACAGTTCCTATCATTTCTCGCAAACTGTCACACCAAGCATCACAACCAACGCAGGCAATAAGCTGAATTTGGTGGTTACATATTGTAACTAGCTATGACCTTTTTTTTTAACAAGAGTTCTGTGCAGTATTGTAAGTTGCACCAATGACCGCAGTATCAGATGCAACAGGTCATTCAGGTCAAAGAAAAGTATTGCACATGGAACGACTAGCAAGAGGGCTAAGCCATAAGAATACAAATGGTACTTAACTACACGTAAAAAGAAGAAATTGTAATTGAGCCAGACACGTTAAAGGCGTGCCCGGTAAGTTATGGCTATGAGTTCAAATAGATGTTATGAAGTATATTGCACTTTTAACATCGAGGTCTACAGGTCAAGGTTTAAGTAGGACAAGAACCTGAGCAATTTCCAAGACACTGAGCAACTTCGGAGACTTGCAAAAATTGAGTGAAATAAAAGACTAGACACTAAAGTTAAAAATAAGTTTTTAGTTAATCTCAAGGTTTAGAAGCCCCAACCAGGCAGTTTCGAAAGCCCTGGTGCAAGTTGGGCAAGGAACCGCAACGAATCTGCATTCTACCTACCATTAATAGGGGATAACAGCTTCATTTTGAGTACCCTCGCCCATGTGGATTCCCAATACGAGTGTGTGTGCGTGTGCACGTGCGTTTGCGTGCATGTGCATGTGTGCACATAATAAAAATCCTATTGCTTGAATTAAATTACTCTTATTCCTATAACATTTTAAACCAACAATATTGTACTGCTTAGTATTATTTCTTAGTAATTTCATGTACTACTACGGTCTGCTTGAACTCAACGAGTACAGCCTTGGAGTGGCGATGGGCTGGACGTTACGTGAGGGCAGCTAGATTGTGAATTTACGAGCGAGTTTGATTCAAACACTGGTGATTCAAAGTAGTGACAATAGCATATGCGGCAGTGGAAAATAAGGATGAGTGTAGGTTATGTGCTATGACCAGAGCGTTTGGTGCCTCCTTAAAGTGGCCATGCAGACAAAACACAAGTTTGGTTCATTCGAAAGATTGCCTCGTTAGAATCATACTGACCCCACTTTTAAGGCACACTTTGCTCAAATAAGCTACATAATTAGGCAAAAAGGGAATTACCATGCGACCAACTAGCTCATTTCTCGCAACTGGACCTATGATGTCATATGTGACAGATCTGCGATTGGCTGGGGCCAGCAACAGGAAACGCAAATTATCACCATTTATCAGCTTGCCGAACGAGCTATTTGCGCTTACATTTAGGGCACAGTCTTCTTATAGCAGTAAGAACGGTGGGGTAAACAGTGGAAGTTACGGAAGCGCGCGTAAACATAGAAGTACCGATGCGTACTGCTGTTGGTACTGCGCGCACTATGCTGTTTTAGCTGCACAGCACAGCGGTGCTTTGGGGTTGCCTCTAACGTGATCATATTTGTCGAGTGAGCGCCATGTTTCAATAAACGATTATTTTCTACCTTAACAAAAGCAAGCCAGGTACAAATACGGTAAAAAACAAAGGCAGAAAACGGCCAGCCTCAACATGGTGGTGCCATCTAGGTTGACGAATGGTAAACAAGGCTCCCCACCACATATGACATCATTGCAGACGTCACTGAAAATTTTAACTTAAATTGATTAATTTAAGAGTAAATAAAGCATTGTTTGGACAAGCACTGGGGGCACCACAAAATATGAAATCTTTCGAATAAAACAAACTTGTATTTTGTCTGCACGGCACGTTTAAGCTGCATTCAACTATATGCTTTCCCATGTACTCTTGCAGTATTCCTTACAGAAACGCTTCAACAACATCCGTTTTAACAATAACTGTGAGGTTACCCGCTAGAACAAGTCACATAGGCAAATCGTTTAGATTAATGCTATTGATACAGTGCTTTCAAGCATACACTAAACAATAAATATCTGTAGCAATTTACGCCTGTCTTTTGTATCATGGTCGTCACCAAAAGTATTGTGCTACAAAAGTGTTACAGACTTAAATCGCAACATGCTGTTCCTCACCGAGAAAACTTGTGCTAGTGTAAATCAATACAGTCAAAACTCGATCTAACGAAACCCTATCTTACGAATTTCCCGATCTAAAGAACAAATTCGGATTCCCCTGCAGATGCCTATATGGCTCAATGCTTTCATGAACTCCAAGTAATGAAATAAATTCAGCGCCATTCCTGATTTAACGAATTATTTCGAGTAACACAACATTAAAAAGGAGCAATTTCAGATGTGTTTTGTCAGTACGCCATGACGATTACCGCGCCACATCATCGTAAACTGCTTGAAGCACATCGGCTTCATAGCGCACCCTTCCGAGGCTGTATTGAGTTCCGCAAGCGCTCAAAATGAGCAAGAAGAAATCCCGCCCAGTTCGTAGAAACAGCTTCATTGGCTTAATGAGGTGGCAGCATATCTGAGCTCCCACGATTATTTGCGTGGCGACGCGGTTGCAGAATCCGCTTTGACGGAGGTTTTGAATGATGAGGTTGTACAATTAGTTTCTAGTGCACAACTGGTGTCCGAGGGTGCTGACGACCCAGAAACCGCTGAAGCTTCCACGCCCACTCCAGGCCAGGTAACAAACGCTGCTGACTTGCCCAGGCGCTTTGCTAGGGCTCATGAAGGAACCGACAGTGCGTTGAACGTGCTTCGCTCGCGTGCTACGAAAAGTCTGGCTACCCAACGCTAACAAAGCGCGCGCGGGCAGAAATCACAGGCCTTTTTGCCAGGAAATATATTCATTTCCCCCAGAACCCCTCGCACTTTATTGTTATTATTTTCACCACAAACTTTTACCACATCGCCAAATTATCGCCAGGCGAGCGCAGCGGCCGCCACAATAACAGTATCATTGCAGCGCTGGGATGCTCCTCCATGACCCGTCGAATTTATGAAATCAACTGCTAGTAAAATGAGAGCCCCAATTTTGCAAAGTTCTCAGTTTAACGAAATGATTCCTAGTTTCCCCGAGGACTTCGTTAGATCGGGTTTTAACTGTATACTAAAGCAATATCTCATAAGGCAGCTATCAAAACAATGGTCTCAACTTCATACGATTCATTCACACACCATGGGCACCAAAAACACCGCACAATTAAACACCTAAACTCTGACGGCATTACACTAACAGACACACATTCACAACAGACAAACCATGAGCCAATAATCAAAGCTTTCCAGAGGGGAAAGATATGGTTTTATCGCACGAAAAATATAAAGATGAAGCAATCAAGCTTTGGTTTTCACCCACTGAAGAATCTGTGGGATGCAGGTAGCTAAATAAACTCATTTTTTCAATTCAGCCTAGCCTCTCTAGAGCATGATACGAATCTCTGAACGTAAAGTTTACTGTGAAGCAATTAGCTGCACTGCATAAGCGAATACATCATGCTGCCACCGTTTAATAAACCTAAACTATAGGCTTAGCTTTAGGCCTAGATAAGCCTAAATTTATTATGAATTTTCGTCGAGGAAAACCGATACACAATGCGATTCACCACATACAAGACCACTTCTGCAGCAAACACTCCAACGGGAAGCAAAAACACCAATAATATGACCAGAGGGAATAAGGTAAACCTGAGCACATTTACAAACCTACGCATGGAATGGGCGTTGCTACTTCCCTATTACGTAACACTGCACTGCACAACCCTCACTGTAACATGAGTGAGAGCTGCTGCCACACTGGAAGTCGAATGACCTTTGGACGTTCGAAAAAGCATTTCAACAATGCACGAGTTTTACTATTTGCATACAAGGAAGGCAAACCCAGTGACCGCCTGCTTTGTACTACATAGCCGCTACACTTTAAGCAAGTTCCGTGCATATCCGCGATTCCAATTAGGATGAGCATTGTGTAATTCATGCCACCAACAAGTGCCTCCCATGTGCGGACATGCTAGATGTTGGTTCTCGCAATTTTCAACGAGTCCCATGTTCAAAAATATCTCTTCATAAAAATAAACCCTACAACAACTTGTAACAATCTACACTACCCAAGGACAAGAGCATTTGAGAGCATTAGTAGTCATACATGAATCCTTCAACTTGACACAAATCAGTTTCTGCCTGCGATGTAACTTCCAAAGCTCCACCTTTTTCAGCAAGAGGGGATTCACTGAGTGCCTTTCCATAGAGTTTCATCAACAATGCATGGGGAAAGAAGGAAGCTGTTAAATGGGCCATGCAGACAAAACGCAAGTTTTGTTCCTTCGAAAGATTGTCACTTTAGAATCATGCTGACACCACTTTCAATGCAAACTTCGCTCAAATAAGCTATATAATTTGGAAGGAACGGAATTGCCCATGCCACTCACTAGCTCATTTCCCGCAACAGAACCTGACGCCATATGGCCAGCTGTGCGACTGACTGAGGCCGGCAAAAGGAAGCTCAAGTTAGGCAGGGCTTACAAGCTTTTATTCATTTTATAGCAGTAAGAATGGTGGAGTAAACATGGAAGTTACGAAAGTACATGTAAATGCACAATGCTTGTCATAGCTGCACAGCAGTATGGCACTTTCGGGTTGTCTGACATTCACGAAATGATTACTACCTACTGTAACAAAAACAAGCCAGGTGGAAAAGTGGTCAAAAACAAAGCAAAGGCTAACAGCGGTGCGGAGCGAAATGGTGGCGTCATCTAGGAGGGCTGACCGTGATGGTAAACTAAGCTCAGCAGTAAATGCGCGCACGCCGCAGCTCTAGCCTCGCCACGCCACAGTACGCGGCAGAGAGCCTAACAGCACACTAATGTTCACTTGAAGACCTGCTCTTGTGATGTCGTTGCAGATGGCGTCACAATACACACAATTTGGCAGGAGAATCGAAATTTTAAGCTAAATTAATTGCTCAGTGAATAAAGCATCATTTGCTCGCGGACAAGCGCTTGGGGGCACAATGAAACACCAAATATTTCGAATGAAACAAACTAGCATTTTGTCCGCACAGCCCCTTTAAGACCAAACTACTTGAAATCTCACTCTAACACTTACTCTAAGATTCACACCTCTGGGAATTTTTGGAACCCAGCTTGCAGTCGCTGTACATACTCGCTGAAGAGCAGAGTTGCCTTACATCGAGTCCAAGGATTATATAACAGTTCTTACCATTATTTCTAAAGACTTTCCTGCAACTACAAAACTTGATGCCAACTCCAACAAAGGTTGAAAGTGGGTAAAACATCAAGGCCATCACCAAAAGTTTCCTTGAACTCCTTTGGTTTGATACAAGCTCCTCTGGTTCCATGTGAGCTCTCTTGGTTCCAAGCAAACTCTTTCGACTTCATACGAGTTCCTTCTGTTCTATAAGAGCTCCTTCCATTGTACTTGACTTCCTTCGGTTTAAAAGAGTTCTACAAGAGTTACCTCCTTATAATCTACATGAGTTCTTTTTTTCAGTTCTATACTACTTCCTTCCCAGTTCACGAACATGTGAATCATGACTAGTCTGATCAGTGCAGAGATGTAGGCCATCGGCTGCATATTTTAGATGAGTTACATTCACCGAGTACAATTAACATCTGTGCCCTAGAGGGTGCGCAACGACCACGCACTTCGAATCTTGGTCGGCTCACAACACTGACTGCTTCCAGTTTAAACATGAAAGTGGCTATTTTATTTGACGCCAAAAAACTGGGATTCCCATGCAGTCTGCCACTTCTTGAGCAATGTGGCATATGCAATGGATTTTGGAATGCCATCAACTAACTGTTCCGTGTGCAGTTAGGGGCAGTTCTCATCCAGCTTGTCACTAGCATGCAGATCACTGTCTCAGATACCCCAGTAATTTTTCAAACATTTAGATGCTTTTGCACGACGCCCTGAATGCATACTGCACCAAAACATCAGAAAACTCGATGGACAGTTCCCCTTCTGCTTCAGCCAGTTATTGCCTGACACTATTGTGCATGACAACCTGTGGATAACGCCCATTTGAATGTGGTTTCCACGTGTCCCGAGTCATTAACATGTTTGTGGTTTCACCTGCCACGCCATGGTTACTGTAGCTGCCACGGAACTGGAGATACAACCACGGTCAGGATAGCTGCAAGGGAGCTGGGGCATTGCTACCTCGCGAAAGCCACGCCCGCACTGAAACTTGCAGGTTTAGACAACCGCAGCTCTTTTCCCCGACTCAAAGCTCGTCTAGAAAGAGGAGCCAGCAGAGAACTCAATGTAAGGCAACTTCACCCTTTTTTCCTCCTTATGACGAAAGCAAAAATCACTTTTTCGGGGCATCCTCTCCACACAACCCAGTAAAGACGTGAACAGCCCTGGTGAACACATGACTGGAAGCACTGGTAAACACAACTCGCTCTCCTAGGAGGGGGGGTGGGGGGGAAAGACCGCGAGAACAGCGTCTTTCCTCAGAGCAGCTCGTGGTCATCCACTGCGCCCACGTTTGTCTTCAGCTCAGTCATCTGGCAGCCGTGCGCAGAGAGAACCAAGTGCAGCATGGTGTGCAGCGGAACGTGCAATTCCGTCATCTCCTCTGCATCAATGCCGCCACGAGCGGAGCCAGAGAGAGGCCCAGGAAGAAGAAGAAGAAAAAAAAACATCCAGAAGGGGGATAGGAAAGAAGGAAAGAGAGTCGGGGGAGGGGGAGAAAGCGAACAGGGCGTCACGGTCCGTGCCCTCTCGGCCTTCACCCGGTGCCAAAGCTTCACCTTGCATCACTTTTCTTTTGCACAAATTACGCTCGAATCCAAACTCAAATACATGTTTCAACACATCGCTTCACAACCCGGCTCCAACAGCACACACAGCTCATAACTTCATGTGCACCCCGAATCTTTTCCCCATCACACTGCAAACCCAGAACTTTGCACTGCATTACAAGGGGACTCGTCTGAGGACTTCAATTCCGCTGGGAACCTTGCTCCAAAATTACACAGACCCAAACCTTCCTTGATATGATACGAGGCTTTTCTTGAAGCAGCTCTAATGAATACCACCATGCGTATGATAGTATTGGCTTTTCGCAACTCTACAAACTTGACGCACAAACCCTCTGCTTTATATAACATAAGGATGCCAAACGTTGCCTTAAAAAACGGTGGGTTTCTTTCCCAACCAAGCTCTGACTTACACTTCTATAACAACAGTGAAAGAAATTCAAACCTTCTGTCATAACTTTGTCCCCATGCTGAACCTTACTGCGCATACTAGGAAGCTACTTTCAAGGCTTAACTCTGACACCAAACCTAGCCGGGAATAATATGAGGTTTCCTACGAAACTTAGCTACATTCCTAAGCCTTGCTGAATACAATGGGGAGCTTTTTCTCACAACTCAGCCTAAGCTTCAAACCTCCCCCGATGATATAAGGCTTCCATTACAACAACTTGGCCCTGGCCCCGAAACTTGCTCTTACAATTAACAGAGGGGGAGTCGATTCCGTTTCCTATTGTATGCTGACAACATTACCGCATGGACAAAGCCAGACAACCACAACTGCACTTAGCCAGGTGTCAGAGCCCTCCAAACAGCGCTATGTGTTCAAAAAAATGGATAGTGGATGCATTTATCTCCAGAATACCAGTATTCGAATGTGGTGGGGCATCTGAATGAACATATGCCATAGGTCATAAGCCATAGGACACAAGAAGATATGCCCTAGGACTTGTTGCAGATGACAAGCAAAAAAACTTTTAGAATTACCTTCCAAGCCCAGGAAGCCCAGCAAAAAACCCTTGCAATTGAGATCTTGGGCCTGACCACAACCATAACCAAGCATTTTTTTTGCACGTGGAGAACTAACAACTTTCCAAAAATGCATTCCAACGGAACAATTTCTCTCCGCAAACTTTTTACCATATCGCAAAAATTTTAGCACCCATTCAATGCTCTACAAAAAAACATTTGTAATGTCAAAACGCACACAAAAAGCAGAACGGGGAAAACATCCTGCAAGTGTGTGAACCCCCAAAATTTTGGTTGAAACAACTGCAAAGCTGTCTGATGTGGATAAGCATTCGTCAACCACGAAACAAGGAGGAAAAAAGAAGTTGGGAATTAAAAATTTTCACCAGCGCTGAAATGTCCACTAAGGCTTGCAATAGTGGCACCTGCATGAAACATCCAACACTCGCTGCATGAACCTTGTCTGTCCATCACAAGGAAAGGTCACTCACTGGAGCTAGAGAGAGAGAGAAAAAGGCCTACCCTCTGCCCATTCTCTTACAAACAGTTGCGTACCACGCCTTTCCCTGCAACATTCGTTCTCGCTCGCTCGGAAGAACACTGCCACACTATCAGCTTTTCTTTTTTGTCTTTCTGATGACCCACAATTCGGATTTTTACTTTGGCCTGTAACACAAACCTCAGTACCTCGGCCACACTCGAGAAGGTGACTTGCACAGCCTCCCCTAACCACCATGAAGCGAAGCAGTATAAAAGAAAAGAAGAAAAGTGCACCCACCGGAGTTCTTGTCAAGGAAGTAGGCAAGAAGGCAGCGCAGCACTGCCTGATGGGCCACCACGAGGACGTTCTCCTGTCGCTCGAGTTCCTGAGTTAAAAGGATGGGGGGGAGGAAGATTTGTGGAGATCCTTATTTGCAAGTGTTTAAGTAATCTGAAGCATAACTGTAACTGTTACACACAGAGTGTCTGAGACACGCTTACTATAAAGCAAGTTACAGTTAAACCTGGTTATAACAAGATGAGCCATAACGATATAATGGATATAACAAGCAAATTGTAATTGCCCTCGGAAGTTCCCATAGAAACCAACGTTTTTCAAACCTCATTTTATTGAGGTAAAATTCGCTTGTTACCGGATATAATGAACAAATTTCGTTAGGAAGTAAAATTTTTATCCAATTTTATGACAGTGCCAACGTAGATTTGACACGGTACGCAACGTGACAACTGTACTTAGCAATTCAAAACTCCCAACATGCACTCCCCAGAAACGTGCACAAAGCTGGACGGTGCGCTGTGGGCACACTGCACCTGCGAAGCTGTTCCCACATTCTTCTCGCTGCACACGGCACGCAGCCAATGCACGCAGTACACACGGCCACTGGCTGCAGCGCGCCTCGACTGTTGTAACTCGCTGACTGTTGTAATCAACTGTTCTTTTGCTGTTGTAACTTGCTGACAGGTGTCGCAGGAAACGAGTCGTTCAAGTTAGGCCACTGTTTTTTTGAAGCGCTTCAGTCTTATTTTTTTATTGTGCTGCACGCGTGACCTAAGCAACATGAACGCACCAGACAGGAAGAAAAGAGAGAGACTATAACCTAGACCTATGGTAAAATATGGCAGCTATGATAAAAGCTGTCAGATCGGGCATGAAGCTGAGCGAGCCATCGTTTGCATCAGGAAGGTGCATCAATGTCCAATTACGGACTTCTTTGCAGCGAAGTATGTTTGAAATGCGAGTATGTATTTAAAACTGCAATAACATACATTCGCGATCTCCTGGATGCAGTTATTTTGTTGTGTACCGCCATGCGGTGAGATGCAATTTCGCCCGCTATTTGTTTTGGGTAAGTACAAGTGCATGATATTTGCAGTAAATGCCAGTTACGGCCATAATGAAATACTAAAAATACTGGTTATAATGGGCAAATTGCGGCGCTCCTTCAAATTTGGTTTAATGAGGTTTAACTGTATCAATAGAGTGATTAAACCGACGCCAAGAAACCAGAATGAACGTCTGCCTTTCAAAGAGAACTTTGAGCTTTGCTACATCGCAAACTGCCGTCGGTCCCAGTTGGGATGGCGACCCTGATTGCGAGGACATAAAATGTCAATCTTCTTTTGAGTTGCTATTTAATATACAGTAAAACCTCGTTACAACAGACACTGTTACAAGAGACACTTGGTTATAAGAGACATTTGAATGAAAGCGATTTGGTTTGTTTTCCTATGTTCGCCATATTAGCAACATAGCATACAAGAGACCTTGGTTACAAGAGACATTTTTTGCCTCCCTTGAGTGTCTCTTGTAACGAGGTTTTACTGTACTTCAGAGCTATTGATTAGTTTAAAAAAAGAAGAAACTAGACCATCATCAAAAGGGTACAAGAGGATGCAACTGCAGCATGCAAAAAAAGGCGTAAAACAACTAACCATGATGACCGGCTCCAACCTAGCCACCAGATCTTCGTAGGACTGTGAAGAAGAAAAAAAAAGATGTTCACAAAAATTCACTAAAGCAGCCCGTTTTTCTTTTTTTCCCCCTATACAACCTGCAATAAGCAGATAGTCAATAGTTCCCTTAATGTGACTTACAACTATGAATAGTGTGCAGCTGGAATAAGGTAATCTGAAGTTTGGGCAAGACATTATGCGAAGCTGCAACAAATGTCTAGGACTGGAAAAACAACTAGATGCTTTAAAATGCTGCAGTTAGGGGGCACCAAGGCAGACACATCGATTTAACCCCGCAATGCCCAGCATATCAAATTTGGCACGCGATGTTCGAGAAGCCAGAAGGGGACGATAAGTCACATAACGCTGACCAAAGCCCAAGGCATCGTTTCTGATACACTGACGAAGTTTTCTCAGGTGAGTAGTTCATAAAGGCGCCGCCAGACGCTTACTGGTAGCTCGAGAAATATGGCCACCAGCGGGAACTCACGCGGTGGCATGAAAACGGCATCATCTTAGCTGACAAACAGTGAGTATTTCATTCTTTCGTCCTACATTTTGCCCATTTTCTTCTTCAAAAAGCGTTGCACTACCAAAATGATCGCTTTGTTGTCATTTTTTGAAGCCCGCCGGCTCTTTGAAGTTGCTTCAAATTTCCGTGTATTATGTTTGATACAGTGGGCCTTCATTGATGGCTCAATTTTCGAATCGCTTTTGAGGCTCTTTCTAAAACACAGCTCTCAACTGCTCCTGGTGCTCGCACATGTATCTCATATACCATGCTATGTTCATCTGCATCATGAGTAAGTGGAATGTCTACAGGCACCAGCGCTATCAGTTCAAGGAGTGGCCACTCAAGCTGATGACATTGCCGACCTATCAGAAAGTCCGATCCCCACAGGAACAGCGCCAAGATGGTTGCTGACCAGTTTCCCTTCGTCTTCTGCAAAGGAGACGAAGGTCACTCCGAATCAGCCACAAGATGACGTTCGAAGAGACATAGCCGGCCATCTTCCACTTGTGAAGAGCAAGCGACTTCAAACGCAGGAGCTGGGTGCCAAGCGTTGGCACGTTTAGCACAGTTGTACTCGTGAAATGCTATGTACCTCTCTGCCACAAAAAGCAACGCAACTGCTTCTTCGAATACCACAAGCCATGACCCCGTAGCTGGCAAGGAGGTAGCAGAAAAGCCCGCTGTATCATATATGATCCATTCATTAAATGTTAACTGATTTGAAATTTTATTTTTCTTTTTGTATGAATGAGGTCATATTAGCCCCACATAAAGGTACACACGTGTCTGGAAATTTTCTTTGCCTGGAAATATGTTCGGGCTTTGTGAGGTTAACATCAATCATCAAAGATGACAACTTCGAAGAATCACCAATGAAAATTCATTCTAGTAACAATCTGTTATGTAGAATGATGAAGTGCCCAGATGACGGTACAAATACAAATATTAGCCTAAGAATGCTCCCACGTATTATTACCGCAAAAAAACTACGGCTTAATTTGGTGTGGACCAACCCAGTATTCCAGTACTGAATTAATGGCAACCAAAACAAGCAGCAGCAGCAGCAGTCTGAATTACCATAACCTCTTACCATTACCATAACCTCTCAACGGTGGAACCATGAAACCGCTACCTCCCTCCATCCTGACAATACCTAACCCCTGGTCCAACCCCCTCGCCCCAGGCATAACATGACACCAGAGTGGTGTTCAATTTTTTAAAGTGCAGAGCACTTTAGGGGCTCTCCTTGTTGTTGTAGCCCGCTCACTGGACCCAAGCAGAGCCACACGGCGTTCTGTCGTCGCGGCATAGCCCAGAGGCTTCGAAAGCCAAGGGGTTTAAATAGTCATAAGTGTTGGAAACTCGTGAACCGCTGGCACTTGTCATACATCTCCCCGCAGTTTAGCACAAAAGAAACTGTAGGTGATTTGAGGCAAAATATACGTAATTAACCGCCAGCGCCCGCGTACATTTAGTTCGGAGCACTCAATGGGTAAGCAAAATAGTAAGCGGAAAAAGTGGCAATGCAACGCCGGCACGTGCAGGCGGAAAAGCAAGCACAAAAGGAACTCCCGCTGGCACAGTTTCAGGCAAAGGTGCATTGGGTGGTAGCAGTGAGCGGAGAACGGCGCTACAGCCCATTATGGTGAGTCACTGCTCTGCATTTCTAACAGCTTCCAGACTGAGTGGAACGACTAATTTTTTTTCTCTCCTGACATTGAAATCTTGTCAAGAGTTGCAAAAAAAAGGCAGCATCATTACAAGATTTCATTAACCAAGTAATTCCAAACATCAGAGACATTGCAACGCGTCTAGGAGCCTGGACAAAAGTGAAATACTCACCTCGCCGCGTGGGTACCGGTAGTGGAACTTGTCCTGGTCCCTGGCAGCGAATTCCTCGGGGAACTTCTCCTGGATCTCTTCGTAGGTCATCTCTTCACAGATGCCCTGGGAAACAAGAGCAAGGAACACATGAATTTCAGGGGGTGCTCAAATCAAGCGGCCGAAAACCACTGAGCACAGAGTTAAGAGTGTCCTGCAGTTAAGGACATTGAAAAAGACATTGCAAAGGACACTTGCCTATCACTTGCCTATCAGGCAAGTGTCCTTTGAACTGTTTAAACAACAAGATATTAAGAAGTGCTCTGAAAAATATAAATAAACTGCTTATGACTCATTTACTTCATGAACCGATCTGTAGTGTTAATGCTGGGTGGACACAACTGGAGCACCCACAAATAAAAACATCCCCACACACAAAAAATAAAAGCCCCCTGTAGGGAGCGGTCTTGTACTCTTGACACAGCTAAGATAAAGTGAAACCACCATGCAGCTATGGAATGAAAGGAAATTAATGCCACACCCAGGTCTGCAAGTTATATTGCTCGTACATAAAAATTACAGTACCGGGTCTAACAGAACTGCCCAAGGAAACCCAGTCCAGCTGAAAGACAAAAAAATTAAGATGAACTTCAGGTCAGGCTAGTTGGTGGTGCATCGTTTGAAGAACTCCGCTTGGGGGTTAACACAATAACGATACCTCAAAGAAGGCAACACAGACTAGTTGCAAAGACTGACAATCGGTCTATTATAAATGAGGCGACAACAGAAACACAAGAAACGCAAGGAAAACTCAGGAACTTCTAACTGGCATAGACTGTACTACAAGCGAATTGGCAATCTGGCGAGTTCTGTTTGCCCTTCCCAAACCTAATGCTGCAGAAATTTCAAGCATCCAAAACTGCAGCTGTTTCACCGAAACGAATTCCTAGGCCTTGCTCAAAAATTTAATCAGCAAGAAAAACCTGACTGATCGTAACCCACCCCACATTGCAACCGGCTATAAAAAAATTTACTACTCCTTCCTAAAGAAAAATGGGAAAAGCGCGAAAGCTAAAAGTGCGTCCAACCATGGCTGAAATTGCTTCCGATTGATCGTCAAACCTTTGAAGCCCCAAATCGCTAGTGAATGAACCAATGTGATAACTTTTCGCGCACTAAGTAAAAGCATCTTATCACCATCATCAACTGCCTACTTAGGTCCACTGCAGGGCAAATACTTCTCCCAATGACTTCTGATCCCTCTTGTCCTGTGCCGCTCGAGTCCACTGTTGGCCACCGAATTCACCTATTTCATCACTCCATCGTGTTATTGGCCTTCCCCTTCTTTTACACCCATGTCTTGGTATCCACTCGGTTACCCTAATTGTCCACCGGTTGTCTGTTCGTCTCGCTACATGGCCAGCCCATGTCCATTTCTTTTTCTTTATTCCAACTATGATATCGTCTACTGGAGTTTGTTCCCCGATGCAGGAAGCTCGTTTCCTGTGCCGAAGTGTTACTCCTAACATTACTCGTGCCATGGCCCGTTGAGCAGACCTAGGTTTGTTTTCCAGTTGTTTAGCAAAGCACCGAGTTTCAGCTATGCATGTCATCATGGGCAGTGCGCACTGGTGGTAGATTTCTCTTTTGAGAGAAAGATGTAGCTTACTTTTTCCTATTTGAGAGTGCTTGCCGAGTGCTCCCCAGACCGTACCTATTCGACGCCGGATTTCCCTCCTGTGGTTGGGGTCAGCACTAACCATCTGTCCAAAGTAGTTATATTGTACCACTTCTAGCTCTTGCTCTACTAAGCTAAAGAGGGCGCTTTCGGCATGCTAGTTCCTCATAGCAGCCTTACTACCATGCTTTTTGGATGTAGCTCAAGTATATTTTGCAGGTGTTCTGCAGTCTCACTCAGCAAGACTATGTCATCTGCAAACCTCAGATGACTCAAGTATTCTCTGTTTATCCTCAATCCTGTGTTTTCCCAGTCAAGCTTTCTAAATACTACATCCAGACATGCAGTGAACAGTTTTGACGAGATGGTATCTCCCTGTCGTTACCCCTTTTGGATCGGGAATTCATCACGGTGTGCGAGGGTTTTTCTAGAACCCTTGTGTCTTCTAGAAGTCTAGAAGTCTTCTAGAATATGTATTCTAGAACATGTCTTATGCCGGTATCCTCTATTCCCTGGTCTTTTAGCGATCCTAGCACGGCTATAGTCAGTACAGAATCAAACGCTTCATCATAATCCATAAATGCTACGTAAAGGGGTTTAGTGTAGTCTGTGGATTTGCCTTTAACTTGACTGACAACATGGATGTGATCCATAGTTGAGTACCATTTCCTAAACCCATTTCCTAATCTGGGTTGTTGGGAATCCAGGCTGTTGCTTATGCTGCTAACAATAACTTTGGTATACAGTTTATAAATTAAGGTCCTTTATGAATAAGAATAATGTTGGCATCTTTCCAGGCTACGGGCACTTTTGGAGTCCTTAAGCAAACAGAAAATAGTGCCTTCAAAAGATCCACGGTTATACTCTCGTAACCTGCAATTTTTTTTTTTTTTCATGCCCTTGAGAGCCCTCCCTACTTCCTTTTAAGTAACTAGTGGGACATCGCAGGTTAAGCTTGTACTCTCAGCAGTTTCTCCTGATCTAACATCACTGTGATACAGTCTGGTGTAGAATCGTTCTGCTACCTTTATTATCTCATCCACGTTGCACGAAATGTTACCCTGCTCGTCTGAGGGCGTACATTCTGTCTTTGCCGACGGCTAGCTTCCATTTTAGTTGCTTTCAAACTTCCTATTTGCAGCGTTTACACGATCATTGCCATGTTATATGCACGAATGTCGTTTCTTTTACTTCTCCTAATCAATTTAGACAGTTCTAACTCAACTGGACCCACCCTACTTGACACTGATGCTCTTATGTTTCGTAATTATTTTTTCATTTTCTTAGTTTTACTGTTTGTTTCCTAAATGCTGCTTCTCCAGCTGCTGTAGATTCTGTGATTGCTGTTAGGTTGTCATTTAGCTGATCTACGCTATCCTCATTCCTTGTCTACGAGCGCAAATTTGTTTTGAAGATTCATTTTAAACTTCTCTGTCCTGGCTCTGACCGACTCCATGCCGAGTTTCTTACTTTTCACGAGTTTCCATCTTTCTTTTTTGAGATTCGGCCTTACCTTGAATCTAACGATCCTATGATCGCTGCTATGAACCTTACTTAGCAATCTATGTCCTGCACAATACCTGGGTTGTCACTTAAAGGGACCCTGCAACACTATTTCAGCAGTGCAGAAAACCTCCGTGACGTTTAGATTACACTGCCAGGAATACCCGAGTCAAATATTACGCGTGCACGTGAAGTGGTGACCGCACAAATCGCTGTGAAAGACGGGGAAAAACCAACCGCACTCTCTTCAATTTTCCTCATTGTGCAACCCTTGGCATGGCCTAAACGACGTTATTGCGGCCATGGCTGTCCTATTGGCTGTCGCTGGTCAACTTCACAGCTTATTTCTCGCATTTCCTGTGACAATCTGCCATCGTCCGCACTGTGCACCAACTTCTATGTCTGAATCTGTACAAACAGTTTAGGCGTTTCTTTTGTGTTTTGAGTGAGCATGGAGTTTGAGTGGTGAACGCAATACTTCCCTTTCAACCAGACCACTCGACAACAAATGTTTACTGCTTCAAAAACGTCCTACCAGCCTGAACGCGCGCTTGCGAGCAGGCAGCCATGCCTGCTTTTTTGTGGCACCAGTCCGGAAATAGGCATCTCCACGTTGCGGAGAAAAGGAGAAACCTCCCCGTCCTGCAATATATCGAAGGCCACCGAAGAGAATCCCCTGAGCTGCACCCCCCTTCTAAGGGAGAGAGTGCGCAGCTTTCGTCACGTTGTCTGTGGTCAAGTTAAGAGGGAAAGATTATGCGCGCCTTATCGCACGTAGTTTCGGCGATATTGTGTCACGTACACGCCGTGTGCCCAAGAATCTTATCAGAGCCTTTCGACTGACCAACCAGTCTATGGGGAAATGCATTAGGTTTTTGACAGGTCATCACTGGTCCCACTAAGAAAGCTTTACATGTAAAGGAGCCCTGAAGAGAAAATACAAGTTGGGTTTATTAGAAAGACTGCTCAGTCCCGATAACAATGATACCAATATCATCGCAATATTCGAACAAATAACGGAGATATTAAAGAAAACGTGCGAAGCAGTCGCGACCCCCTAGCCGATTTCCCGCAACTTTTCTATGATGTCACAGAAGCTTGTTTGTGCGATTGGCGGCCGCCTAATTGACCTGTCGCGACAACACATGACTGGACATCTGTAATGGGGCCTCTAGTTCCATTTGATGACATCACTTGTATGCTAACGTGCAGTTAACACACTAAAAATTATGTTTCATTGTTGGCCCGTAAGACGCCATTCTTGCTCATAACACGCCACTGTGGTGCAAAATTTGAATGTTTTTAAATACTTCTTGCTTTTTTTTCGTTAAAAAAAAACATCTTTTGTGGCTGTAATGGAGCTGAGTGAGATGCTGAATCCGAGTTCTTTCAAATTACACGAAGTTGTATTTTCTCTTCATGGCTCCTGTAAAGAAGCAAGTCCACCCCAGGAGCTGGTATGAGCGAACAACAAGCGGAGAAACATGCAGCTCCCAGCAGGACTCACGGCGTCGATTTCGTTGAGCGCCTTCCAGCGTTCCTGGGGGGCATCGATGCCGGAGGCGGTCTGGATGGTGCGCTTCAGCTGGCTGGTCCACACGCGCAGGCGGGGGATGGACTGTTTCTTGATGAACTTGGCCAGGGCCAGCGCATACTGCCGGAGTTGGGAAAGCAAAGAATATCAGACGACGAGCAGACATTGCCTCAGAACGTTTTTGAAAAAGAAGCACAAAACATAGTTTGCGTGCAGTATGCCACAGAATCTGCACTGGGTTACAACTTAAAGGGGCCATGCAGACAAAATACAAGTTTTTTTCATTCGAAGGATTTTGTGTTTTATAGTACCCCCAGCGCTTGCCCGGTAGCAAACGATGCCGTATTCACTGAGAAATTAATCCGTTTAGTTAAAATTTTGATTCTCCTGCCAAATGTCGTGTTTTCGTGACGTCTGCCATGAAGTCACAGGAGCAGGTATTCAAACAAACTTCCAGTGTGCCATTAGACTCTGCAGCCTTGCTTACTGTCAGTCCTACCAGATGGCGCTACCATACTCAGCCGCAAACAATTGTCTGCCGTAGCTTTGTTTTTGACCTTGTTTGCACCTGGCTTGTTTTTGTTACGGTAGAAAGTAATCGTTTTGTGAAACATCAAGTATCCTCAACAAACAGAGTCACGTAAGACAATGTTGCTTACAACAATCGGCCAGTGTCGTGTAGGAAAGCTCCAAAGTGGTGGACTGCTGCGCAGCTAAAATCAGCATAGTGTGCCCAGTACCAACAGCAGTGCACATCAGTACTTCTACTCTTACGTGTATTTTTGTAACTTTCATTGTTTACACCACATTCTTAATGCTGTGAAAGGAATATGCAATACATTTAGGCACGAATAGCTTGTTCGGCAAGCTTATAATCTCTGCCTAGTTTGAGTTTGCTTTTGCCGGCTTCAGCCAATCGCACAGCTGGGCATTGACATCATAGGTTCAGATCAAGAAATGAGCTAGTGGGTCGCATGGCAATTCCCTTTTTTCCAAATAATATAGCTTATTTGAGTGAAGTGTGCGTTAAGGGTGGTGTCTGTACTAGGATTCTAATGAGGCAATCTTTCGATTGAACCGAACGTGTGTGTTATCTGCATGGCCCCTTCAGGAATGACAACAGAAGTTACACCTACCCCTCCCTCATCACCCCAGCCAGCTGTTCCTCTGCGCAACACAGGGTGCATCACAGAAAGCATTCCGGATGTGACACAAGCTGTTTCTGTGATTTTTTGGACTTAACCTGCTTATAAATTACTACAGTGACAACAACAAAAAAAAAAAACTGCGTGAGAACAATAAGTGTAATCTCATTTCGAAACGCGCACACGGTGACATCTGGGTCCATCCTTTTGGCGGAGTGATGCACTACATAAGCTGTTGCAGATCTCAGCTTGTACCAATGCACAGTCCCATCAACAAAAGTTGGAATTGCAAAACCTTTCATTGTACATCCTGTTCTGTACTATCGAGGACCTTCAACAAAAGGTTAACTGCGCGGGTTAGTCATGCAACAAAACTTTACATCGAAGAAGCTAAGTTGCGAGTCAGCCAAGGCACATGTCTGTTAGGCAACAGGCACGATTTCAAAAACAAGAAAGGACTATCAGAAATCGCAGTGAAGTGCTTCACAGGGCATCGCAGAAAGCACCAAAAGTACAAAGCTCGTACCTCTTTTCCCCTGTCTGAAAGGTCAGCATCGCCACCAATCCTTCCTTGAAGGTTCAGAACACTTTCGCCGTGCTGCGGGGAAGAAAAAAAAGGAACAGCAATGTTTTGCCCCACCGAACTTAGTGGGAATTAAGTGTAAAGAAAGGCGTACCGTATTTTCGCGCGTATAACCCACACCATAAACGCGAAAATTTCAGTGGACAAATAGGGGTGCAGATAATACGCGGGGCTTTTCCTTTAGTGCAGCTTCACAGCAATGCGCATTGTGCTGTGAAGCTCCTGCGCAGTAACGCTGACTAAGCCTTCTATGGCAGTGACTGTGCCAAACATACAAGGACAAGGAACAAAAAACAAGGACAAGCGCACTCTAACTGAATTTTATTAGTGAATTGTGACTTTTGCCTTGCAGTCAGTGTATTTTACTTGCTAAACATACGTTTTTTCTGTCTGCATAGTATGCGATGTGTTGCTTGAGCAGTAGCTTTCGTGCAGCCTTTCCTGTATCAAATGTGCAGGCAATACGCGGGGATATTTTGTTTTCGTTCGGCGGGCTGAAAGTGGGGGTGTGGATTATATGCAGGGGCGGGTTATACGCGCCAAAATATGGTATATTCCGCTTACCCTCGTTAAGTAGATGGATCGTGGCATGATGTGGATGTTCATGAGGTAGTACACTACCCTGCTCTGGATGTGCCCTGCGAGAAAACAACGCAAATGTTAAAAGGCACAAGTTATTGATACCGCAATGGCGAGAAAGTGCTCTGTAGTTAAACCTGGGTATAATGAAGTCCACAAAAAAGTTGCAACTTTTCGTTACATGCAGGTTTCAAGTTAAGCTTCGCGTGAATGAAGCAGGAAGACAAAATGCTAAACATCGGTGACAGTGAACTCGCCTTTCAAGGATTTATTTCACGGAGAAAAACTATGTGAACTGCGCCTGATGCTTTCGCATGGGCTTATGCACCACACGGTGCGCTTCAAAGAAGCAAGGTCACGTACCCCCATGTTCACAAACGTACCTTAGCTGTCACTGTTACCTTTTGGCTTTTTTCAGTACCTTAACCCGTTTCAAGAAACGAACTCATACTGAAAGGGCGCCTTTTCGCTAACTTTGTGCTATTTTCCGTACTCAAATCTTTTTATCGTAGCAGGCGGCGATGTTCTTTCTCCCCAGCGGAGACTGCATTTAAAATTGCGAGACTGCTTCGAAAAGACAACTTTGTGTTCTGGCAGAAGAACTCATCACCAGCGAATCGACACCATAGGTAGCAGGGGAAACGCGCACCTATGGGCTCACACATGGAAACGGTCACACATGGCAAAGCGCTCACACAAACGCTTTTCCACACTTACACGTGGAAATGGACGGTTTTCGGCGCAGGCGAAATTCGCTAAGTTAGTCCATTTCTCAAGCCAATTTTCAGAAAAAGTGCGCGAAACAATGACTCATCAGCATAGCAAATTTGTTACATCAAGGTTGACCGTTGCAACGCCTTCGTTACGTAGTGGTCGCAAACACGCGGGTTTCAATGGGGCTGGCAATGGGGAACTGAAAAACTTCGTTAAATTTAGGTTTTCGTTACATAGAGGTTCGTTGCATCCAGGTTTAACTGTATCAATAATCATGTTGAAAAGTATGTTCCAAATGAGTTTTAATGATACAAAAACACTTACCACTCAGTCCAATAATGTTAAATTATAGTTAAATTTTCACACTGTGCAGGATATTTCATAACATGAAGCTGCCAGCGAGCAGCATTTTTCCCACTGCCCTCTCTTCTATTGTGCGTGACGGCCAATAAACATGTATTGATTTGATTTGAACATAGGCAGCAAGGATGATTGATTATGGGGTTTGACTGACACTACGCAGGCGATGAAGCGCGCCGTAGTGGAGGGCTCCAGATTAATTTTGACCACCTGGGGATCTTTAACGTTCATCAAAATCTCGAACACACGGGCGTTTTTGCTCCAAGACTGTCCAAACTAATTACGTGCTCATTTACTGATGTGCAGTGGACCTGCCCTCAGCAACCGTACCAACCATTCCCACGCTCATGCAAATCCACAGGCGCACACAACACACAAACATTGCCAAGCACAGCTTTTCGTCTTCTGGAGCATGCCACCCCACACATTTCTGTCATTTCAATTCCGAATATGTTCTCAACGAGGGGTCATGTATACAGCGTGAATAATGAAACTACACGTCAGTTAAAAGACACCAGCCTCTTACCATTTTGTCTCTAACGTGTCCAACAGAATCTGCTAAACTATCGGACGAAGCTGCAGTGCACTATTAACCTTCCTAACAACCTCCGGTGCTGCGTTCAAGTATCAAACATCTCAAATTTGATTTATTCTTTATAGATTTTATTTCAATGTCACCCAAGGCCTGTGTGGGCATTACGTAAGGAGGATTGTACAGGGTTACAATCGGGAGTACGCAATATTTTCTTGTGAGAAAATGCTGTGTACTTCCCATTAACACACCGAAACTGCACCTGGGCTATGAGGCACGACGTAGTGGGGGGCTCCAGATTAATTCTGACACCCGCGCCAAACATGTGCCAAAACTGTGCCGAATCTCAAACACGCGGGCGCTTTCGCTTTTTGCCTTCATCTGAAAAGCAGCCACCGTGGCTAAGATCATACCTGCGTCCTTGGGCTCAGCAGAACAACGCCTTAGTTACTCCGGTGGGTGCTGGCACTTATCCCATGAGTCGACACCACATCCCTCTGTAACTCATCAGCATTCTTTTAAGTGCAGAGCACTTAAAGGCCCGCCTTGTCGTTGTAGCTCGCTCGCTGGACCCAAGTAGAGCCACACAGCATTCTGTCATCGCGGCGTAGCCCAGAGGCTTCGAAAGCCAAGCGGTTTATATAGTCATAAGCATTCGAAACTCGTGAACCGCTGTCTTACATCTCCCCGTTGTTGAGTGCTAAGAAAGCTGTGGGTAGATTTGAGGCAAAATATATGTAATTAACCGCCAGCGCCCACATACATTTAATTCGGAACACCCATTGGGTTGGTTTTTACGATAGTAAGCGAAAAAAGTGGTAGTGCAATGCCGGCACGTGCGGGAGGAAAAGCAAGCACAAAAAGAACAGAAGTCCCACTGGCACAGCTTCAGGCAGGGGGCATGCGATCACTGCAACAGCGGGAAATTTGAAACGTGTTGAGTGATAGCAGTGAGCAGATGACGGCGCTACAGCCCATTATGGCGAATCACCGCCCTGCACTTCTGACAGCTTTCACTTTGAGTGGAACGGCTTTAATTTTTTGCATTCCCCTCCCATAAAAAAAAAATACAGCTGCTGAGACCAGAAAGAACTGCCCTTCCCTGAGCCTCTCGCTTACCCTCGTGCCTGTGCACAACCACCTTCTGGCCCGTGTTGAAGATCTTCATGAAGGAGTAGTGCTTCTCCTGCACCTCATCCAGCGTCTGGTAGCAGGCCTTGTAGTGCTCGATGCGGTGCACAAAGTCCAGCAGCGCATCGTCCTTGTTCATGTCTCGGTAGTCCGGGCTGTTCACCTTCACCTCCTGCAGAGACGAATGGACACACGTGTCACTCGGCTTACAGGAGTCGTTATCTTGTTCTTCTTTCATCTCAAGACCTCGAGGCTCGATCAGCTCCTAGCAATGCACTGACCCTTATGTTGGCCTCAATGATCTGGGGGTCGTCGCAGTAGGACTCGACAAAGAAGAGCTTGAAGCCGAACCGCTCGCACACCACGTTGTAGATGAGCTTGCGCCGCTCGAAGGTGGTGTTGGTGGCGTCGTACACCGCCACCTCACCCTCGGCCTCCAGCCACTTGCACATGTCCTCCAGGGCGTCCAGGGCACACTTGCTGCAGGTCGAGAGAGAAAGCGCAGAACATTAACAGCGTGACAAAATTCATACTTTGTTCTTCAATCAGGCTTTAGCCAAATCTCCAAAACTACTCAACTGAAATGTTATACATCTGTAAAATACACGAAGGTTTGGTTCCCTCTGCCCAGTTTTGAACAGCCACAGTTCAATACTCTCGAGGGCAAGTTCCGAACAGCATAACGACAGTAATACACCGTTAACTCAAAGTCGTAAAATCCCCTAAAAATTTCGAGATAACCGGAGTTCCGAGTTAAGCGATATGCCGAAAATTTGTGGCCAGGTCACTGAAATAGAGCTGGTAACAAAAGCTCCACTGCACAGGGGAGATTTCCTGACAAAGGAAAAATAATTCGGCGGAAAAACAAGTTTTTGTTATTGCGGAAGAGAGAACTGCGTGATGTACGCCGGTTTCGCTTTCGCATCTGGTACCGGAAAAGCGTTCGTGATCTGCTCAAAGCATCGCATCAATTGTTTGTCGTCACTGCTACATTCTAACTTGTTGCGAAGCAGGTGCAGCATGTTTCTTGTTTCTGCCATTGTAGGCACTTCTCGAGGCGCCTAGTCGTCTGCATGATCAGGTGCGCCATTCTCAACGATGTAGGCGTCGGACGCCATTCCGGTAATGGGGATGCCGTGTAGCGCACACAGCGCGTACAACAGCGCATACTCGTACAGCGCATACTCCGCACAAATTTGCGATTCAAGACCGCGTTCGGCGCGTAGTTGGAGCTAAGCGTTCGAACAGGGACCTTATCAGCTGCCTGCAGTGGACTTCGCCTTGTGTCCTCTCTGTCAACATCTCGACATATCCGTAACCCCCCGGAAAAACGCTTCAATATAAAGAGGAGCAAACACATAGCGCCAATGAGAGCTAAATGCATGGCGATAAAAAGTTGACCTAACCAATATTTCAAAATATGCCAGTTTGAGTTAGCGAGGGATTACTGCATTTCTATAACTTCGCATTCACCATTGTTACACGGCTGCTTCAGTGTTCTTTATGTATTACATAAATTTATGGGAACAAGATGCCAGCGCAACTGGTAGAAGCTCCTAGGAATTCGAGCTTCCAGCTCGTTATTTTTTTTCCCCCTTCACGGAGCACCAAATATGGCGAAGCTTCTTAGGGCAAGTGAGTGAAGGCATATAAGTAGAAAACTGAAGGAATGAAAGGAGGCAAAACAGGCGATAAAAACAAGAAAATTATGAAAAGATGTGACAAAGCACCATAAAGCAGGAAAGACTAAGACAGGAAGTACAAAGCACAGTGAAAGGCATCAATACGAGTACTACACAAATGGGGTTACATTTTTTCAAGCGGTTCTTTTTTTGAGCGGTGCAAGCATCAGCTATGGTGCAGTCGCGAAACGTGAAAGATTCATAATTCATAGAAACAACGAACATGCGAATACCTCGAACAGTAAGGGCACGCAACATGTAACAACCATGCCATTCAAGTTTTCCCAACAATTTTTGGGAGAACAGATGTGGAGATACATGCACTCTGTTAGTTCTGAAGCAGCTGAACAGCGAGTGTGTCTACCCCACAGAAAAATGAAGCCACAGTGACGTGCGGACTTGGCCGTACCTGCGAATAGCCATGGCTTCGGCATTGTCAGCCCTGAAGAAGTCGTGGCTCTTGTAGGCCTCGGTGGCCTGGCGCCGGTATTCGCCAACATTGAAGACTGAAACAAACAGGGAAGTGACGTTATGACCGAAAACACAAGCACAAAACACAAGGGGAGTTTCTTCTGCCGAAATATTCGATTTCAGTTTCCAAATGCACCAACAACAGTTTAACAAACAAACAAAAAAGTATGCACCAGGGGAGAATCGAACTGCCGACGTCCACAACGTGAAGCCAGATTCTACCTATCCTCAATTCCAACTGATGGCGCCGTCGCGCAAAATAGACTAGTGGATTAAAAACAAACAAACAAACAAACAGATCAATGACAATATGCGGCTTTCAGAATTTTTATAAAGCTTGTTCATTATATGCTTTCAATTTCCTCCCATAAACATGTTCCCTCCAAGAAACCGAATTAAAAGTAAGCGGGTTTTCTTGTGTTGAAGCAGTTACATGTGCTCCTGCACATAATGCCCTGCTTGCAGTATAAAAGGCTGGCAAACAGCGTTCATACCGCTGCGCTAGTTCATAAAAGTGTAATGCGTGGAACACAGAGACGCACATGTGCACACGCGCACGCACGCACACACACACACACACACACACACACACACACACGCACGCACACACACACACATGCACACGCACACACACACGCGCGCACGCGCACGTGCGCGCACACACACACACACACACACACACACACACACACACACACACACACACAGACAGACAGACAGACAGACAGACAGACAGACAGACAGACAGAGGCAAGCATAGGGTCTTATCATGATAAAGAGCACCTTAAAAAAATTTCCATGCAAACCACTTCATCGTTCGGGTGTAAACGTTACGTAAAAAACATTGGCGGCCATCTTGGGACAAGGTGACTGCCTTTGTACTGTGGTGCCACTTAAAGTATACAGCACAAACACACAATGATGATTCACAGGGCACTGCTTGTTCCGTGCTGGATACTCTAGGTGGCGCCACAGTACAAAGGCGATCACCCGGTGTCAAGATGGCTGCCGACTTTCCCATCGGCAAAAATCATCTTTTTTTTTTTTTTTTAATAAGTCGGTGAGCAGTGTATTCATTCCTGGTGTTAAACAAAATAGACCACAAAATGCGGCTCTCTGTGTAAAGTTGAGTGCAAATGCTGTCGCGGTTTGCTCAGAAAAAATTTATAGACACCCAATTATCGTAGTAACACCCCGTATATTTGGTTAAGTAATTAGGTCTAGTCATAGGAATAAGAAACTGCTCTTAAATTTAAAATCATTTCATTTAATTTTAATTTACACAAACTACTTCTACAACTGAGGCAAGAGGCACAGTAAGCATTACTTACAATTCCAGTGTTCATTTTTTCTGCACGCTCCTTACAACAATTTCCGCCTCTTTTTTTCTTAGAAGAGTGGTGTTGGGCCTGTTGGTACATACTTTGAACGGTGAAACCCAGCCTTAAAGACGCGTACACGAGGAGAGAATAGACAACACACACTTTTTTTCTGCCAAGAAATCGGACTTCGAAACGTGTGCGGCCATACCCCTTGTCTGAATACCAATCCAGTTGAGGTAACGGGTCAGCTTCTTGGCAATGTAGGTCTTGCCCCTGGCCGGCAGGCCAACCATGGCGATGACATGTGGCAGGTTGACATAGTTGGTCCGGTCCCCTGCACACATTAAAGGAAACGACAAGAGCTCCTTGAGAACCTCAGTCTTGACCAGGAGAACTAGACAAACTCCTCAATCTCGACGAGAAGAACTAGACAAACTCTCCCTTAAACCTAAGCACACTGAATAAGCCAAATAATGCCAGAGGAGAAATTCTCTAAGGAGGGACATGGCTCTTTAAACAATTTCTTTAAGGGGAGACGTGGGTCTTGAAATGAACTTTTTTATTAATTGGTCTGTGATAATGAAAATCACTGTGCATGTGTGTTTTCACTTCCTCATTTCAAATATGTAATTAGGTTTCAAGTGGTATATTTATTTTTTGAGTTATAAAGAAAACGCTGGAGCCTAAAAAGGAACTCTGAAACTTTTCAGTCTTGCTGCTTTCTTGCCAGTTATTTCAAATATGCCAGTACTTTTTGAGTCGGTCAACTAGTTGCCAAGGTAATTAAGAGGTAATTAGTCATTTTTGGAGGAACAATAGACAAAACAATGTGCACATTTTCCAATACAATGAACCCTGGTGAATGCAATAAGAGAATCGGTTTTTTGGTGCACCGCTCGGAACTAATTTTACAGCTCATTAAACTTTTGTGGCACCAGTGGCAAGGAACCATTTTGAATGCCCATTTCAAACACGAAAGTTTAATGAGCTGTAAAATTAGTTACAAGCAATGCATCAAAAAACTGATTCGATCATTGCACGTACCAGGGTTCATAGCACTGGAAAATATTAAAATTACAGTTTTACGACAAGCACTATTTTGTCTGCTGTTCCTCCAGAAATGGCTCATTATCTCCAATTATATTGGTAACTAATTGACTTAGTCAAAAAATATTGCCATATTCGAAATCGGTGGAAAAAAGCTGCAAGACTGACAAGTTTAAGAGTTCACTTAAAGTGTAAAAGAAATTGTTTTAAGAGCCGTGTCCCCCCTTAAATGGGCCATGAAGAAAAAATACAAATTTCGGTCATTAAAAGTGTCCTGATAACAACGGTACCCATTCTATCGCAAACTCCACGGAAGCAGCTGTGACGGCCCAGTTACTTTGTGGCGACATCTTTGCGACGCCACAGAATCCCATTTGTGTGATTGTCGGCCACAGACACATCCACCACCGAGGAACATGAGTGGGCGATTGCCGTGGGGCGTCCAGTTTCGTTTGATCCTATCACTTCAATGTGAATGTGCAGCTAACACAATGATAAAATACGTTTCTGGTATTGGCCCACACCCCGTCACCACGGCCAGCTAGATTATGTCATTGTAGCACAAAATTGGAAAGTTTTAGGGGCGGAGTCCTATAGGGTCTTGGGCTGTCCAGGTCCGAAAACACCTGGACAGCCGTTTTCCAGCGCCTCGTGCTAGAACGTTTCAAGCTTTAAAGACGGACTTTTACAGCAAAGCTGTATACCTGTACCTAGTGTATTTAGTGACACTACCTGTACCCCCAACGGTTTCATCTCCGTGAGCAAAAACGCCACGGCGCCAAGAACACACTTATGCACTGCCTGTTTCGCTCCTCCCCAGGTTTCACGTCAGTGGAGATGACCCAGGATTTTTTCTATTAAAGGGACAGACAACCGATTTTTGTCGCGTATATGTTCTCTAGCTCATATGAAAGCCAGCGTTTTATATAGCCCGGTAACCACATGCAATTTCTAAACAAACTGGCGGAAGTAATTTTAATTTGGCAGCAAACTTCCTGAAAACGGAAGGGTGGCGGTTCGTAGTGTCGAAACTTGGCACTACAATGTGTCCCTGTCACGTGACCTGCAAACCTAACAGCTACTGTAACTGCCTTAATGTTTATTTACGTATTGGAAACCTTTTAACACAAGTATTTGTACAAACTTAAATTGTATATGAGTTTTTTAGCATTATTTTGAATTTTTTTAGACACGCCGCCCGCCGCCGCTGGGTTGCTCTCAGTGTGGCTAACTGAGCCTCCATGCCCAGAATCAACGGCAGCGTTCAGTAAACAGACCCATTGAAAGAACTTTGACGATTCTGCCTGAGGCAGAGGCGTTTGTTCTGCCAAAATATTTGATTTCAGTTTCCAAATACGCCAACGGCAGCTTAAAAAAAAAAGAAAAACGTCGCGCCCGGGGAGAATCGAACTTCCCGCCTCCACAACGTGAAGCCAGATTCTACCTATCGTCTATCCCAACAGATGGCGCATGCGTGCAAAATAGACTGTTGCATTAAAAAAAACACACAAAGGAACAGGAAAGCCTGCGATTCAAACTTTTTTAGCTGGGAACAAGTTTTTAAATATTGTTTTTTATTTCGCATACAGACAAAAGTATGTTGCCGAGCTACTGTATGTCATGGTTGCCAGCATTAGTTTTGGGAGGGACACATACGGCTTGTAGATCAAAAAAATCGATTTAAAAAGTTCTACCGCGTTATCAGCAAAACCGTTTCTCGTCAAGGTGCTTTAAGTGATGCCCTTTCATTTGGGATAGAGAATATATAGTCGACAAAAATCGGTTGTCTGTCCCTTTAAGTGCAGAGCACTTTAGGGCTCTCGTCTTAGCCATGCGACTGCCGGAATCAGGTGGCGCAGCGAGATAACGGACCCAAGTAGAGCCTTCTGTACCGGCGTCAGGGAGTCACGCTGAGGCTTAGAAAACGACGTGGTTTAGTCATAACCGTTCAAACCTCGTGAACCGCTGGCGCTTGTCATACATCTCCCCATTATTTAGCGCGAAGGAAACTGTAGACACATTTCACGCAAAATCTGTGTGTATAACCGGCAGCCCCCGCGTTCATTTAGTTAGGAACGCTCATTGGGTTGGTTTTTACGAGAGTAAGCGAAAAAAGTGGCCGCGCAAGAAAGAAATGTCGCGTTCGAAATGACGCAGAAAGGCTCCAGCCGCGCAAGAAAAAAAATTACGCGTTCGAAAGGACGCAAAACAGCTCCAACATACGAAATTAGCAAGAGCAAAAAGCACAGAACTACCGCTGGCGCAGTTTCAGGCAGGGGGCGCGCGAGCACTGCGAAGGTGGTAAATTTGAAATGCATGGAGTGGCAGCAGTGAGAGAATAACGGCGCTGCAGCCCATTATGGCGAATCACTGCTCTGCACTTCCGACAGCTTTCACATTGAGTGGAACGGCTATAATTTTTTTTTGTGTCCCATTTTTGTAATTTAAAAAAGTCATACCAAAGGCCAGTTCTTTCAAACTGAACAAAGTTATATTTTGTCTTCATGGCCCCTTTAAATAGGTTAATGTCTGAAACTTAGACCATGTTCAGAGTTCTTCACGATGATTATAACCCTTTTTAGAAGAAAAGGCTTTAAGGTTTCCCTCACACCATCCCCTCACGGTACCGTGACTCCAGCTGCAACCATAGCCAAATACACATTTAACGACTGGCAACCGGATTTAACCTGCTAATCTGCTGTTGCTAAGAAACAAAAAAAAAAAAAAACGAGACGACCATTGAACTACATCAAAAAGCAGTGTGACATCACGACAGCAGTTCGTGTGGCAGCCTCAATAGTGCCTAGCATTTTCCCTTGGAAGTGTTACAAATAAACGAAGGCTCTAGACTGCCGCTCTGTAGTGAATTCGACTACACCAGTGGTTCCTACCCGTGAGCATACTGGGACCGGGCTAGCAATTGAGACCACTCGACGGAGTATGTCGATAACTCGCATTCTTACGTAATTAGTGTTGCAATTGAAATCGTCATGAGCTTTTTGTAGGCCCGCCTTCTGTGTCCGGTTTTCCAGCGTAATTACAGACCTCAATACACAAATTACGCAAAGTCGAATGGGCGTGCCATGTGGCAAGGCGATCTTCGCGTTAACGGCAAATATTGTCACAAATAAAAAAAAAGGGGATGGATCACGGAGGAACTTGCGGACTCCCTTAAGTGCCTTCACAAAACCCTTGGCGTGCGGACTCATTTCAAAACTGCCAAATTACACAATGCATCCACAAGTGGGAGATCCACAAATTTCGATCAGTGCTTTTCTTCACAACGTGATAACACGAAATAAAGATATGCTTGGATGTGTTTTTATAATTCCTGATGACATATCAAAATATACAACTAGCCAATAGAGGCATTGCACAGTAACAGAAGATTTTCATGGCAATACACAATAGCTAACGAGGAAGTAGATGTTGATCTTTATTGTGAGAAGCAGCTTAACCATCACAAATTCGCTCACCCAACAGCATGAATCATTCGAGTCGAGAAAAGTTGCGCTTCTACCAGGATCAACTTGCAACCGGGTAGACAGCTGACGCAAGGTGGCGATATCGGCGATATCACCTCAAGCAAGTTCCTTATCGGCTTTCCACCTTGGCAGGCAGATAAGAAACCAGGGTATGCACAACATCTGTATGAGGGTGATCAATATTCAGTGTTGTATATCCAGCTGTAGGAGAATTTAGAAATAAACGCAGGAAAGATGTCCGTGGTGCTCAAAATTTGAAAGGCTTAACATAGACCGTGCCGAGGAAAAGTCGCTGCGTGCGGAGCTTCGCACGAGCGGCAGCGATAAGGCGGGAGTTGAAATAGCCGCCACAATCGGCGACGAACGCTGCTGGCCATACGGCGCAATCGCGGCCTTTGGTACGCTAGTTAGCGCGCAAGAAACTGTTGTCCCCAGCATGGGCGATGAGGCTAAAGCTATCTGCACGCAACGCGACAGGCCGCACCTTGTCGGTTTCCATCGGCCGTGGCCACCACACCTCGCTTTCCTGCATCCGTCAAGTGCTAAAACGACGAAGGCCTCCACCGTGAAAAGATAAACAAGTTGAACGCGAACCCCGTTTTTCGAGCGCTTCCGTGGCGAAAGAAACGCAAAAGGCGAAGACAAAAATAACCGGACAAGTAGCTAGCACGCCCAGCCTTGGCTGTTAACCCACCGAGTAGTAGTAGCCGGATGCAAAACAAGGTCCACGGAGGTTTCAAAACAACGCGAAGTAAAAACGCGGCGGAGCCAAGGCTGCGAGGGAAGTAGCCAAGGTGAGAACGGGGCTCCAAGCCATTAGTTTAGCGCTAGTCCCCGCGGGCGATAATTTATGGGTACCTTCAAGTGCTTTTTTTTTTTTTTTTTTTCACTAGCGTACCCCGGGACTAGACCTGTATTTAGAGACTCCGTCCCGGACTACGCCACTTTGATGAAACGCACAACCACTGACTGTCATCCCCCTCCCTTCCACACAAAAGAGAAAATAAACAGCTCTTTCAACTCACTGAAGGTCGAGCAGCAAAGCTTTGGTGTGCTTTACCTCAATCAGCACACCTATGCCCAACAGAACACGTTCGTAATTTGCGTCTGCACAGCATACTTCCTAAATCAATGAACATGGAAGGACAGTGTTCTAGTCTTGCGGACAAACATGGACCTGTCCGTTTCCCTCCCGTACAAGCCCACGGATAGGCAGCAGATGGGAGTATATATATATATATATATATATATATATATATATATATATATATATATATATATATATATATATATATATAATTACAGCTTCACTGTGAACTAATAAATTTGAAATGTAAAAGAAACTCGGCGCAATAACACAGTCGTATTAGTGGCTAATGGGCATACAATTGGTTTCGAGAGTTGCGATCACGACCGGCTTTGTAAGCTTTTTACCGGCTTTATTTATAAAGCCTGTCGTGGTTGCGATAAAAAGCATGTGACCCATACTCCCTCCACAGACAATATGTATTGATCCCAGAAGGGAATTCTGCAACTTTTCCAACCCCGCTGTGAACTAATTACGTCAAGTAAATGAAACACTGCGCAGTGAGAGTCATTTTAGCGGCCGATTACAGTATGACTGCTTCCAAGATATACCTATATTAGTTTGAGAGCTACACAGCAGTCGCGAGAAACTGGATACGAAAATTTTTTAACAGGGAAAATGTTTAGCAAATCGTAATTTTTCGTGTCCGCAGCTAAATATACCAAGAAATTGCCCAGCGCGCGCACGTGAGCGCGTGCCTCGCGGCGACCGCCCGGCAGTTAACAAAACCAAGAGAAATGCCGAGTGCTCGTGTGTGCGTGCATCGTGCCGACCGCCCAGCGTCCCCTGCGCACGTTTGTCAAGCCAAGCATACCCACTTAGGGAAATTGGCCAAGATTGGCAAAAAAAAAAAAGAGGAAAAGGAAACTCGACCGTTCGCCGTAATTGTGGCACCACTTTCTCGGAACGGGAAAAACTCCAGCGTTCGCCGTAATCGTGGCCACACTTGCGCGGTACGAGAAATACGTCATAGAGTACCTAAGGTGATGTCCAATGATTACCACTTCAAAAAAAAAGAAGAAAAGGAAGGAAGGAAGCTCACACTTACAGTAACAATGATGCAGTAAGGATCGTTGCGGCAGCGAAGCAGCAGCAAATCGGCAGCAATCGTGGACTTATGAAGGTCGTGAAAGTTGCGTACAGCTTCGCTACCTTCAAGTCTTACGCGTTAGTGTGAGCTGCCTACATTTTTTTGTGTGGGTTGACGCCACGCGCAGACGGACGGGCATCGGCCACTACCTGAGAGTAGCTACATACGGCTTCGCTGAAAAATAAACAATCCATAAATACCAGCACCGATGCGGCCAAAACACGGCTCGTATGCACAACTGGCACGCCCAAGTTGTGTTGGTGGCTAGTTGCTATTCTTACGGGATATTAATTTTAGTTTTTAGTTGTTATTCTTACGGGATATTAATTTTAGTTTTTAGTTGTTATTCTTACGGGATATTAATTTTAGTTGTTATTCTTACGGGACATTAATTTTAGTTTTTAGTTGCTATTCTTACGGGATATTAATTTTAGTTTTTAGTTGCTATTCTTACGGGATATTAATTTTAGTTGTTATTCTTACGGGATATTAATTTTAGTTTTATCTTAGCGCGAACTAGTCCTGCTGGCCTATGCTCCAAACATCCCCCCACCGAAAAAAGCGACAGCCGGGCGTGGACATATCCCGTTCATTAAAGTTACCCGCGTCATCGCCGCACCTGCAAGATAGTCAACAACACTCGTATTAAATCAGCAAGCTAAGGACGCCCACGGATAATAACATAGCCGAGGACCAAACGGCCGACGAATGGGCTGTACAGTGTACATCGCACAAACGGTCGCCTGGCTCAACAAGCCCGTTCGCAAAACACAGCGGAGCAAAAACTCCGCGCAATACAAACAGAAATGAAGAGAGCCGGGGGAGACCGTTCGTCTGCGAAGTCCGCTCTCGGCCGCATTAATGGTCTCAATATTTAGAGCTCCACGTGGAACGTTACGAGCGCGGCTATAATTAAGGTGCCCCGCGTCAGAGGGTCCTCTCGGCTTTTCGCAACCGTTGGCAACACGACCGGAGGGCGGAGTTTTTGTAAGCGAGTTCAAATAGCCTTGTGTTGTCGCCAAAAGGACTAAGGAGAGCGCAAACACCACAGGGGGGGCATCTCAAGTATTCGGGGGAGGATGGCAGGGTGAAATTTAGAAGGAAGCCAAAAGTAAAAAAATAATAATAATAAATAAATAAAAAAAAAACCTAAGGGGTGGGGAGCAATAATACCTTGCACCCCCGCCCTTCCCCTTTTCCGCTGCTTCTACGCCCCGTGAAAAACAAAAGTGGCCAACATGGGTCCCTTCCATTAGCTCACGTGTAATGGCTTCGAAGAGGCGGCCTTGCAACCCCGGAGAAAGCAGCGATAATAAAATAACGAATAAGGCGAAGCTGGTTGAAAATGTGAGGTGATGTTTAACCTATAATTACATACAAAAAATACATTATAGCGTTGCAGAACCTGACGAAAACCACAACAAAAAAGGAAGCCACATCCACGTGGAGACGGAATTCGACACCTGGTTCTCGGAAAACTCCCGACTGCTTTAAAATGTCTACGCCTAGCAATCGGATATACGCAGCGCACTGGATAAAACCAGGACCCGCGCAAATCAGCGTTGCACGCATGCGGCGTGTTGTACGGCGGCCGAAATGAGCTGCGATGCTGACCCAAATGTACTAGGCGAGAGCTTTCATAATGCTCGCTTGGGGGGCGATCGATAGGAGGAGGTCAGCGGAGCCCAACGAACACTCCCATCACAACAATTTACATAACAGTAAGACATTCATCATGCTATGGTACAGCGCACACAGACGCGGGACACGGAGAAAAACAGCACTGGAAATTCATGTTCGGCTCTCTTATGCACTAAGGCTACACGTGGGCTGTGAGGCACGCTCTAGAGGAGGGACAGACAACCGTGTTTTTTTTTCTTTTTTTTTTGTGGAGTGCATGTCTTTTAGCTGAATATGAAAGACAGCGTTTTTATATAATGGGGTAACCACAGGAATTTTCTAAATGAACAGGCGGAAATAATTTTAATGTTGCACTAAAATTTCTGAAGACAGAGGTGGCGACACGTAGTGTCTAAACATGACACTACGTTACGTTCTCTTCTTTCTCGTTCGCCTTGCTGGTTGAGGGGCAAATGGGTCCTTCTGACTGGGGAATGGTGTTGGTGGGGAAAAACATTTATTTATCTATTTACAAAAGAGAGATGGGGACGGCCTGAAGGACCGACGCTTTACAATGTCTGGGCGGAGTCCCTAGTCCGGGACCCCTGTGGCTTCCGCGGCGGCACGGGCCCTAGCCACGAGAGCAGGTTGGATCTCTAGGGTTAAGCAGCTGTGCAGGGCAGCCTCCCAGATTGGGGAATGAAAACAAACTCGTTATCTGCTGGCACCTTGAGGATGAGACGACTACGACATCTGAGAGAAGAGTGTTTAATGCGTCTCCTGCTCTATTAACAGTATTAAACACGAAGGATTCCCTGCAGCCCAATCAAAGAACAGCACTTTTCCTTTCGCGAACTTCCCATTGGCTGCAGATGAAATGCCCAGCCCGTGTTCCTTCCGGCCAATTATCCGATGCAAACGATCATTCGTTGCTCGCGGTTTTGCACGCTGCTTGACTCATTCTTCGTAACTCAGAGGGTCGCCTCGATTTGAACGGATCGTCCGCAATGTGATAGCGCTTTGCAACTGTGGTGCAATCATCGCGCCACCCGCGAATGCGTCGTAACACACACGCCCGTGCACTGGCATTGTCGGTTTCGCAGCGCTGCGCGATCCCTTGGGATATCGCATGTCCACGGCCGCTCGCACGAGTCCCTCGCAGAGCGGATGCACTTCATGTGATGCCAGAGTCAGCGTGGTTCGGCGGTGAGTGGCCTCTCCGCCTTCTGGGTTGTCGCCGCTGCTTGGTCGAACAGGGTGCAATGCAGAGGCAATGATGAGGGAATGATGAGACTGCGCGTCCTTCAAGTGGTTGCGGGTCTTTTCGAACCCAACACTCCACAAACATGTGTTGTCTGTCCCCTTAAATTGCCCGGGGTTTCTTAAAACAAATTGCGCAAGAATTCACGCCAGCTGCACCCTACATAGACGGAAACAAAGGATCTGCACAGCGACCAAAATTTCTCAAACTCCCCAATACAACTTCTCGGATAAAGCGTACTCTTGTATACCACACTGCTTTAAAGGGACCCTGCAACACTTTCGATAAATGCTTTCACTCATTCCTTCGCGCCTGGAATTAAGCCCTGCGAAATCGATAGTTATCGCCAGCACGGAGCGGCACTGCGTGATTTGCTCGTCGCACCAGATACGCCTACCGTTTCTGCTTTGTTTTTGTGGCTTTCTTTTTAAAGTCGCTACCGACAAGCGTTCATTGCTGCGACTGAAGGAAAACTGGCCAACAGCCTCTACATGGCCTTAGTGACGTAATTCGAGCCGTCGAAGAACGTCAAGACCAGAAAAGGGAGAGAAATCTTTTGAGCGAGTTTTCAAGTTATCTGATGGGCATATAGAGCAGTAATTTTTGACTGAGGTACTTTGTGACCCTTTAATCTAAGTACTGGGTGTGTTGGGTGACTACGTTCTGCCAGCATTTAAGATTTCAAAAATGTTGCAGGGTCCCTTTAAGTCGAGCCCCTTTTGCCGGCTTGAATCTTATACCTGTGCTACACGAGCGTTTGGAAGTACATTCCAGTCGAATCACCTTCGAAATTTCAAATGTCATTCGAACTGGAAGGAGTTCTGTCGATCTACACGACCATTCTCAAAGGCAGTTGAAAGTTTCCGCGTTCGCCCGCCATGTTTTGGTGTCGCCACTGCTGCCATGTTTCATTCTTGGGGAAAATGTGATTTTAGAGTTAAAATGGGAAAAAAAGCAATTATTAGAGATCAAATTGATAACTATCTACAAGCGCGCACAAAACACGCACAAGGCAGCCAGTTTCTTTTTGTCTTTTTTCGGGCCGCCGGTGTTGAGAGTACCAAGTTACCTCGTAATCGTAGAGCGAGTGACAGAGAACGAAAACAAGTGAACAAGTAAAAAATTTGAAGATCTTGCACTTCAAACACAAAGTTTTACTCGTAAATAATTGTTTTTGTTATTACGGCTTGCATAAACTGAGCCGAAGGGCACGACCGTTCGTGTTTCAAAGGCCTTTGAGACTCTCAAAGGTCAGTTGTCGTGCTCCTTTGACTCAAATGCCATTTTAACCAAATTCCTTTGAAAAACGTCGTGTAGCAGCACAAAGGCGTCATTTGAGTCAAACGACATTAGACTCGAAGGCCTTCGAAACGCTCGTGTAGCACGGGTATTAAATCTCATGCACAAATGCATTGCTGAAAATATTTTTTTCGGGGGCACTATAAGAGATCTTAAGAAATCATGAAGACCCTACAGCCCTTATCAATGACATTTTCGTATGCTCCGCAAGTGTGACCGTTCCAAAATTTCCATGCCCGATCTTACTGCACGTCTACAAAGACTGAGCTGAAACAAATATACCTGCCGCCTGAATGCCGCGTCATTGTATTCGCCCACAATCAACTGCGCGTGTCCATTTCATTAAATGTTTGCTTCTTGTACGTTTATTTCGGAGCTCAAGTTCAAACGTTCGTGTCGTTTGGTGAACGTGATGGAAAATTCTGCTTTATTCACCTATTTCAGCTTTTTTATCACTTAGAACCGGCCACGCAGCAGCCAAATCAGTGCGCTGACCTCGATTCAAACAAACACCATACCTGCACAAGAGCAGTGACACCCGGAGCGACATACACGTGCGCATTTTTTATCTCTGTACGCTATTATAAGCTATTGACCAGCAATGACACCGCAGTAAACACGTGCGCTCGAGTTCAGTTTCAGTGTCGCCGAAGCACCTGCGACGATTCCACGACTGACGGCAGATCCATGACCGCACGAACACCATTGCGGCGGCTAGCGGCGACGATGCGAATGATGAACAGATACCACATCAGCAGCTGCCGATCGCCGCAACGGATCGAACTATACTTGGAACGGGTGAAGTAGCGCAGCTTATGTAGTGACGCTAGGGCGAAGTATAAACGAGCGGCACGAAGTGGTGGAGCACGAAACTCTGCAGCGGTTGAACGCGGCTAAAACAAGTTTTTCGAGCTCGGTTTTGGCGCCCAGAGCGCGCAGTGAACGCGCACACGATTGCACCGTACGGCTACGTGCACACTAGCGTCAAACTTGCCGTGCCGCCCTGCCGGCACGGCAAGTCCGACGCTAGTGTGCGCGCACCTTAACTTCAAAGCTGAGATAACTATGTAAAATGCTTCCTTTTTATCAGGAGATATCTCCCAGCAAGTTTCAACAGCTACCGTTCGGCGTAACATATTTTAAATCCATTACGTTAAAGCCCAGAGCGGGACGACATGACATCATCTGATACTTGCCCCAAACTGTCGAAGTCGGGGCTCCCGTGACGAAGCCGGCGCGCTGGCTGTGGTTCGCGCGCGCTGCTTCTGCTACAGTCGCGTGCGATTTGAAGGTAATCGCGCGAGCTTCGACGGATAAAGACGATAACGCCCCCGCGCGGCGTTTTTGGTGCGCCTGGGACCTATATTACGCATTCTCCTCTATCTCGGTCGCTGTTCCTTCAAGCAGCCATCACTCCCTCGGCTAGTAAAACACCTTTCCCGCTTGGTCGTGAGTTTTTGTGGTTCTAATAACGTCTGTGCTTTCTTCTTGGTTATCGTGAACAGCGATAGCCCCCAATCGTTATAAATGCCCAGTATTTACCGAGGATGTGTTGGTGCGCACCTTTCCGTGAACTGCTGTCACTTGTAACGCCTTTGTGGTAGCTTGCGCAGCATCAGATAAAATTTTATTACCATCTTCTTTTGTTTTATTTATTCACCAATGAAAATTTTAGGCTTGTTGAGGCGTAAAGGTATAAATACTGCACTGCTAATACCAGATCTATTGAAGCTGAAAAAAATGCCACGACGAGTATCCCTGGAAGAGCGACGAGAAATAATTACGCTTAGCCAAGCTTTGTCTCAGCGAGAAATCGCCAGGAAGATTAACCGCCCACAAAAGACAGTTAACCGAATCCTACAGGCGTTCTACCGGGACAATCGTTTGGAGGATGCGCAGTATCAAAGGAGACCGAGGAAGACAACTCAAGTAGAGGTAGCCCTAATCATTGCTGCCGCCGTCAAGGATCCTTTTCCAACAGCGACGAAAATCAAAGAGGAGGAGTTCGGGCTGCGCATCAGCGTTTCTGCCATCAGGCGCCGTCTTAACACGTCCGGGATAAAAAAAGCTATGTGGCAGTAAGAAAGCCGTCATTGACATCAACGCATCGGCAGAAGCGGCTAGAGTTTCCAAGCGACCACGAAAAACTGGACCACGGATGAGTGGCAACAGGTCATCCTCAGCAATGAATGTACGTTCGCATCATGCTGGGACCAGCGACTTCGTGTTTCGAGAGTCCCCTGTTCACCTAATAACTGCGTTTCGTCGGTTCTGTTGCAGCTTCGAGGCGGGCAACATTCGCAACGTAGCAGCAAGCGGTCGAGTCTCCGTGAACGTCTGGGGGCGCCATAACCTACGATGGTCTGGGTGCCCTCCATCGGATTTCCGGACGCCTAACGGCGGACGATTACAACATCATTAATACCATATTGCTTCCTTTCGCTGTAAACGGCCCATTCCGAGACGGCTGTTTTTTATTTTCTACACGACGGTTGCCCTGTCCACACATCATCGTCAGTGCAGCATAACCTAAATAGCAGTGGTGTTGCGCAGCTAAAGTGGCCCCCCAAAAGCCCCGAAATGAACATATTCGAGAATGTTTGCGGATTAATGAAGGGAAATTTGGCCCAATGCCACGTTGACAACGTTAATGCAGACGCACTTTCGGCAGTGGAAGCAGAATGGAATCGGCTACGACAGGACCCCGACTTGGTGCCTTCCTTCATTATACGCTCCTCTGCCGCGCAGAGTTGAGCAGCTGAAGCAAAACATGGGTGACGAAGCTTTAAGAGTGACACCGTAATGTTCTATATGTTGTTATCCCTTAATTCAAGTCCAATTCCTTACCGCGTCAGTATTATGCAGCAGATACAAATGTGTTTGTTTTGTTCATCTTTTTCCGCTTGCTGTATTTCCCGGACATGCTCGGCAATAAATGGAATGACGAGTAAACAGCTGTGCCTTCTTATCTCCCCTTCGTGCGGTAGGCTACACGCGTGCACGAGTCTGATTGTCTGTTCTAAGATACAATTGGGACGTCGTGGATGCGTGCGCTATAAAAAGGAGGAAGGGGGGACTTGTTTTGCCGCGGGAGTTGTAGCTGCTTGATTGAACAGCGACCGAGGGAGAGAAGAATGATTAACTAGGAACCAGGCGCAGTAAAACAACGCCCGCACGGGGGCGTTATCGTCGTGATCGGTCGACGCTCGCGCGATTACCTTCAAATCGCACGCGGCTGTATGTACACGTCATGGTTTTGGGACTGACGTCATGCTGCCCGGGCGCGTGGGGACGGTGAACACCTCGGTCGGTCTGGGCGCGCGCGTGCGTGCGCTCACTCGCGCGTTTAGAGCGGCAGAGGTACGGCAAGAATGGTGACGTCACGTGATACCCACTGTCATGGCGGCCGCTCGGCGTTCGTTTTGTCGAAACCGAAATTGACACGAATAAACGACGCCCTAAATGAATGTTTACGCTGCGCTCGACCGTCCAATGTGTCATTCTATGATTAGCGAGGTGGTAGGCACGCACAGCGGCGGAAAAAAAAACGAAACACGAAAATTTCGTGCCAGTTTCCCTTTAAAAAACACGCTGCTAGGCTGATGCCCGCAGTGGACTTGAATGCAGCTAGGGCCGCCTTGCTTCGTTTTCTGTTATCACGCACGCCCTTACCTTGTCCCTATTCCCTCTCAACACCCGTCTTTCGGAATGAACGAGCGATTAGACGCTTTCAATGCGCAACCGCACGAGGCGCTGGCTTGACCTTGGCTGAGCCTGGTGGTCAGATTGTCGCCACGAGCCATTTTAGCAATTTTCACCTGTACTAATAGAGCTTTCGCTTTAAAAAAGACCAACTTCAGTTCACAAGGGAAGAATGAGGTGGTTCGAATTCGGCTTATAATACCAAAGGTTAGCAATCATTGTTACATATACCCCTACAACACATAGCGGAAATGTTGCTCGACAATCCGTTTTGCTGCTTCATTATAAATGAATGAAAAAAAAGTTCAGGAGAAGCTAGTACCAACAAACTATCGCGGGCATTTCGATGGAAAATAACTGAACAGGAGCCCCGGCGCCCAAGAAAATTTGTCAAAATAGAGAGAAAGAAAAACTTGGCAAAAGAGGTAGAAGAGGCCGTACACGGGCTACAACAATGCGACCAAAACGCCAATAACGACGCAAGTGGTCAATTTCTTCCGGAATGACGTTTCATCGCTCGACCACGCACGCACCCAGGCACGGAATGGAAACCACGACCTTGCGACAGCGCCACCACGCCAACCGCGGCGTGGCAGGACAGACGCACTGATCGATACCGGAACAAAGGGGTGCTTTTTTGGCGGCCGACCACGCGCCGACCAAGAGGCACGTCCAAGCGAAAGGTCACTTGTCGGATTGTAATGTTTCAAACCGCGCCCCGAATGACAGCTGCTGTCACCTCATTTGCAGGCCCCTTATATGCAAGTCGTCACGCTACCCTTACGCGCGGCACAGTACGGGACGGCCACCATTTCCTTGTCTGCATTATTGAAGCGCGGTTTCACCACAAGCCCGCCAAGTTTGAACGACGAGATGGAGCGTGCACACTGAGTACGTTGTACCGTCGATCAATTGAACATGGCGGGACGAGCAAAATAAGTGTTCCGCTGTAGGTTTTATTGTGTCCACAGTTCACTTCACAAGCTGCGTACAGTCGCGTGCGATTTGAAGGTAATCGCGCGAGCATTGACCAACAACTACAATACCGCCCCCACGCGGCTTGTTTTAGTGTGCCTGGTTCCTATAGTCTCCCTCGGTCGCTGTTTAATCAAGCTGCCATCACTACCGCGGCAAAACCATTAACCCCTTCCTTTTTTTTATCGCGCACGCAGCGACGACGTCCAACTTGTATCTTGCATCTGTTCTCGAAAAGGTGCGCACAAACACATTTTGGGCAAATACTGGGTATTTATAACAATGGCTGCTATCGCTCTTCACGATAACCAAGAAGAAAACGCACAAGTGATTACAACAACAGACAATCGCCACAAATCGGAAAGGGTGGTTTACTAGTAGCGGGAGTGATGACTGCTCGAAGGAACAGCGAGCGAGGAAGAGGAGATTGCATAGACTACGTCCCAGGCACACTGAAAATTGCCGCGCGGGGGCGTTATCGTCTTTATCGGTCGAAGCTCGCGCGATTACCTTCAAATCGCACGCGACTGTACAGCACAGTTGACGCGTCACGGCTCCCATCTAAGCCGGCCAAACGAGAGCGCCTAACTCACCGTGACAACCTACGCCCGACTGTGGAAAAACGCCAATGGGCATTGGGACCGTTTTGGCCCCCCTTTGGCAGGTGGGACCGAAAGGCCCCAACGCCTAAATCGCTTCAGCCGGCCATTTTACAATATGCCACGGTGAGTTAGACGCGCTCGTTGTGCAGCTTTGATGGGAGACGCGTGAAGCGTCGACTGCGCTGCACACAACTTGTGAAATGAACGAGTATTTCGCACTGTTCTGAATCCGCTCAACCAAACCTTGAATGACTGCACACCTGCACTGAGCTGTCCGTCCAAATGCGGCTTCGTGTTAGTTGTGACAGTCATCCATTTCCTGAGAACGATCGGATGGCAGATCGAACCATAGCCAGAGACGGCGGCGCTCCCCACGGAGTGGCAAGAAGTAATCGAGACCAAACCCCTCCCCCGCAACATGCAAGCGGGAAGGCACGACGAGAGGCGATCGGCACGGGACAAAGCTCTGGCCCGGCAGCTGGAAGAGGACCCTTGGGTACTCCGTGGACGCTTCGCTCCCGAAACACGGCGCGAAGGCAACGGCGGTCGCCACTACCACCCGGCTGAAGCAGAAGAGGTGGCCGTGGCCCTCGCCCTGGCTACGCCTGGGGCGAAGACCGTGGTACCCGACTCCAAGATGGCATACGCGCGCTACCGGAGGGGGAGAGTGCCTCCCGCGGCACTAGCCATTCTAAACACACGAAGACCACCGGGACAAGTGATCAAGCTTGTGTGGGTGCATACTGCTCACTTGAAGGTGGAAAGCAACCTCCTCGCCGACCACCAAGCCCGAGAAATGTCAGTCTGGGCCGAGCTACCGCACCCCGCCACGAGCTACAAAGACATAGTCCAAATGCACCGAAACGAGCGATGTAAACTTCCCAGACCGCATCCGCAGCTGAACAGACGACAGCAGACGATCTCTCGTCACATGCAAGCGGGGTCGCTAACGCATCCCGTGTTCCTGAACAGGATGTACCCGGCCGAGCATAACAGCTCGTGCCGGTTCTGCAAGGAGACGATAAGCACTCTCGCGCACATCATAGAGGAGTGCACAAAACTCAAGACCCCCACCCCTATCCCCAATCCTCTCGAGCGACGGGAGACCCTGCTGTCCAGTCCCGACCTCGCCGCTCAGCACGGACTGGTGGCTGCTGGACGCATATGGGTCCCTTGACAAGGGAACCACACGATTTGGTTCCTGCGCGCACACACCTTCAAAGGGCTCAGTAAAAGTTGATTCTCTCGCTCTCCCACAGTTGTGCAGTTGTTTGAAAAGCCCAAATGATTTAATCATGACGTGTAAGTGAAACTGAGCGTATTGGTAGTCGTCTTAGTGGCCAAGTGCACAGTTTTTTTTTCTTTTCCCAAAGATGCCTACATTTAGACATAGCTACGGAATATTCCCGAAAAAGTTGGGCTCTGCCGCAAAGCGTACCCAGCAAAGCGTACCCAACGACGACACGATGGCCCCCGGAGCGAGCCATACCTGCGACTACACCGGCAGCTCAAACGGACTGCCGAGAATTGCGCTCAAACCACCGACAACACGGATAACACCGCTAGAAGAAGTCTGTTAGTTATTAATTACCGTAGATAACTACAGATGTTCGCACGCAACAAGCGATAGCTAAGCGTAGAGAAAAACCCAGCCAAAGCAAGGAATACGTCTAGACGAAACTCCAAACAGAAGCAACAAATAGTAACAGTGACATTAATACCAATCAGTCAACAGTGAGCTGAAGCGGTTTTGCCGGTTGGGTAAAAAAAAAAACCAAGACACGCGTGAGTTGTGAAGCGCGCGTGACAATTGATTGCCGGGGTCGGAGACTGTAGAAACAACAGAGACACAACAAAACACAGTATGTTCATCTCACAGGCTGCGAGCAGCCCATTTGCTACGTCCACCACCCGCCCAGCGAGCACGTCTAGCTCACCGTTATACGAAAAGCGGAAATAGGGGGGTGGAAACTACGAAGGACACTTCCGTCCCTTCGCTGGGCAGGTGGAAGCGCAGGGCCCCAACGCAGGTGCTCAGTGAAGAATCCGCTCACCTCTGTTGCGCTCTCCCTTCATGACGGGGTGCGACGACACGATACTCCAGTCGACCAACATGACTGCCGGTGTATAATTCCAACCAAGTAGGGCTTAACTGCGGTGAGTGGCAACTCGGCGACAAACGTCTTCTTTCCACACTCGAAATCCTACCACGGCGAGCACAAGCGCGCCAACAAAACACGCTTCACGCGAGGCGACGCAACGCGCGAACGCTTCCGTCAGGTTGGCCGCAACAAGCACGTCGGCTTTCACTCGGGTCACGCTCGCTCGACGAGGCCCGCAACCGCAGCTGACGTCGAACGACGAAGAGTTGCCGGCGGAACTGTCACACTCGGTGGACGTCGCATCGCACGATAGAAAAAGAAGCAGACACAACCGCCACCTCGTCGAAATCCGCGCGAACGGTTTTTGGAGCCGGTAACGATAAGAAAAAGCAAAAAACAGGGGGAGTCACTGGTGCACCACTAAGAACAATCAGGAACGTGCAAAGGCAGCGGCGAAGTTACGATGAAACGGAACCGAAGAATCCCACACGCGCGCGCGGTGCACTGATACAAAACACACGCCTCCACACCGCTTCGCGCTGCAGCGCGAGCACACCGAACGGACGCAGCGGCGGCAGCGGGGCGGAAGGCGAGAGGTACGTTCCCCTCTCTCTTTCCTTCTCCCAACGCACACACCCCGCGCGCCAGCCAATAAAAGGTCGTCGCGGCGGTCACGTGACCTTCAACACACCCTCGCTGGTATTGGCGCCCCCTCCCCCCCTTACTCCGTTTTTTTTTTTTTTTTTTTTCTGTTAGCTTCGCGGACGTCATGCGTCGATGGTGGTGACCAAATGGAGATGGCCGGCGGAAAGTTGACCCAGAGTTCAAAGTAGGAACGAGGAGTGAAACTTCGAAGCGAGGCCCATTGAGAAAGCGCGATTCGTCTCAAGTTTACAAGAAAATGCACTGCGGCGGCGTCATTATCGCGAGACAAATCGCCCGATCCCGTGTTGATTAGCTACGAGACAAGACGACGCCAGCGCGAGGCCCTGAAACGACACATCATTCGTCAAGGAAAGACCGAGCAGGGGCCGTATTCTGCTATCCGACGCCCTTCCGACGCGCGTCGGAAGTTCGTGACGTCAAAATGACGTGCAAATAGCCAACCGCCCCGCCCTCGAAGATCGCGGGAAGTACGTCATCGCCTTCGGGGACAATCTCATAACTTTCAAATGCTGCTAAAGCGAAATTAATAAAAATGTTTAGATATAACAAAGCGTTTCCTGTTTGTGTGTTTTCACGGGCGCTGCCGTTGCTGCTAATGCTAGTTTAACAGGTTTACACGCATTTATGTTTTTACTTAGTTCCGTTATGAGGCGCCAGGGAGCGCTGCGCGCGGCACAGCTGTTTTTAAAGGAGGCATATTTGAACGCTCAGTACAGTTGCTGCGCAAAAATTTCGTCCCACAAGGGCGTTCTCTTGGGACGAAAAGCGACGTAAATGGTACGCTGTTGCCCGGCAGTTATATATAAGACGGCTGTGACGTGAGTGCGATATTTTGATCGATTTTGTAACGCCATGTCATTGTTCGGCCACTCTCGCTTGTGCAGTGAATTAAACCCGTTTTTCAAAACGCATGTGTGCGCGTTTTGCGCACGATCAGATTACGTACTTATATTGTCACGAAGCCAAGGATGACGCAGTTGTCTTGAAGGAAAAACAAGTTTATTATGGCGAACTTGTGCTCCCCTAACAACTCAAAAGAATACAGAGGCGGCGAAGCAGCGGTCAACAGAGTGACTTGTGCAGACGAGTGTCGTCGAATCGAATGCCGCGGCGTCTGCTCTGCACGCTTTTATCTTTCGGCGCAAATGTTTCTCGAACCGTCCATTGAAATACAGAACATTGTAGATCAGAGAAGATTATTCTGGGCTAGTGCCGTTAGGGCGAAACAGTCTGCTTATCTGAATGAGATAGCCCGTGCGGCATAAAAATAAAGAATGGAAGACGCGCTTCGCGGACACGGATAACAGAGCCAGGCGTGGCCGGGCGATAAAAACAAACAATAAATAAACAAACCCATACATGGTTCGCGGTAATATCACGGCAAGCTCGTTTTAATTTTTTTTAATGAAAGCAGGGGTGCAAGTGCAACGTCAATGAAAGAGTACTGACCTCCAGACTTTAGCGACCCGAGGATACGTTTCCTGCCTAGCTTTGTTTCATGAGCTATATTAATATGCTATTCTGCGTGACGAACTGCTCTAACAGCCTAAGCCTGTATCACGTCAAATCGACCACGCCCACAAATTTGGTGCTTAAGCATGCAACTTGAAGTAGTTTGCTCAGTTTTTTTCTTAAAACATCCCGAGAATCAAACCGCCTTCCCGTAGGTATTGTTTCCATCCACAATAATCACTTGTTGCTACAAGCATAGGTACAACTCAGTGACTGTGCAATGAGGTGCAATTTTTGTAATTGAGCACCTGCAATGTATTCTTACGTTAGCATATTTTGTAATTCCATTTTCCTATTTAATGCCTCTACCCTTCAGGGTTAAATAGGTAAAGTATACCGCAATACGCTTCGTTAACTAAGATAGAGACCAAATTTTCAACCCCTTATTGTTTTTTGGCCGTTAAGCTCATAATGAACACATTTTCAGGCACACTGGAGCTGGAGAGCTGCTGGTTGTGGAAGGCCCTGAACAAACAACCAGTACTGTGGGCCTCAACAAGAATAGATGCCAACTATGAGCACTTTAACAAGCTGGAGTAGAGAAAGCAGTTTTGGCATTGCATCACAAACATCAATGTGCCCTTCTTTATTTTTGCAATGAAGTTACGTTGGTTTCTGTGCACTTTAAATAAGGCTGTGTACTACAGAAATGCTATAGTTGATTTTGTCACGATTATTTTTTCCCAGTGTTGGTTACTCTTGGACGGTGCTGCTGCATGCAGGGGAAAAGGAAACAGTTCAACATAACTTGTAACACCCTGATTTATTGAGGAAAAATTCAATACGCCTTTGTAGATGCTGCTGTTGGCTTATCATAATTATTTTTTACAAGCAGGTGTCCTTCATGAAAGAAAAAATCGCAATATCACTTTAAAAATCTAAGCAAGCAGTCATCAAAGCACTGAGTGCTAGAATACATGCAATGGTGGGGTAAATGAAACTTTTGTGACCATTTTTCCACTTATCATGAGAATCTCAGAGTAAACCATGACAGTGAACTCTTTGTTAAGAGACAGCCTCCAATATTTTAAGCATGTTTACTTTTTGTATCAACAGTGGAGATGCATACTGGCATATCGTGTTCTCTTAAGTAAAATGATCTGTCAGAGATTTCCAAACAAAGTCACCGTGCAATGGTTGTGCTATGTCATAATATAACTCTTGACTGGATTGAACTAATTGTGTCCAGAAGATTCCGCAGTATACTGATTATTTTTTTTTGTTTGTGGTACATGCATCATCATTCTTTGCTTCACAGCAGAATGACGGTTACAGTGTAATAAACAGAATTTTCTCAAGAGAATCTTGACCGGTCTCTATACCCACAACAAGGCCTCACGACCCATCAAAACAGTAGTCACGGCCTATCCCAGATCAAGCAACACCGTGTCAAGACATAGTATATAGTGGTCGAAAGCAAAGCAATTTTCTCTGTTGTCCTCACACAACCATGTCAAACACAAAACGACAAGAAGCTTCTCTACAGGAAACAATGTCGCGTCAGGGCAAAGTATATGCTACATGAAACAACAACAAAACAATTTTCTCCCGACAAAACAAACACCGCACACCACACACAATTAGAAACGAAAGTTAAAAATGACATGTTTAGTGCCACAAAGCTGTCTGAAGATGCGTTGGTTGCCCTGTCCTTCAGGAGCTTCTTGCTCCTGTCGGGGGCAGGCACCTCATCAGCCGCATCGTCTGTATCACTGCCCTCGTCCCTTGGTGCTGCTGCAGCTATTGTCGTCAGTCGTTCCAACAGGCAGCCACACAACACACACTGACAATGTTGGCTGCCAGAAGAGGCCTATGAAGAAAAGCTGGTGCTACTGCAGGCAAGGAATACAGCTCTTGAGAACTGCAATGCTGCACTTCACGACAGAGCACATCGAAGCATGTGCGGCATTGTACTTTTCTTCAGGTGTCTGGGCCTGGACGACGAGCAGGGGGTGTCATGAGCCACGACTCGAGCAGGTGGCCACCGTCAACCCCAGAACTCGCCAGGCTTTACACGTCACGGGCAAAAGTGAACAGCCAGTCACACAAAGGCACTGTAGTCGGCAGTCACGGTCAGGGCCTTCATACTGGCGTCGCACACCTGAAAGAAATACATAACACAAATATGTACTAAAGCATTAAACAAGTACACAGTTTGAAAAAAGGAAAAGGTAATAAACAAGAGCAAGAATATAAAGAATTGGGTTACTTGGAACTGATTCACTCCGCAACTGCATGCAACGACAAACGACATCGCCGTGTTGTATGTGCCTTTTTTTTAATCGTCGCTGTTTCGCGTAGCAGGGGAATTAGAGCATGCAGGCGACCTGAGAGGAAAATTGGTTACTTACAACTATAGATAAGGGCCCTCCCACCCATCTATGCGGTACAACTGCGAAATACAACCCCTCCCCTCCCCACCCCGCATTTCGAAATCGATAAACCCTTAAAACGAGCCGACAAGCTGAACTTGTCACCTATTCACTATGTGTCAAGCAGGGGGAAACACCTCAGCCGAAGTGAAGGCGCCGAAGCAGTTGACACACGATGGGGGCGGGGCGAGGGCGATATACGTTACGCATATATTACACGGTTCTTTATGAAGTCAGTTAGACGACCAACACAATACACCTGTTTATCTTTCTTTATAAGCTTTTTTTCTTTCAAGACGCCACCCTATTCGATACCTCTGAACGTGTTCATTTTAGCTACATTTATTGACATACCTTTTCGATATCATTTCACTTAAGCGAACATAGGCCGGAGAGTTAAAAGATTATTTACATATGCATGCATCTGCTAAGTTTTTTTTTTTTTGACACACTATTTGATCATGCACAATTGCGATATTTATGGGAGATCACTGCCACCACACCACACCGCTCAAAACAAACGCATTTCAGTGACTGCTTTTCAGACATCGCGCTCCTTTTCCCTTCGATGCAAAACAATTTTTTGCTTCCGTAACAAACGTAGCCAGAAACAACTGGTACTTACACCGTGCTTACGTCGCCGGGGTATCCAAAACCCTCGTGTGTCGGAGCTCCGTCAGTGCCGACACCACAGTGTGAACGCTGCGACTGGCGTCGGGGTGCGACAGTGTTTCATGGTGGCAGAAAACGCTTTGCAAACTGTCAGTTGCGAAGAGGGACACAGCACGCACAGCACCTTCGTATCTGTTGACACTTCGCTGCACCTCGATGGCCGATAAGGGCTTCCAATTTCAGCGCCTTGGCAACGGCGTGAATGCTGCGGCTGACCGACGGCTGCGTCATGCCAAGAGTATCACCGCTACCGACAATCTGTTGAAAGCTGCCGGTAGCGAAGAGCCTCAGAGCGCACATCACGTTCGCTTCCGTAGATAGCCCCGTCGCACCTCGAGGCCTAACGTGCTCGTTAAGTGCGTCGCACAGCATCCGCGCCGGGCCCTTGTTGACACGGAAACGGCGCTGAAAGTCGCCGTCACTCAGTCGACGCTCAGGCACGGGATCCTCCTCCAGCAGCTCCAACAAAAGTGCGAACACAGGCGGCATATACGCAGCCATCGTAAAATCCGATGCGCTCTTAACCGCGCCGGATTTCACCCGCCGGTCGCGGGAGAACGAGCGGGAGCCTTTGGCTACGTGACGTCACCAAAAAATAGCCAAAATATAGCCGCGTGACGTAGGCCGGCTGACGTTTTCCGCTCCGAGCCAATCGTGAGAGCCCACTTTCTCCTCTCTCTAAACAACCGCGTCGGAAGGGCGCCGGAAATCGTTCCGGCGCGCGTCGGATGACCAGCAGAATACGGCCCCGAGCGACCCCACGCTGCGGGCATGGCTGATAAGAAAGCCGCATAATTGGACACGAACCGCCCTGAAGAAGGGACATGATGAAAATGCAGAAACGCAGCGTCTCGAATGAGCGCCTCAGCGCCTCAGTGCAACGCCGGTCGCGGTGGGAACGCGACCAAGAAAAGCGTGAGCCCTGAATATAGAACGAAATCTCCGTTTCGCGTCCGTTTTATTGTGACGTACCTTCCGTTGTAGGCGGGCTTTGGGCTGACTTTTGCGCAGTTGTTTTTGTACCCACATTTTAAACGACTAAACGTATTTTAAACTGTCTTTTATGAGGTTATTGTTCGGCCAGCGAACCGACAACAAGGCGACAAAAAATCGTCTGCTCCGAGAAGCCGCGCCTCGCAGCTCCGCGCGCTTGCATGTCGTCACATCCGGGTGTTCGCTTTTAGTCAATCAGGGCTTGCGCAAAACGGACAAAACACGAGAATACCGCCCCTGGAAGAAGATGTACGCGTTGCGCCGACATGTGCGTGCCAAAACCTGCACTAATGGCACACAAATTACAGGCAAAACAGCTTTATGCAGTGAGCTTTATGACGGCGATTGATTAGTTTTTTGTTCCCTTCTTTTTTTTTGGGGGGGGGGGGGGAGGCAACGCTGTGTAGCGCCTGATCTGTCACTCTGTTGTTGTAGTTGACAGCTAAGTGAAGAGGAGGGGAAAATATACGCGAGTAGAGCTCGCAATGCTCAATTCGGAAACTATCACGCTGATTATGCGACATACAATTTTCCGCTACGTCCTGACAACGCAGGCCGCAAAACTCATGAAAAAGTAGTGACGTCATGAAGAGCCAAGAACGGACACGTTCGGGGTCCTCTCCGACGCAACCTTCTTATATTTCGTGTTAAAAGCACATTCCGTCCAAAGTGACAAAAACAGTCATAAGGAAAGCCCAGCAACAGGAACGCGACAGTTCGGGAATGGCAACAAGGGGCGATTCTTCGAGCGTGCTGACACACGCCAGTCATGGCGTAGCGCCAGCGAAGACAGCTCGGCGACTCAGAAAGCGCGCGAAACACGCCGCAAAAAACGCGCGCTTTTCCACCCCCTTCCTCCAACTCGGCAAACAAGCGGCCGTGCCAGCATGGGGTCCCAACCCGAGCGTTCATCGAGCCGGATTGAGAACCGCCAGAGGAGGAAGACGGGGAGAAAAAAGTTCGCAGCTGACGTCACGCCTACGTCACGGCCAGCGCCCCGCCCGCAGATGTTCTCAATGTCACCTTGGCAGCAGCCGCCGCCGCCAGCGCTGGCAACGCGATGGGATGCGGGGAGGAAAGAGAGAGAGAGAGAGAACCGTTCGCAGCAGCTGCCTGCATCTTCCCGGCTTTTTGTCGGCTGTGGAGACTCACGGCTCGTCGATCACGCGGGCAGATAACAACTGCAGCCGGCGAGGGGATGTCTTCAGCTGATGAATTCTTCGTCAATGACGCACAAACACGCCAACCCGCCCCGAAGGAGCTTTGACGCGGTCGTTCGCCCAACGCGAAAAGGTCGTCGTTCAACTCCACGTGCGGGCGCGGTGAGAATAAACAGGACGAAAGGGTAAATTTTTCCCCACAATTTGGCAAAAAATTGCGAGAGGAAACGGGAGAGAAATATTTCGGCGAATCAGGAGAGAATTCCGAGCACGCGACAATTTCATCGGGAAAGCGTGCTTTTCCGCTCAGCTCCGAAGCGAGGCAGCGTAGCCGACTTTCGAGTAATGGAGTTCGTCGGGCTCTTTGCGCGATGAAAGAGAGCAGCTCACAGACAGCAAGGCGATAAAGTGTGAGCGGCTTGAGGAGACAGTTACGGCGAAATGAAGCATTCCTACGAGATCGCGGGTCCGAAGGGAAAAAAAATATTCCGTACAAAAGAAAACTGATCACAAGACAAGACGCGCAGCATAAGGAAGCTAAGCGCTGCTGACCTCGAAATCGTTGCTCATGAAGTAGCAAGTAATAGTCTGCACTGGTGGAACAAAAACATGCCCTTAGCGGTTATAAAACATGTTTCTTTCGTTTGAAAAACACTCGTGTGACGCTGATCTTTTTTTTTTTTTCGTTATGAATGATCCGCTCGGTTGTTAGTTATGGGTGCGAACATCTACTTTGGTTCTGATCAAACACAAGAAAAACAACAAAGGATACAACGCTTCTAAGACTCGACGTATCTTACACCCACCCCCAGTTAAAAATAAAAATCGCGGTGTGTTCACCAGTGCAGTTAGGCCATGCTACTGCACTAAAAGGGGTGATGATAAAATTCATCCCTCAATTCAAACAAATGGTCCTTGGTAGCTGACTCAGATACATAGGTACGTTACCGGAAAAGGCTCACGGGTACGTCGTCTGCTCCCGCCACTTCTGGTTCGAGAGCTCTCCTGCCCTTCCGTACGCCGGCGGCTTTCACGCGCGCGTGTGTATTGTTTATTAAAGACAATAGTCTTTCTTGAGCTACTAAACCCAGAAATTTTGGTCTGTCTGTCTGTCCGTCTGTAACTCGATTCAGCCACCCGGCCAAAGTAAAATGCTTACAGCGCAATAGTCTTATATACTCAGCCAAATGTAAACGTCTAAGCCCGGTTTAAATGTTCATACTTGTCAACTTTGTTGAACAAGAACAAGACATTACGCAAATATAAGACAGGAAATTATTACACAAGGGATATTTACAGTGTTCCTTTATTAAAAAATTCCTGGATGCTTGGTATTTCGATAGCAAATGGTATTCTACATCTACTGCAGAACAACAAGTACCGCCTGCTGTTGCCCGCGCCACCTCCTGGCGGCATATGAGGAATCACGCGGCAACAGCAAAGAAAGGTTCCACTAGCTAGGTTTCACGTTCTGCTGGGAACGCACGTGGAGCACGGAAACGCGGTTCTATAACCCTTGAGGTCGGCCGCCTCGATTCACGCCCGTCTAGACCGTACTGCAGCGCTGGGAACCCCGCCTCTAGCAGTGGAACGCGGTAAATTCAAATCACCTTGAGCAAACCTTTAGTGTGTTTACCCTGGGATGAGCGCGACGGAACAGGAACAGCATGAGAGGTGAGCGGGAAAGCGAAGGGGGGCATTTCCTTGGCAAATGTCTACAAAGACTATCGTCTTTTGACGAGATTTGCAACGAAAGGAGCAGATACGCGGCCAATTTTTTGTCACAGGGTGCTTAGTGATGTGATTGGGTCGAGTCATTTTGGAGCCGCTTTTGGAGCAGCCAAAAGTAGATTTTGGAGCAGCAAAATCGGATTTCGGAGCAGCCAGAACGGGCATTAAGATTTGAGAAATATTGCTAGAAGGGGAGCAAAACAACCCAGAGGAGCAGCATCCTGGATACACATAAATGTTTAAACAAGTAAAATGCCTTCGGTGCAGACGAGTTTCTGCCGCACAGATGTCTTTTAGGAGTGCCTATGAAATGCCTCAAGACAAGCACCGAAAGAGTTTGTGCGAGTGTGTACATGCATTCACTGCATGAGCCAACAACAGATCATGAAAGAACTTGAAGTTGTATTTTAAAACTGACTATCGGTGTAGCATTCCAATCGGTAGGCTACAGAACGTTTCGTAAAACCATAATAAACGGAACACAGTGACACGCGACAGAATGTACTGAGTGCATTCTATGTAAAAGCTTCTAACGCCCAGCCTAAATGTCTGTTTCTCTCCGGGCTCCCAAGACGAAATCGCATGCTACATGTCCTCTCCGACTTCGACACTCGCTTTCCAATTTTCAGGGGACTAGGTTTGCAACAACGGCAACTCTGTGGCATTTTTGAGCAGTGGGATTGGTCAACCAAAGAATCCATCGCGAGCACGGCGAGAAAGCTTCGCGTTCAACCATCGTCGTCGTTAGACGGAGGGGTGCATGGTTTTTAAATTGTTTTTGTGTCCTTTTTCATTTGCCACGCTGCAACTCTCGGCTGTGTACTTGTGTTTCGCCTCGAATATGTGTGAGTGAGCTTTCCGTTGCGCCGAATCTGGACATTTATAAGCCACTCAACAACGGTATCGCCTATCATATTCAAAAATAAAACAGAAAAGAAGAGCCGAAAACGAAGAAAAGAGCGCGTACGGACACAGCATCTTTATGCTCCTTTTTTGGCATTTTTTTTTTCTTCTGGCATAATGTACAACTCGCTCAAGCATCTGTTTTAGTACTTCCTACTTGCGCTAAAATCCCGGTTAAACAACCCCTAGATAAAAAGGCCGCAGTGAAGACTGCCTTATTTTTGGCCTTCACGCGGTGATCTTTTGTGGTGCTTAAAAAGAACAAAAAACTAGCTTGGCCACTGATGCCGGCGAAGCGGCCACCTGACGCCGTCTGCTCAAGGAGGCGTTGACAGATTCCACCCATTCTCCCACACCACTATTACGTCACTGAGCTAAGAAAAAAAAAACATGAACCATTCCACTCTGGGCCGGCGGACGTCCAGCGGAGCTTTTTGGCACACGACATTGAAGTAACACAGAATTTAGGCCTAACTGAACGCGAGTAAACCAAATTTGACGGGCGATAGCTCCGTTCTCGCGCCGAGATCTATAGCGCAAGACAAAACCCGCTTTTCAGCACTACCCACCCCCCCGCCAGTCTTTGGCAGTAACTAGTTACTAGTAACGCGTTAACGGTAACTAGCTACTTTTTCAGTAACTAGTAGCCGCAAATTATAGTTACTTTTAGGTTAAAGTAACTTGTAGTTTTTTTCTTTCACTTCACCCACGCTCACTCATTGTCATCTACAAAGGAAGTTGGCTTTCCTGCGGGGCGTTTTCGCGTTACAGACAGTGTTAATGACAGTGAACGATACAGCGTTAACAGCAACACTGTTACTTTATTACACAGTAACTGTAACAGCAAATGCCGCTACACTTAATTCTTTTACGAAAAAAATTCCAATTAAACGCTGACGTATACAGTTCATGCTTTCCAATTTTGCGGACTTCATTCAACCCTATACCCCTTAGCTTTCACCTTTCTACAATACGGCTCCTTTGGCTACGAGGATTGTTTTCCCTGCGGAACACCGAGGTGGGAGGTCGATCTTTAAGGTGACACCTTGAAACTTCTTCGTCTCGAGTCATGCGGAAACAAACAAAAAAAAAACAATGTTGCTAGTTTTATACTTGACAACCCGTCGAAGCGAAGTAATTGTTGGCTAGTTCTTCCAAATTGAACAACGTTGTCTTTTGTCTTCATCGCCCCTTTAACGAGCCCTCCGAAAGAAGAACCAACCCTTAATTTTCTTCCTTGTATCCCTCGAACGGTACAGCTCGCACGGCCCCGTTGGCGCTCTCAAAAACCCGGAAATCAACCCGCACTGTCAAGACTTTCAGCGTTGCTTCATTCGCTCATTTAGAACTCATTCCCCGGTGGCGAACTTCATTACGGAAAATAGAACACGATTCGGCCATGGCGCTAATGGCCTGGGAACGTACTTCCGAAGATGTTGCCCGGAGGAAACTGCCTGGACCCTCCCTCGAAAACGTGCTTTGCAAACGGTAAAAACGCTCCCACTTTCTCCTGCATGCGTTTGGAAATCGAGCGCTTCGAAGTAAAGCGGTGAATGTGAACGCAGCAGAGCTTCACTCGAGAATAAGCGAGACGAAGCGAGCTAAAGGAGCTCGTTACCGAGAATGAAAAGCTGCACTTTAGACGCGTCGGTAGTTGCGTACACTTTTGTCTGTAGTTGCGTACAGGCCTGCTACCTTTGCTGTACCCTATAGGCTGCTCCTGAACATAATCGTACCTGTTCACAACCACCAAATCGAGATATGCGGATCACATATACGTGGCATACCTAAATAAGCAAATCCGTGACAATATTTGCGTTTTTTAACCTATTACTAATCATTTGCAAGATGATACGAGTGGCAAATTCAGTGCGGACGACACGTACAGTCATCTGCAAATGAATTGCGAACACGAAAATATGAACCACAACACGTTTAAGTTACCGTCTACCGTGTTTGCGTGATTCGACAGCGCATGCGCGAGTTACCGCGAACGGTAACTTACCGGCACAGGCTTTACCGTCGCCAGCGAGCTTCCTGAGCAGACGAAGTGTACCCTCGCGTCTTGATTACAGCAAATGCAGTGCGCTCGGCGCTTTATGCTTGGTACAGCGGATAAAAGTAACCTTACTTGATGCTGTTTATAACGTTTTTTCTTGTTAAATATACCCAGGAGAACGACAAACGACCATTTTTCTCCGATGGGCGAGCAAACTGGCCGCCCCTACTCGAGCTTATAAGCTTCGCCCGAATCAGTTCGGATAAGTTTCTGAGCTCGCAAAGTGCTTTTAGGCTTCCAAAATTGTGCTGGGCGAAATAGTGTAGGTGACTGAGTATTTCTACAACACATCTTACTCATTTCTTGCCTGAATATTTAGCGCGTGGGCAAATTCTATTTTACCTTGATTCTAACTCTACTCGGCAGATGGCGCCACCGACGCGTTTCCTTTTTAAAGCTCTACAGGTGATAGCTACAGTATTCTCAAAACAACTACAGTTATTGTGAACGCTTCACCCTAAAAGTGAAATATTCAAGATACTTTAAACGAAAGCAAATAGACATGAGCAACAAAATTATGCGTGACTTGCTTTGCGAATAATTCATGAGATGTCGCTACTTTCGCAATGGCGGCCGGAATACGTAAACCGCAAACAGTGTGCTAAAACGTGTCCTACCGTTTTCAGCGGTAAACGGAAACACCGGCTTCCGGTAACACGATAAACGGTACCGCAAACACGCTAACGATATGCTAAAACGGTCCACTGTTATGTTTGGAAAACCACATTTCCCGGCTTCGTTTCTGTAACTAAGCCACACGCGTCATTTTCACTTGCACGGAAAGAAATCGCGCTGTTTGTGTGTTCCGGTTCATATTTTCGCGTTTGCGTTTTATTTGGCCACGATTGTACGTCTGCTGTCGATTGGCAATCGCGCGATCCGACACTTTCGTGTCTTTCAAGTCTTTACTCTCGAAAGCGTGATTTTGAAAGCCACGCGGAAGTCCGCGAGAATACCTCTGACAGTTTATAGCAAGTAGGCTGGGGACATATTCGACCCTTTACTTTTCCTGCGACAGGCCTACACGAACAGGAAGGAACACACGACGCCATCACGCCCGAGCTGATGAGCCTCCCGCCTTGCGAACATACACACGTACGACGCCGGAAAGACAACCTCGGTGCAACTTGCGAAACCGGGGTTTGGAAACCGACGACCAGGAATATAAAACATGCGACGGGACAGCTGTGGGCGGGGCCCGGAGCAAAGAAGACAAAACAGCTACCGGTTCCGTCTCACTGTACGTCTACTGCGATTTTCCCCGTAGTGAAACACAAGCGCTGGCGACAGCCGCTGCACGAAAAAGGCTGCACCTCCCTCGTTTGGGTTAGTTGCAACCACTGCGGTTTAACGAATGTTGCACGTTCTAAGTGCAACCCAGCGCCAAGAAAGTGAAACAGGCGTACAACCCACACAGGCGCCTGTCCACCGGCTGTTGCAGAATCTTTCCCAGAACGTTGGGAGAAAAAAAAAAGTTTTTTCCGATAAGCCCATAAGCCTCGCACAATACATCCAAACTTACGCAGTTAAAAACAAAATGCAGGAGGTTTTCAAGCTGGGCTATTTGGACAGACATTCTTGGATGAAACAAGCGCGAACTAAAACAAAGAGGAAGGAACTGGAACACAAGGACAGCCGCTGGTCTAACTAAAGTTTCATACCAAGAAGGGTGAATATAAACACAACACAAACAATAAAAAAACTAAAAAACCGCGCATGAGCGCAGCACGTTTACAAAAGTCACGTTGATTGACACTAAACTTGACATTAAACCATAGTTGTTATACCAGCGGCTGTCTAGTGTTCAACTTCCTTCAAGTTCGCGCTGGTTTCATCCAAGAAAAACAGCACCTAAACGGCGCTCGCGACATAGCAGTAGCTGCATACGCAGCTAGGGACAATTTAAAACCCTCTACTTCATGTCCCCGTATGGGCAACTGTTCGTTCCGATGCGAGAGCCAATTGCCAACGGTTAAATTCGCCCAGCATTTGTATGCGACGCCTGATACCCCACTTCAGCAAAGAATTCTAGCTGACTGTGCCGCTGAAAACAACGACTTGCTCGCGGAATGTCGTCGAAGCATCGCCCGTACATAATCTGCATAGCGAGCCTATTATAATTCACAGTGCTTACTGATTTTTACGAAATTTCGATAAGTGTTTCCTAGTTTGGCTGTTTCTCTCCAACGTGCGATTAAACTACGGTAGCAAATGCACGGTTATCACCACCCCTTTGTAGAAAGAAAACGTACCGCCATAGTTTCACGAAGTTAGGTTAATGTGCGGATGGCCAAACGAGTATAGGTGTTTTTTTAACACGAAATTCCGGAGTGCACAAACATTTGAGTGACGTCATATCCACCACGGAAGTGACGCCAGTACAACGGAGCAAGCGGCCTGTAAGGGTGGACCCCTGCACATAGGGTCTTCTTGCGGAGAATCAACCTTTAGAACCAAAGAACACGTTAAACTTGGGTTGTTCGTTTTCGGGTTTTATATTTTAACAAGAAAGTGTTCTACGCTGGGATACACCAAGATTTCACTGACGTCATGTCCGTCACGGAAATGACGCCGTACACCTTTACCGAAGCGACCCGTCAGCAGGACGTCACTCGCCAAGCACACCCACAAGACAGCCGCCGACCCGCAAATCATGCTCAGCTGCAGATTTCGCTACACATTTCACTTTCGTGTTTTATCGGTTCCTATGATAAACACAATTTTTTTATTATTATTGTGAAATTGTAGCTGTTCATCTCCGCACTTACCGGAGCTGAACTCCCGCCATTCTCATCAGACTAATCCCAAGAACGTATCCATAAAATATCCGACGCAATACAGTAAAGCTTAACCTGAAAACGAAAAGCTTAATTTGAGCGGAAATTCAGTTAAACTAGCTTTCGTGAAATGGCGTATACCTATACCGTTCTCGTGTATACAACATCTTCGCGCGAGCGAAGTTTCACTTGAGGAAAGTCTCACTTGGGCGCAGTTTAACTTGAGCAAAGTTTTACTGTAGAGTGGAGTTCCGCTTGGAAGAACTCGTCTTCTTGGGTCTCGCCAGAGGTTCGTTCAATTTATGCGCTACTGTATTTCGACAAGAGCTTCGTTTTGCGTACACAAAAAGGACACACCCCACGGCACACCTTCACTCGACCAAAGAGATCATAAACGTATACGAATGAACGACTGTCGCGTATAACCGGCGTAGCCACACAGCATCCCACTTTGCCAGAGCACGTGATTCCGCAATCGGGACGGATACGTTGGTTCCGTGCCATGCACGCGTGCGCAATGGGTAGATAGGCCACCCACAGCCCGAAGGTTCGGAGTGTGGCCCCACAAGAGTGATTGGTCGAAGCGAGAGAAACCACGACATCCACGTCCCCGTCGGCGACCGGGGGTCTGAATTACAGAAAATAGGTGAGACATAAGGGGACAGGATCCGAGGCGAACCCCCCGACAGCGCGTGACGAAAGTGCACGCGACAAGCCATGACCGCTGATGGAAGACCGGTTGATTAGCGGGCCGGGCCGTCACCACGGCGACCTCGGGAGTAATTGCACGCCGAAGTGTGCACCTATATACTCGGAGTAGGCAGCGATAGTCGCTCTAGGCTGGAGGAGACGTAACGCCGTTCGCACACCTGAAGCCGGCAGCAAACGAGAGTTGTGCTTCATCATCATCATCATCATCATCACCAGCCTATCTACGACCACTGCAGGGCAAATGTCTCTCCCATTAATTTCCAATTACACCGGTCCTGTGCTAACTGCGACCAATATATCCCCGCAAGCTTCTTGATCTCATCTGCCCATCTAACTTTCTGCCGCCCCCTGCCACGCTTGCCTTCTCTAGGGATCCACTCTGTTGCCCTTAATGACCAACGGTTACCTTAATTGCCTTCGCATTACATGCCCTGCCCACGTTCATTTCTTCTTCTTAATGTCTACTAATGTGTCCTTAACACACGTTTGTTCCCTGGCCCACTCCGCTCTCTTCTTGTCCCTCAAGATTACACCTATCATCTTCCGTTCCATTGCTCGCTGAGTGGTCCTCAATTTAATTTGAACCCTCTTAGTGAGCCTCCAAGTTTCTACCCCGTAGGTGAGTACCGGTAAGATGCAGCTGTCGTGCACTTTCTTCTTCAGGGACAATGGTAGGCTGCCATTCATTATCTGAGAATGCCTGCCGAATGCACTCCACCCCATTCTTATCCCTATGATTATCTAGTTGTGCTTGAGTGCATTCAATTGGGAGCTCGATTAGTAGAGCAAAATATTTGCAGTGTGCAGTATTCCGCCCTCAGAGCTCACAAGTGCGAAGAAACCACGTTGACGAGTAGACCTTCATTCAGTAAAAGTGCTGGTGTTAGGACATCCGCCCGCTGGGAGGCGTCCTTAGACGTCACGAAAACACACGATTTGGCAGGTGAATCAGAATTTTAAAGGGACCCTGCAACACTTACTACCATCGAGTACTCGGAATGTATTTTGGGGTAAAGTCTATTATCCCAGCAATCTCTTCCTTCAAGTATTATGAAAATCCGTTCACTGTTACCGAAACTACGCGCGATGAGAAATGGTGCATAATTGTTCCCTCTCAACTCGACCGCGGACAACGCGACGAAAGCTGCGTGCTCTCTCCCGGAGAGAGGGGCGGTTAGCGACGCTCTCTTCGGCGGCCAGGGAGTTTTCTCCCTTTCTCCGCAACGTGGAGGGGTCTACTTCCGGTCTGGTGCCGCAAAAAAGCGGGCACGGCTGCCTGCTCGCAAGCGCGCGCTCAGGCTGGTAGGACGCTTTCGAAGCAATAAACATTTGTTGTCGAGTGGTCTCGTTGAAAGGGGAGTACTGAGTCCGTCACTCAAACTCCGCGCGCACTCAAAACACAAAAGAAACAGCAATGCTATGCGTACAGGTTCAGGCATAAAAGAGGTTGGTACACAGCGCCAAAGACTGCGGATCGTCACAGGAAATGAGGAGTGAGCCGCGAAGTTGACCAGCGACAACCAATAGGACAGCCAGGACAGCCATGGCCTCAATGACGTCGTTTAGGTCATGCTAGGGACGCATACTGAGGGAAATTGAAAACAGCGCGGTTGGTTTTTCCGCGTCTTTCACAGCGATTTGCACGCTAACCGCTTCACGTGCACGTGCAATAGTATTTGGCTCAGGTATTCCTGGCAGTGTAATCTAAACGCCGCGCAGGTTTACTTGCACTGCACAAAGAGTGTTGCAGGGTCCCTTTAAGCTAGAGGCGCAGACATCGCCTCTTCCCGTCACCCCTCGCACACGCACGTAAGACGGGAACATACCGAAAAGTAGGTGAAGTACGCTAAGCTATCATGCGCCGCGCCTAGGGAGCTAGGCGCGGCGCATGTAGGCTCCCTAGCTAAGCAGGCCAATCGCACTAAAACAAAGCGAGTTTTCTAGGGCACTCGTGGAAGCCACGACGACACTTACAGTAGTCTCGCGATAATTCAAACTGATAATTCACACTTTCAATTAATTCAAACAAATTTCAAATTTTTGGCTGGCCCGCTCTCCTTTCAACCCTATTTAAAAGCCGCCTAATTCAAACTCCGTCACTCGGTTAATTCGTACTTTCTGCGTGTCCATATTGAAAAATGTCTACTGCTTTACCGTAACTATTTGAAAATTTGCGTGCCTGTATAATCATAACAGTCGAAAAATGAGAAATAAGCGCATCAAGCCTTCAAGGAAAAGGGCGTGGCTAATAAACAAACGTTTGAAACAAAGCACAAGTAAAGTAGACCGCGATGTTTCTCAACTTTCTAACCTTATTTACCGTTTTCACGATGCGAATTAGAAATCAAAACAACGAACAGGCCTCCAAAAACGTCTAAACATGATTGACTGTCCACACTCGTCGAAGCGGTCAAAACCACACGGGCCACTGTCGTAAAAACAAAAAGAAAAACGCCATATCCCTAATTCGAGTGTCAGCAAAAAAAAAAAAAAAATCACGACACGGCGGTTACGAAAGTGACGCGCACGGCATTCGGCTTGTGGACCTTACGCATCTGCTTTCTGTTTATTTTGTGCAGTCGGGGTTTAAAAACGCTTAGAAATTAAAAAAAAATGGGATTAAAATCAATGCATGATCGTATACCCGCCGCGGTGGCTCAGTGGCTAAGGCGTTGTGCTGCTGAACACGAGGTCGCGGGTTCGATTCCCGGCCGCGGCGGCCGCTTTTCTGACGGAGGCGAAAAGCAAAAACGCTTGTGAGTACGAGATTTCGCCGCACGTTAAAGATCCCCAGGTGGTCAAAATTAATCCGGAGCCCTCCACTACGGTGCGCCTCACCGCCTGCGTTGCGTCGGCGCGTTAAACACTGCAATCAATCAATCAATCAATCAATCAATCAATCAATCAATCAATCAATCAATCAATCAATCAATCAATGCCTAATCATAATGAGTGCTCTCGCCTTGCCCAGAGTCTTATATATGAGAACTATACTGATCATTCAAACTTCTGATAATTCAAACAAAACCCTGGGGTCCCTCCTTCGAGTTTGAATTATCGCGAGTCGGCTGTATTTCGATTTAATTTGCGGGTCACGCGCGCTCGTCGTCGTAAAAAAAAGAACACGATTACTGCCACTCTGGTGGAAAGACGGGGGGGGGGGGGGGGGAGGGGTGAAAGGAAATCTTGCATTCCACCCCCCAGACTCGCACCGCGGGCGCCCAACGTAATTAAATCTGAAAACCGGGAACCGCGAGAGAAGGCGCCGGAACACTGCTTGAGCTTCCAGCATCTACACGCAACGCCGGGACTGCAAAGGTCGCCAAACGGCACGAACGAGAGAATCAGCGCAAATGAGAATACGGAACCAATACAGCGACACGAAGCAGATATACGGCCACTCCGCCGTATGTACAAGCTAATTAAGCGGCGACCTTTCGGAAGAAGGCGCGTGTCGGCGGAGCCTAGCGAGCTAACCGATCAGATTGACCGCGAGGCTGGCCTCGAGACAACCACAACCCGCGGTCGTAATAGGCCTCTCTCCCCGCGAAGCTCAGCGCGCCGTTTGTTTATTCGAGCGGCTACGTGAGCTTGCTTTGGTCGTTAACTGTTAACTGCGCTCGCTCTCTTTTGCGGGCGCCGTTTGGTTGCTCCCTGCAGGCTAGGCCGACACACCGGTACAAAAAGTAAACAAATAACACGCAGGAAGAAGCAAACATGGGCTGCGGTAGAGGGGGCAGTGGTGCGTGAGAAGTAAAGCGGTATTGTTTGTGTTCCGCACGACAAGCAGAAAGAGTTTTGTTTTGTTTTGTTTTCATTTTGCGGGCTCACCGCCTGTGACAACGTCATGTTTCGTCTGCAGCAGCCCACACATTTGGCGCCCAACGTGAGAATTCCCGAGGCCACAGGGCAACGTGAACACTGTGACGTTGAACAAGTGAAAAGCATAATGTTGAACATGTGAACACGTGAACGCAACGCGAATACTATAATAACGTTGGTAGAAAAACGAGTTTCTGCACCACCCAGAGTTTCATAGCAACTACAGTAATACCTCGTTAACTCTCTAACTCACGTATCTCGAAAAATCGGCTAAGTCGAAATTTTCCGCGGCACCGAACCATTTCCTTCCTATACGTCCAGTGTATTTGTTGCCATTTATTTCGAGGTATTTTTTCGGACCAAGCTGCGGATATCTCGAAATCTTGACTGACAGCGCAACGAAAATTTCACCGCCGCGGACAGTTTCACAAGATTCACGCACGATGCTGCCGCGCCTACGTCACTCGATTTTTTTTCTCGTTTAGCCGCGCCTACCGCAAAGCCGATGCTTTTCCCGAACGTGAAATCTGAGCCTAGAGGCATATCAACTTTGTCCAACAACCCTATGGGACGTCATGCAACGGTATACACATGCGCAGAGGTACAGCAGGATGAGCGCGTGACAGGAGGACTTACGGACGCCGAAATCGTTGAAATGCCCAAAAAAGGAGATCTCTCTCTCTCTCTCTCTCTCTCTCTCTCTCTCTCTCTCTCTCTCTCTCTCTCTCTCTCTCTCTCTCTCTCTCTCTCTCTCTCTCTCTCTCTCTCTCTCTCTCGAACGGTGAACCGCGGCAAAACAACACAGACCCGAAAGCGCGGAACGCTAAAGGCCTTACTGGAATTACTGTGCACTTTAATCACGCGTGCGTGTCAACATACTACACAGAGCCAGTGCATCACGTTACGGACGCCACACCTATAGGTGTAAGAAGTGTCTGCATTCTTCTTAAGTTTCATGATAGCGGATGGAAGAATGTAAAATCAACGCATGGTCAGAATCATTGCGGCATGCCAAATACAGGGACATCTGCAATTACGCGCCAACAGCTAGTTTCAAGAAGCTGAGGAGTCACTATGCTGCCTGATAATCGCTAGATAGAGCACGATGGCTGAAAGGTGAGAAACGAGTGCATGCGCTGCAAGTGACACGTAAAACAAGGATGTGCGAATATTCGAAATCTTCAAATTCAAAAAGGAATAGCCTCCTATTCGACTCGATGAACGAACCTAACAGTGCGCATTTGAAACGACCCGAAATTTCGATTACTGCTTGGCCCATTCCCGAACAAATGTCGGAGAGCTTTCAGTTAACTCATTATGTGAGCCATATGGTAACGAAAAAAAAACCTGTCCCCTCTGTCGCTTCTTTTCACAGCAAAAGCTATATTAATCCGGGTACAAACCCAGAAAACACCTCGTTAGGTCAATGCCTCGTAGCGTCCATCTGACCTTCAAGCTCAGCCAAGGTCAAGCAAGCGCCTCGTGCGGTTCCGGACCCAAAGCGTCTAACCGCTCGTTCGTTCCAAGGGAAAAAGGGTGCCGACAGGGGGCAAGGGGGTAAGAGTTACTGCGCGATCGTGCCTACAGCGCCGACTTCGCCGAGCACATTCTTGTGTTCTGAATTTCCCTCTTCTGAAGTCGTAATGGGGAGGCCGCGTGTAGTCCGAACTCAAGCTTCGCTTATCCCCTACCTTCACAACGTGGAACAGCTCACGGATTTTTTCGCGTGTTTTTACGCATGATGTACTCATGCCAGCTGCGGGTTATTCGCCGTTAGTGTTCGAGGAATGCCACCGTGCCAATCTACCATGGTCCCTAGACATATTATTTAGGGACCATAAATCTACGCTCCATCTCACCAGATAGCTGTAGCATGGTAAAAGCCACGAAGCGTGCAGCGGCAGTGCTCCTGCGCAGCGACATATAGCGCACTCATTGCGCGTAATGCTCCTTGATTACATCACTGAACTAGGCATTGTTGTATACATAATGCAATTTACGCTGCCTCTTTATACAATAATGCAATTTACCTGTTAACCTCTTTAAGAGGTTAACTCTTTTGCTTTAGTACTGCAATTTAATTGTGTTCTTTAGAAGTTCCGCCTATGGAAAAAAAAATCCGCGTTAGGTAATTTTTTTATTTCCCTTGGCAGATCTAACGTGATGCCTCCCCGCCTGCCTGTGGCGCAGCATGAAAAAAGGCTACGGCAAGCGACGGTACGACTGAAAAATAGATCGGAGCGCACCTTCGATCGAAACAACGTTCTCCGTAATGAAAAAAAAAAATGTAGCATGACCCAAAGCAATTTGAAGACAGAACGGGGCTTACTACTAAACTAACAAAGGAACGAAACATCCAGAGTCCCCGCGTGTGGCGCAGATTTAAACGCATTGTGGATCCGCATTTCACGTATATACCAGGTCTATATACACACCGACACCGAGGCACATATTGGTTTCGTAATTGAGACCTGCACGACGAAAAGGTGACCCCGTCGGCGACAAGGTTGGGCTAATCCCCACGGACGTCGACTGCAGCTCTCTCTCTCTCTCTCTCTCTCTCTCTCTCTCTCTCTCTCTCTCTCTCCTCTCTCTCTCTCTCTCTCTCTCTCTCTCTCTCTCTCTCTCTCTCTCTCTCTCTCTCTCTCTCTCTCTCTCTCTCTCTCTCTCCTTACTCTTACTGTTGCGCTCCACCAAGTAATTTCCATCCAACCTTCCGCGTAAACCCTAGGGACCGCGGCGCGCGCAAAAAAACCCTAACCAACTCTTTTTCATTAATACCAGTGCCCGACGTTTGTTTATTTTACTCCCTCATACCCAGGCTTTGACGCCGCGTCAGGTAAGGTTAAGCAGGTTTATCTAACCGACAATGCGACACAGACGCGGGACACATGGGAATCGCTGCAAACGCGATACGCGAGCGCCGGGATTATGGGAGGATTAATAGTGGGTATTCACGGGGATTAACGGAGGGTATTAGCCGGAATCACGCTAGTAACTTGCGGCGCATTACATGACCGAGTTCACATATGTAAACGAGGTTATATATATAAGTTACAGAGCAGAAGAAGGTAACGCTGGATGTAGGGACGGGGTTAAAGACGAAAAAGCCACCGCAAGCATGCGGCGCGGTTGCACGAGACACGTAGAACAGCAAGCATAAACATGTTTATATATATATATATATATATATATATATATATATATATATATATATATATATATATATATATATATATATATATATATATATATATATATATATATACAGAAAGAAATGCCGGCAGTCTACAACGCCAAAGAAGGCATAGGGGAACAGTTAGACGATTTATTACCGTTAGTGACGTTACGTTATTTTTTATTTTATTATTAATTACGTGAGAAAGAAAGAAAGAAAAACACGCGCCCAGAGTGGGGACCGAACCCACGCCTTTAATAAATAAACGGTAATAAATCGTCTAACTGTTTCCCTATGCCTTCTTTGGCGTTGTAGACTGCCGGCATTTCTTTCTGTATTTCCTAACGAGCCCCTCATTTCCAAACCATATTATATATATATATATATATCCTCCTTCCGTCCTAAAAACGCGCAAAAGTGAAAAAACTTTTTCAGACACGTTTTATTTGGCGTCTTGCCTATGGAAACAAGCACAGAAAAATTACAAAAAAACAGTCAAATTTTCATGGTACCCATCTGGGTACTCAGGGTCTCAATTTGTGTGAAACGCAAGGAAGCAGTTGCGGTTATGCAAGCATACACAAACATCACACATCAGGCACCTGGAATGCCGATGTGGTCTAGAGCTTTTTGTAACACGAAAGTGTTTTATTCCTGGATACATAAATATTTGAGTGACGTCATATCCGTCATGGAAGTGACGCCGTACAACGAAGCAAGCGGCCTGTAAAGGGTGCACCCCTGCACACAGGGTCTTCTTGCGGGGAAGCAACCTTTAGAACCAAAGAGTACGTTATACTTAGGGTTGTTCGTTTTCGAGTTTTATATTTTAACACGAAAGTGTTTTATGCCGGGTTACACCAAGCTTTCACTTGCGTCATATCCGTCACGGAAATGATGCCAGTACACCTTTGCCGAAGTGACTCGCCAGCAGGACGTCGCTCGCCAAGTACACCCACCGACCCGCAAATCATGCTCAGCTTCAGATTTCACTGCACATTTCGGTTTCGTGTTTTACCGATTCCCGTGACAGAGGAATCAACCATTTTTTTTTCTTTCTTTGTTCTAATTCTCTTTTTCCCTTTTTTAGCCACTAAGCGTCAAATTGCTGAAACATTTGATGTTGTTTAATGGCTCCATTTGAAGTCGGAATCGATACTGGGTTTAGAAGGTTACACCCCGAAAAGTTGCTAATAGTCTCACGACCTTAGCCATCACGAACCGGTAGGATCGTTTACCACGACCGTAAAAATAAGCTTAGTATTCTGCAATCAACTAAAGTTGCCACACCCCGCTGGGAAATCAATCAATCAATAAATCAGTTTGCTTGAAGCATTCCGGTGTACGGGTTTTCCGGGAGCAAAAGAAGCCAGCGACTATTTGAAAGGTTCCTCGTCGCTCGCGTGCACAGCGGCAATTTGGCAACTAAACAAATGCGGCCCTAGCGCGAAACGGAAGCGGCCGCTCCTAATCACTCGTGATTGGGTCAATGATGCTAAGCTCCGCCCTACGCGCTTGCCGCACCCGCCTTCCGGCATTCGGTCACTGCAAGAAAAGAAAAAAAAAAAAGAGAGGGTTCTGCCCCCTGAACGGAAGCTGCAGGTTTTGCCGCTCGCATAGAAGAGAATTTGCCGCACTGTGGGTCAATAGGATGGCCACCAGGCCCTCTTCTGGAGAATCGCCTTTTCGCGCGTATAAGCAGCACCAAAAATTGGAGAATTTCAGTGGCAAAGTAAAGGTTCGGATAATAAGCGGGTTTTTTTTTCCTTTAGTGCAGCTTCACGGCAATGCGCGTTGTGCCGTGAAGCTCCTACGCAGTAACACTGACTAAGCCTTCGGTGGCAGCGATTGCGCAAAATATACAAGGACAGGGAATAAAAAACAAGGTCGAGCCCACTCTAACAAGTGAAATTTATTAGTGAATTGTGACTTTCGCCTTGGAGTCAGTGCATTCTACTTGCTAAATATACGCCTTTTCTGTCTACGTAATATGTGATGTGTTGCTCGAGCAGTAGCTTTGCTGCAGCCTTTCCTGTATGAAATGTGCGGGCAATACGCGAGGATTTTTTTTAAACACGGAAGTTTTTTTTATGCCGGGATCTACCGAATCTGACAGACGTAATATCACGGAAATGACATCGCCAGAAAAAGTTCCATCGCCGCAACGGGAGAAGCCAGGCGCTTTACAAATTGGGCTATGAGCTGAAGCGCAGGCAGCTGTGTGAACGCGCCATATATATCCTTCCTATAACCTTCTCCATTTAGATGGTGCTGCCGTCTAGGAGAGGTTAAATGAACTATACTCGGTTACAACTTAAGAACGGCACCGAAGTTGCCGCTGTGCCTTATCACCGCAGCCGGATGTCACTCCACGCAGCACAAGTAGCGCGTTACTAGGAATATTTTGAACATGGCACGAGCCGTTTTTGTATCTTTTTGGACCTAATATGCTTATAAACTACTGCAGCGACGGCAAACAAACTACGTGAGAAAAGGCAGACGATATGACGCATTATTGGCCGTCTCCTTTCAAAACGCGCGCGCCCGTTGACATCCGGGTCCGTCGCTTAGGCGGAGTGATACCGTACATGAGCTGGTGCCGTTCTTAACTTGTTCCCGAGTATAGCGCATCACAATACTCATCAGCGTTGACAGGTGGCCCCACCTGAGCTCTTCGCAACGCAACCGTCTGCCCTACACTCCACGAAGCAGGAACGCGGTGGTCGCACATTGCCAAAGCGACGCGCCAGCAGGTCGTCGCTCGCCAAGCACACCCACAAGACAGCCCCGCAAATCATGCTCTTTCGCTGCAGCGGACCATGACTTCATCAAACGATTCGCTGGCAACCCGTTCGCATGGTTTGCGAGCGCGTGTGGTTTCATTCGGGTTTATACGCAGTGCTCCGGCGCGTGTAATCCAGTGTCTAATGTTGATGCATCTGACGGTGGAACACCGACGAAATATAAATAGCGATGTGCAAGTTCATATCGATGCAGAATAAACATTCAACTGATCCTGCGAAGGCACGTTTCACTTTCGTGTTATACCAATTTTTATGAAAGAGGGATCAACCACATTTTTTTCTGTTTCGGCGGGCTGAAACAGGGGGGGGTGCGGGTTATATGCAGGGGCGGGTCATATACGCGCGAAAATACGGTACCTGCCTCGCGTATACCGCAGGTGACGTCCCTGACTTCGCTAAATTCACTGCGCCGAAACCGATTCTTGCCAATCCCGACGCCAATTCGGACGTACAGAATCCCGTAAAAATAAGCCGTTCAGGCGGAGGAGAGAGGCGGGAGACTGGAGCGAGGCGTGAAAATAAGATCAGAAACAACGCCGAGTTAGCAAAGGGCAGCGTGTTGCCGCCCCACTGTATTTCAGCATCATCATCATCACCAGCCTATCTACGCCCACTGCAGGGCAAAGGCCTCTCCCATTAATCTGCAATTACCCCGGTCCTGTGCTAACTGCGACCAATTTATCCCCGCAAACTTCCTGATCTCATCCGCCCATCTAGCTTTCTGCCGCCCCCTGCAACGCTTGCCTTCTTAGGGACCCACTTTAATGACCAACGGTTATCTTGCCTTCGCTTTACATGCCCTGCCCACGTCCATTTTTTTCTTCTTAATTTCTACTAATATGTCCTTAACACACGTTTGTTCCCGGACCCACTCCGCTATCTTCTTGTCCCTTAATGTCACACCTATCATCTTCCGTTCCATTGCCCGCTGAGTCGTCCTCAATTTAAGTTGAAGAGTTTCTGCCCCGTAGGTGAGTACCGGTAAGATTACCGGCACGGATAAGTACCGGTAACAACGGTTACCTACCCTGATATAAGTGTAGGTAACCCTTGTTTAGACAAGTGGACTAAGGAGGACAAAGGAGCCTCCTTGTCCATTCGTAGTTACCGCCGAACAGTGCGAACGGCCAGTAGTGCCGATAGCGTACGGGATACCCTGAAGTCCGAACATCGATCGTCAGTTTTTGCCGCCGTTGTTCTCTCAAATCGGTGTTTATCGCATAAATCCGAAATGTTCGAAATTTCGCCGGCGCAAGTTTTCGGGTTCTTTCGTATTAATCGGAAACCCCAGAGCTATAGTTATAACCCCTGCAGCTATACCTTCCAATGCAACAGTGTTTCGAGGACGTTCCCGTGTTTCTCGTGCACTACAATTACGGCCGCCGACAGCACATTTCAAATAAACGCGGGACCTCTTGCGATCGAAGCACCACATTCCAGCCACCCCATTTCAACGGCTTGTACTGCCGCCAGTTTCGATACCTCGGCGACCAACTCTTAACTCACGTGCATCAAAGCGAAGATTTCTATGTCTTAGTGGTGGCGCATGTAGCGTCGAAAACGCACTGCGGGAAAGCCGACAAACTATGACGATGATGGTGATCGTGGACGAATTAAAAAAAAAAGAGAAACGCTGCCTGTGCTCGGATTCGAACCTCGGTCTTCGGCGTTACGAAGCCGACGTCTACCCGAATGCGCCATTCGGACACGGACGAAGCAGTTTGGATTTTGAGAGGGGTGCATGGACACACAAAATAAGGCAGGAAAGTCGTGCACCCCTCCGCCTAACGACGACGATGGCGGGACGCGAAGCTTACTTCGTGCGGAATCGAATGGCGAAAGGTCAAAGTCAAAGCCGTTGCGATCAAATGTCCAAACTGCGTGCGAGCCAAAGTGAAAGCACACCGAGTCAAAGTCCAAACTCGGACGACAACCAAGCAACCTCTCAGAAGAAAGCTTCGCTTTCAACTATCGTCGTCGCTAGACGGCGGGGAGCGCGATTTTTACACGGTGCCTCCGCTCTACTCTACGTACAGTACAGGTACCTGGCTTCCAGTTCTTGGGCCGGCAGTAGACTACGCCGTACTGCCCGGTGTGGCGGCACTCGACGCGGCAACGATGCCGGTAGCTACCGTGCGGCTGCGGCGTAGGGGCGGGCCAGTTCGAAGCGCTTTTCACGCATGCGAGCTGCTCTGGAGCGGCACGGGGACTCGTGCTCGGCGACACCGTCTCGAAGCCGTTGCCGCCCAGCGAAATTTCGCTCCGGCGGCGAACCTGCGACGTCGCTGACGACGACGGTCGCGCGACATCTTCGACCGAGGGTAGCGTAGAACGAGCTGCACACTCGGGCTGTTGATGCTGCTGCTTCTGCTGCTTGTGCGGCGGCCCTCCTTTCGACGAAGACATGACGTTTTGGATCCCAAGCCGAATCCGAAAGAAGGAAAAGTTCCGCGGCGTCTCCGCCGGCGCCGACTCGGCGGTCGAGCCGCGGTTCGGCCCGGCGGCGGGCTCGGCTGCGCGTAAACAACCGCCCAGCAGACGATCACACTCGCTCAGGACGCCGCCATCTTGTGAAGGTCACGCGCGCAACGCACACACGCCGCGGGAGGGCGAAAACCAGCGAAAACATCGCTTTGTTGCACCGCCGCGCCATCTTTCGGCAGGTGGGGGAATCGGGCGAAGACACGAGTGGAGGAGGGAGAGGGGAGGGGGGGGGGGGCGTCATTTCGTCTCCTTTCTCTTCGTCTTCGCCGCTGAGGCCACGGGTTGGCGCCCAGGGCCGGCGGAACACAGCCGCGGCGCGTTAAAATGCGCCGCCGAACGGGGTGCCGGTCGTTATGACTTACAAGGCGGTGTTTCGGTCGTGAATGATTGGTGTTTCGCGTATTTTATGTGTTTTGTGTGTTTTATTAGGGCCGAGGCCGTAAGTGCCGCATTTTGCGAAAACCCGTCGTCGTTATTGTCTGCACAAGGCGGCAGCAGCTGTACAGTGTAAATAAAAACACGTGTCACCCAACGGGATTTGAACCCGGGTCTCCACATTAGCAGCCCGTCGCGCCAAAGGTGGCGTCGTTGTTGGTGTTTTTTTTTTTCTTAGCGGCACGTACCCCACTTTGGGGATTGTCCAGGAATGGGGGGGGGGGGGAGCCTTGAAGGGTGATGTGCCCGCTTCACAAAATTCACAAAACTGCGAATTGAAAACGTGAAAGTTGTAGAATCGTGCCTGCCACGTGACACCCGAACTTGACGGTACGTGAGTATAACAGGTGCACACCAGCCGCGCGGAACTATGGTCACAGGGAAACTGTGACGTGTGTCAGTCTGCTTGCTGACCGCCTTAAGTCGAAGAGACGAAAGCGAAGAAAGACACGCAAACGCGGTGTAGCAGTAACGAGGCCGGTCGAAGCAATTCCCGTTCCAAAGCGAAGAAAGATACACTAACACCATGAAGCAATAAAGGAGTTGTTCAAAGCAGGGATCCTTTCCCGCCATTTAGCTCTCAAGACTCAAAATAACACCAAGGGACGTACAAGCCGCGCAACTGAAACGAACTGGAGGTTTTAGCGAAGAGAGAGAGAGAGAGAGAGAGAGAGAGAGAGAGAGAGAGAGAGAGAGAGAGAGAGAGCAACTTTGTTGTGCGTCCGGTATGAGGTCATGGGAAAAGGAAGAGGTTCGAGATCTTCCTCAGTCCTCTTCACCCTTTTAGGCGGCAGCCAGGAGTCCTTGGTCCCCGGCGGCGCCTTCAGCCATCCGGACGAGGTCTGCAATGGCATCACAGGAACCGACCGCTCTGCAGCCGATTGGGAAGCCTTGTTTACGGTTAGTGAACCTAGATGACGCCACCATACCGTGGCAAGCCGTTTTCTGCTTCTGCTTTGTTTTTCACCGCACTTGAACCTGGCTCGTTTTTGTTCAAATATAAAATAATCGTACCGTGAAACATCGTGCTCACTCAAAAAATAGGGTCACGTAAGTCACCGTTGCTTGCGTCAATCGGCCAGTGTCGTCTGAGACTACCGCAAAGCGCCGCAGTGCTGTGCAGCTAAACCAAGCATAGTTCGGGCAGTACCAACAGCAGTATACGCATCGGTTCTTCTACGTTTACGTGTGCTTTCGTAACGTCCACTGTTGGTCCGACTATTCTTACTGTTATGAAAAGAATGTGACCTAAATTTAAGCGCAAAAAGCTCGTTCGGCAAGCTTATAAGCTCTGCCTAATTTGCGTTTGCTTTTGCCGGTCTCCATCAATCGCAGAGGTGGCTGGTATGACATCACAGGTTCTGTTTCGGGAAATGAGTGAGTGGGTCGCATGGCCATTCCCTTTTTTTCCCCGATTATTTGAGCGAAGTTTACGATAAAAGTGGTGTTACGTATGATTCAAACGAGACAGTCTTTCGAATTAACCAAACTTGTGTTTTGTCTTCATGGCTCCTTTAAGGGAGCCGTGACAATGCCGCACAGCAGAAGAGCTGGGAGGGGCTTCATTTCTCTGAATTAACATTCCAGAGCTTTGATTGCAACTTTTACATAAAATTGTAGCTGATATCAATCATGGCGTGAAGGAATATCAACTCTTAAGGCATACGCTTTGTGAGGTACGAAAAATCGTCGCGAGGTGCTCACAATCGCACAAAAAAAAACGGGGATGACACACGGAAGGCCTTCGCCTTCCCATTTTTAGAAAGCTATAGGCGCTTCCGTAATTTTTTTTTATCATATGTTTTTACAGAATCACCCATATAACATCTCCGAACGGGGAAACGGGAAAGGGGGGGGGGGGACGAGGATTGAAGGCGGAAGCGATGTTAATACATTCGTCAATGACCACCATGAACGGAGCACCACAACGGAAAGAAAGGCTTGAAAAGGGAGACAAGGGCGAGGTGTCAAGTTTACCGACCTGGCGGATGGCTAGGTTTAGTTAAACATTTGAGATATATATCTGCATGCAAAAGAACTTTGAAACGGAGATTTGGAGGGTGGTGGGGAGGATAGATGTTACTTCCGAACGCCCCAGACGTCCAGGATAAATTCGATCACAGCAGAAAGGAGGCATTACTTGTCATATAATTCACCCATTTATTTCCCTGTTCGGTCAAATGTATCGTGCACAATGATTCGTTTGTTTATAAGTTCGTCAGTTACCGCTTATACCACCTTTTCCACATAACGGCACCATTGCGCATGTCTAAACGACTACACAATCAGCGAATCATCACACGCATCTTTGGAGAAACAAATTCATTCAGTTCATCGGCTTTGCCTCGTGCCATAGCACTCTGGAATGACCTACCCGACGTCATTGCCAATTTAACTAATCACGAAAATTTCCGCGAGCAATTAATGGTACATCTATCTCAATAGCATTGTATAATCTCCTTCAATTCTGTTTTTGTTCTTTGTGCTTTTTTTTGCGACTGTGAAATTCTTGTTGTTGCTTGAAACCCCTCCTTGTCATTTTGTGCAACCACTGCTATTAGTTCCAATGTATTGATTTGTATTGTGGCAGAAGTGTCACCCACTACCATTCTTTCCTATGTACCCCCCCCCCCCCTTACTCTATGCTCCGTAATAGAGCCTGTAAGGTATTTTTAAATAAATAAATAAATAAATAAATATTTGATGTAAGATTTATTACATATAATACTACGTTTATTATGCATGCCTGCAACCGAATGCGGGTTAATGACGATGCCTCAGAAGCATACCGATTCCTAAAGGTCGCTCGATAAAGGAAACCAACCACTCCGAAAATGACTGTCTCAACCTCGACCTGAATCATTTTGAACTCCAGACGCAGAGATCTGCACACGTTACAAAAAGCAACCGATTGCTTTAACCTTTAGTTAATCATAAAACGCGAGTCTCCGAAGCGCTGCGTATTCAGCCCTAAAAGCAAAACGTAATCTGTTATCTTCGAGGGGTGAATTAGTCACGAGAAAAATATTTTCTAATGCCAGCTAATGTTCTCGTGGCCATTGGATACGCACACAACTACAGAAATTTTTACAGGACGCTTTTTTTGTTGTTGTTGTTATATGCACCAGATTACGTGCAGAAGTGCTACTTGCGTCCCGGGGCTCTTCGCAATTTTGACACTATCACAAATATTCGTTCGTGATTGGCTGAGCTGTTCGGCACCAGCCAATAACGGACGACTATTTCCCGGACGACAATTTTCGGTAAGACGTTCCCGGGTTCCTGTCGCAGTAGAAAATGATACACCGAGTCCCTCTCCAGCGTACGCACAAAGCGGCTTATCCGATCGACCGCGCCGGTCTGCAAAACCAAGGGCTCGCAGACGACAGGAAACGCGGGACATGCGGCGGTGGCACCATCTGGAGCCATCGCGCGAGACCTTCAACGGACCTGAAGACGGAGGGAAGGCGGAGGAAAAGAAAAACAAAAAAAAAAAGAGGCCGCACCGCCGCGTCGTTTGCGGAGTGCTCCCGTAGGTGGAGCCACCCCTTCCAGCTCGATGAACCTGATCACGTTCCTAAAGGTTTGCCATGCGGTTTGCTAATTCATGATCCACGGTCTTAAACGGAAGGTTTTAGAAATGCATACAAATGTTTCTGAAGGCCTATTTTGCTTCATCTAGAAATTTGTCACTTCTTTTGGTTTATCCAGTTTTGGCAAGATAGCGCTAGCTTTCTAGAAAGCGAGAGTTTTAGTTCTTTATTTCAGTACAGAAGTACCATATTTCTGAAATAAGCAAACTAGGCCGTTGGGAACCCTTCCGTGGATTTGTAAAACTTTTCGCATTACTGCACGATGGTTTTTGAGCCCGTGAGTCATGAAGTCGTAAAGGTTTTAAGGTGGACAGGTGAGGTCCCCCTTAAAAAAATTCCCCCGCATTTACCCGAGGGGGAGAATGTGAAAGTGCGAATGCACGGTTGTCGGCCCGCTTGCGGCGCTTGCGCTCGGCCCCCGCCGCCCACCGCCTCGCCGCCTTCTCTTCCATCTCTTCCATCGGGTTTGTAGTATCACGTGTACACCACGCAGTTATCAAGCCGCTATAACGCCGCTGAGTCGCCAACGCACGCCGCTGACGACGTAGTTTGAATGCGTTAAAGATATAAGGCGCGTCACTAACGCTGATATCAGCGTCGCCTCCGTGGCTTGGTCGGTAGAGCGTCGCGCTGCGGCCGCAAAGTCCTCGGATCGAAACCTGGCGCCGGATGCTGTTTCTTTTTTAAATATAGAGGAGCACTGCGGACGCCGCCGCCGCCGGCGGTGGATGGTTTGGGGTCGCTTATAAAGTGCATTCGCACTTAAAACCTCGATATAATTTTCTGCAGTGAGAACACATCGTTAACGTTAGACGAGTATAGCGGACAGGCCCAAAGCAGATGCTCCAGGTTCGCTCGAACTAGGCACGTATCACACGAGCCCAAGCTGTGACGGGATGAACGACGATTGCGCTAATAGATCATTTTCTGCAACTGATTGATTGATTGCAGGGTTTAACGCGCCGATGCAACGCAGGCGATAAGGAGCGCCGTAGCGGAGGGCTCCGGATTAATTTAGACGACCTGGGGTTCTTTAACGTGCGCCGAAATCTCGTACACACGGGCGTTTTTGCTTTTCGCCTCCATCAGAAAAGCGGCCGCCGCGGCCGGGAATCGAACCCGCGTCATCGTGCTCAGCAGCCCAACGCCTTTGCAACTGAGCCACCGCAGCGCAGCTGGTATTTCCTGCAACTGTAGACTAAACCAGGGTAGTTCGAACCCCCGTGAAAATGGAAAGAGCATTTCCAGCAAGAAATCATAATTTCTGGCCTCATTTCTGTCTTGATTATTCCAGCTGGAATCGACAGCTTCTAACTACCAAAATTCTAGCTAGAGACGATTATTTCCAGCTTGCGGGTTTTTTTCCCCTTCTAGCTGGACTGACAAATGCTAGCTGGAAGTAAATCTTAATTCAGCTAGAAATAAACTGGAAACTGACTTTCTAGCTAGAAATTCTGCTATTTCTTGCTGGAATATTTCTAGCTAGAAGAAATTTCTGGTTCAATAATCCAGCTAGAAAAAAAAAACATATTTTGACCTGGGAGCTTGCACTGCGTCGCGGTCATTGCCTTAAAATAAGAAGCGCGGTACCACAAGTCCGCGACGATAACGACAGCCCGTGCACGACATCGTTTCACGAGGCTACACCCCGCTACAGAATATAAGAGGACGCGAAAGGGGGGCCAAACAAATATACAGAACAGGCCCTCGTTTACAGTTTAAGATGGCGAAAAAAATTATGGGCTCTATCCTTACTGATTCGGATTACAATTAGAGCGTGGTTTCATTACGGGGAGTTGTTATATGCAGTGCCGTCTCACTGGGTTAAGCTTCCAATAAGTTATTCGCACAAGATTGAGTACGCCCATGGAGCCAAAAATGTCAAACTCCATACGTCCCCGAGAAAACACTTCATTAATACGAAGAAGGTGATTAACAGTGGAGAAACGAGTTAGGATTTCTTCGTAGCGGACATTTTAGGAAAACGAAGTGTCTTTTGATATCGGATCGCATACCTCATTTTTCTGACGCGGCTATGCTAGTCGCCGCCAGGCGCCACCCCGACCTCCTAAACCTACTGAAACTAATAAAGGTTTCTCTCTTTCACTCTCTCAAACAGAAATTTTAAGCGCTAGAATACAAAACTGGAGATTAAGAGGGTTACCCACAAGCTCTTGGCATGCACAAGGAGTTGCATTTCAGTCGACTTAGTGCCGGCGCTGACCGCACCAGGACTGTCTAGTGTGAGAGTTCTGTTTATTACGAATACAGATAGCTGTTTTCCCACCAGAATATCATGTTTCTGCGGCGCTTCACTACAATCGGACGCAGAAAGGCCGCGCTCAATGAACATTGAATATATGAGGTTGCCGCGCTGACACAGCCATTCCAAAACACACACAACTCAAACCCGTTCAGGCACCCGACAGCGAGGCCAAGCGCCCACAGAGCGAAATTTTCAACGGCGCAGCTTTAATTGTTTATAATACAAGTCCCACTCAATCTTGCCCAAACACACGCATTCTGAAGATAGTAGTCAACGGGATAACCGTTGACAAAATCGCTTCCCCAAAATGCTTCCATTTGTAATCCTCTCATAGTCGGCACCCCGCAAGGAGCAGCAACATAAAACGCTGCAAAGAGTCTTCAGCGGTCACTCGACAAACATTCGTTTTCCCGGCTTTCACGCCACTTTTGACGGCGTCGCGTGTGCGTCGACATCTCCACATAAATCCGAGCAGTACGTTCAACGGACAAGAACCCCAAGCCGGAACTGGCTGGCGGTTGAACGGCAACAGATGTGAGACGCGCGCGCTGTAAAGTATACGTACATGTCAACACGCATCACCCTCCTTAGCTTTGATAACCGTTAGATGCCGTGTTTTAATTCTTGCTTTCTGCTCACTAGGTACACTTACGCAATGGAGTAGCAGCGTTACAGTTCGAGTCGTTAAGTGATAGCTCATGCCGCCTGAATCTCTCCTACGACCACAGCAAAGGCGGATGTCGCTCAAGCGACCTCGCACGTCGCTACTATAACGATAGCCACTAGCGAAATGTCACTGCTGTGCAAAACGATAACATACGCCTGGCATCAACGCGTGTATTATCTTTACAGCCTACAGTTGCCGTTCGTCTCGACATACAGGAAAAAATTCCGGGCCATCTTCGCTAATGTGCAACACAGCGCGCGCTCATTGGGCGCCGGAGAACCGTCGGTGAGCAGCAATCGCGCGCTCGCTGAGGCCGTGGCGCCCTCTGTTGCGTTGAACCGGATTTAAGAAATGAAATGAGAGACAGACTGGCCGTAAATTGTCTTCGTGCCACACGCCGCAGCACACGTTCTAGCGCGAGGCGTTGGAAAACTAGTGTCCCGCGGTGTGTTCTTTTGGGGGCGAAGCCCCTCAGGACCTCGGGCTGTCGGCGTCTCCTGTCGTCGTTTCATGTAGTCACGGTAATAAAACGCCAGGACACTAGTTTTTCAACGCCTCGCGCTAGAACGCTTCGCGTGCTTCAAAGACACGAGACTTTTAGAGCAAAGCTGTATACCGCTACCCCCAAACGGTTTCATCTCCGTGAGCAAAAACGCCAAGGCGCCAAGAATACACTTATACACTGCAGGCTGCGCCCCTCCACAGGTTGCACGTTAGCGGAGATGGCCCGGTTTCTGTTTAGTGCGCGTTTTTGCTCACGGATATGAATCGTTTTAACGCGAGGCGCTGGAAAGCGAGTGTGCCGGTGTTTTAGTACCGTGACTACATGAGACGACAGGAGGCGTCGACAACCCGAGCCCCTAAGGTGATTCGCCCCTAAAATGAGATGTGAGCGCGTGTGCGTGTGTGCATATGCATGTACACACACACGTTTGTTTTACTCATGCCCTTCTGAGCTGCTCGTAGCCTATTTTATTTCAGTAAAAAGCTCAAGCATTGCCGGCGCTCCGTTGACACTATTAGCGCCCCTGGCCTCTTCAGGTCTCACCATTACACTCCAGACGTGCCCGCACAATGATGAAGCCGAAGTATATCGCGGTGCCTCAAACAGCAGACCGCGAGGAGCGGCTCGAATGTCGCTGTCTGACGCGCACCGCACGCTCACACACGCGGAGAGCTCCCATTTCGAGCGACATTTCTCCATCGGCCCCACCGTGCTCCAAATTCGTTTCTTTTTTTTTTTCGCTCCCGCAGCGAACGCACACGGCCGACCGACCTCGTATTACGCCGACGCTTCGTCTTTCGACCCGGTGCCGTGTGCACGAACAAGTAAAAAGGGAATACAAATGAGAAGAATATAAAAAGAGAGACACATGGGAGAAGGACGGGAGGTGGGCGTGATATCGAGCTCAATGAAATCTACACGCGTGCGTCGGCATTTCACGGTTCGACGTGGTCACGCCGCCACGCCGTACACTCTACGTGAACTGCGCTCCGATTTCTCGCCATGCGCTCCAAATGCGTCTCGCGGCAAGCGATAGCCGGCGGCACAGTCGCCGGAAGCGCCAGACGCGGCTGTCATCTCAAACACGCGACAGAACAAGAAAGCATTTTGAATTCCGAAAAGAGGAGGGAACGCTCGAGCGGTTGAGTAGCGGTAAAAACAAAAATTTCGTCATTCTTGCGTGTTTCGCTTTGTTTACAAAGCAAGAAACGCAAATGCTTGCGGAGTTGTTAACTAACTAACTGACTGACTAACTGACTGCAACGGCTTACTTGCACGAATGCTTTGCTCTGTGGACAGCCAATGCACTCGCCATTTGTACAAGTGCGGCACGCACACACACAGCTGGCTGGCGCCGCATCTTTCCAAAGTGCTACGAGTTGTGCCGCGCCTCCGCCAGATGGCGCCACGGGTCCCGCGACCGAGAGAAGACGCACTGAAACATCCCCCTCGCGAGGGGCACGATCAAATGCAGAGCATTTCCGGGGGCGCACGACGTTAAGTAGTTCGCGTTACGTTAATGTTGTTGCACTTGTGGCAACTGCTGACGAGAGAGCGCTCGTCAGCAATAATTTGAATGAGTCAACGATATAAGGAGCGTTAGTAGCGTCCCATTCTGTGTCGGCCTTGTGGCGCAGTGGGTAGAGCACCAAGAGCACCATGTACATTGCGTTCCGCCCGCAGGGTCGAGGGATCGAAACCGGGCGCCGGATAGTATTTTTTTTATATAGTAGGGAGGGGTGCGGTGCGGACTACGGACGTCAACGCGGGTGACATCGTGAGTTACTGAAATGCTCTGCATTTAAAAGGTCGCCATTCAGCCCTGCGAAAAAGTGGATCTCCAGCCAAGCTGTTGTCAACCGCTACGAATTATGCTGATGCGGGAGGGTATGAAATTATTCTCGTCGTCTCAGCGGCCTTGTCGCTAGCACTCGGCGTCTCTGGCGGCAAATGCCGGGTCCCGCCTATAGCCTGACGCATGCGCTCAGTGTCTTGGGCAAGAAGTGCTCTGTTTAGCGACTAGTCCTGCCTACTCTGAAAACATAATCGTTACTAGGAATACATGTCGTATTGTTCTCAGGCGCCTTATCACCCATAAATGCGGTTTCAATTATTGTTTTGTGTTTTTTTTAAACGAATGCTGACCTTTATGCTGCACGCATGATTAGCCTGACACGTGCGCTCGGCGTTTTAGGCGAGAACTGCTGGCTCCTGCCTGGGTTTTTTGTTTACTACACGAAATTTTCCAACCAGCGAGAGGCTAACAGCTTCGCTGTAAAAAAAATACTTTGCACTGCTCATGCTCTCTAACGTTCCGATCACGCATCGAGTTTTGCAAAAAAAATATAGAAACAAAACATCAAGGACGATGGTAGTTCACTCAATGCGCTGACCCAGTGAAATGACAAGCGCGCGTAACACAGGTGCAACGGCTTTGCGCCCTCCACCCCCTACTCTCCCCCATGCCTCTATCTCGCTCTCTACGATCTAATGTGTGCGCACGTATAGACGCAGAACCGTTCGGAGACGTCAGAACAATGACCGTGCGAACCGTGTCGCCTTGGCCCGTGCCCAAAGACAACGGCGGGATGCCCTCTCGCAAGCACGCACGACGACGCTGTCACGACGGCACCACAAGGGCGCAGCTGGATCGAAGGGTTCGAAACTGCCCGCAGCATACACAAACGGCCCTCCCCGGACAGTTCTAGGACTGCCCGCGGGCTATCCCGGTGTAACGTAGTATTCTGGTTAGATACTGCCGCTACTGTAGCATGAAGATCGGAAGGGAAAAGTCGAGACGTCGAAGAGGTTTTAAAGGATAACTTGTTTACTTTACAGATGACATTGGTGACATTTAGCACATATGAATTAGAATGAATACACTTGTTACATAGATTAGAAAGACAGTCAAAGATTCAGAGTACTTAGCGGGACATAGTTGGCGGGCGAATGGCTCCCGGCGGGAGGGCACGACGACGAGCGGCCGAGTGCGGCTCTCCGGGTGTTGCTCCCCCTCTCCTCTCCAGAGGGGCCGCGTTATATTTGCTTTGGGGGGACGCATTGGGGGAAAAAGCGCATCCTAGCGTGTGCGGACCGGGTGGGAAAAGGCTAAGGCACACCCGCAGCCAATCAGGAAGACGCTTCTAAGCACCAATCAGACATGTCCCCGCCAAAGTGAAAAGGACCAAAAACACAGACACAAGGTTCCGACTCGAAAACGCGCGCTTGGAGAATTACGGGAGTTGACAATGACGACGATGTGACGATGGACGTTGATGTGGATCGATCGCTCTTCGATGATGTCGTAGTCGACGATAGATGGCTCGTTGGTCGAAGGCACGTAGCAGACGACTGACTTTTCAAGGAATATTTACAGTTTATTTACAAGTACAACTATGTACAGGGCATGTATTAGCCACTCAACATTGAGCCGAGCCCGCAACATGCGAGACTCGCCTCGCCTCTCGATCGACCTGATCTCTCAGATCTCCTGATCTCTGACCGACCCTAAACAATGCACAACACTCGGTTTTTGATCACAAAAACCCCGCCTCTAAAGTGGGCGTTTAAGAAAGAGTGAAAATCCCTCCCAAAATGGTTCAAAATCAGCACTCATTGGCCACAATTACACCCAATCACGGATACATTCATTCCCACTCACGTGACCCAACGCTCTCTCTCCACCCGGGTTCAAGCAACAAACAAACCAAAATGGAGCACTATAGAACGGCACAAACCCGGTCGAGCGGTAAACAAACCGTTTCGAAGAACGCGCGTCTCTTACCACGCCGAAGCCTTTAAGGTCATAAATTTCGCTTTTCTGTGACTGAGCACGGTATCTACCGCGTCTGACACTCAACTTCCGCGAAGATGACGGTTCACGGAAACCCCGCTGCGCCATGAGTGCGAACCCGTGTTCTACAGCCTAGCCCTCTATGGGGTGGCTGGACATGGACGTTTGACGAAATGCGTACCGGAGCAGGGAAGCAAATGACAAAGGCGGCAGTGCTGTCCCCGGGTCTTAAGAACCCGTAATTTACTGCCGCCACGTGCCGAACAGAGTGCGCGTCTGGCATTCTGACTTTTCGGCTCTTAACGATTCCTGAAACCAAAGGCAGCAGAGTTGCCCGTCCGCCGGAGACAGTAGCGACACACACACTTATAAATCTTGACCCCCTCGCTCCCGGCCATTACTTTGACACTTCGTTTCACCATGCGGTTGGACCCTCGTCGCTAGCGCGCTCCGGCTGCACCCTCTGCAACGCTGCTCTGCGAGACGGCGCAGCACCCATTCAAGGCTGCGGTCACGGCGCCGGGCCGACTTCGAGCGTCCCCGGCATCCTTACAACAATGAGCGGGAGCGCCAGGCGCGCCACTTCTCGGAACCTGCCTCATGCACCCCCTCCGACTACACGAAGAAAACGCTTCCCCATCGTCGCGTTCCGCTCTGCCCATTCATCTCCTCGTCCCAAAAAGGCGGGAAAAGAAAAACGAACGACCGTAAAACGAGCAGCTGGCGATCTTTGCCAATTAAGAAGGGTGCTCGAACATAACACCTCCCCACCAAGAATGTTGTCCGTACACTTGCTGTACGGACAACATAAACTCTTGCCGCGGTTTAAGAAACCCCATTTCACAAGAACGAAAAAAAAACATCACTCATAGCACGTGCTACAACATAAACCCCCAATGAGGGCAACAACACCACTGAATACGCAGGCTACATTACCACCGTGGCGTGCTCCCTTGATACAGTAGAGGCAACCAATACTACGGATGGTGTAAACAACAACACACAGCACATACTCCCGCAATAACACAGGCGCTCCTACAACACTGGATAACGTTCTCATCGTCTCTTCGCGCACGCGCACAAGAATGTTTTCACAAACCACAACACACACCGTTCAAACGGTCCAGTGCCCACAGCTCCACACATTCACAAGGTGGGCCCCACTTGTACATTCCATGCTCCATGAAGGCGGTCACCACACTTTTACTGCCAACGGGCATTGAAGGCCCCACCCTAGGTTTAAGATTTCCCGCTTTATTCGGACAGATCTCCCCTGAGCTTCGCCATCACGCGGCTCTCAATTATAGCTCTCCAACCTTGACAGGGCATCAGCACATTTGTTTAACGACCCTTTGATGTGAGAGAACTGCAGATCATATTTCTGCAGGGCCAGACTCCAGCGGGTTAGGCGAGCGCTTGACGACGTAGAGCGCGTTAGGTACGTCAACGGATTATGATCAGTCACTACTTTCACCTTCGCGCCGAATAGCCATGTATCCAAACGACCAAGTGCCCACACGACCGCAAACGCCTCTCTCTCAATGGCTGACCACTTTGCCTGCTGGGGAGTGAGCTTCTTACTGAGAAACGCAATGGGCCTTTCTTCCCCGTCGGTCTCCTGCGCTAGGCATGCTCCAACCGCCATCTCAGACGCATCAGTTGTTAAAATAAACTCTTTACCCACCTCGGGTACAGTTAGCGTAGGCAAGCTGCTCAATGCATGTTTGACCGCGTTGAATGCACTCTCTGCCTCCTCGTTCCAAGGAATCGCATTTGGGACTCGGCGGTTAGTCAGATCGGTCAATGGAAGCACCATTTCCGAGTAGGAGGGGATGTAGTCGCGGTAATAGTTAAATAACCCTAACGCACTACGCAGGTCCTTTTTGGTTACCGGGGCCTTAAGTTGCAAAATGGCCTCCACCCTCTCCGGGTCGGGGGAA